>NC_030387.2:16596779-16896779 GCF_001625215.2 Daucus carota subsp. sativus | reverse complement strand
ACAACTTTTTGCTTCATTATTGGCTGGATTGAAGTTGGAAACAACATTTAGCTTCACTGCAAACTCGTTTGAAGTTGAAAACAACTTTTAGCTTCATTCTCAGTTGTTTAAAACTAGAATTAACTTGTAGTTTCATTCTTGACTCGTTTGAGCCTGTAAACAACTTGTTGCTTCATTATTGGCTAGATTGAAGTTGTAAACAACTTGTAGCTTCTAACTGGACTCGTGGGAAGTGGAAAACAAATTGTAGCTTCATTTTTGGTTGTTTAAAATTAGAATCAACTTGTAGTTTAATTCTTGACTCGTTTGAGCCCGGAAACAACTTGTTGCTTCATTATTGGCTGGATTGAAGTTGGAAACAACATGTAGTTCATTCCAGACTCGTTTGAAGTTGAAAACAACTTGTAGCTCCATTTTCAGTTGTTTAAAATTAGAATCAACTTGTAGTTTCATTCTTGACTCGTTTGAGCCTGTAAACAACTTGTTGCTTCATTATTGGCTAGATTGAAGTTGGAAACAACTTGTAGCTTCATTCTAGACTCGTTCGAAGTGGAAAACAATTTGTATCTTCATTTTCAGTTGTTTAATATTAGAATCAACTTATAGTTTCATTCTTGAATCGTTTGAGCCCGGAAACAACTTGTTGCTTCATTATTGGCTGGATTGAAGTTGGAAACAACATGTAGCTTCATTCCAGACTCTTTTGAAGTTGAAAACAACTTGTAGCTTCATTTTCAGTTGTTTAAAATTAGAATCAACTTGTAGTTTCATTCTTGAGTCGTTTGAGCCTGTAAACAACTTGTTGCTTCATTACTGGCTGGATCGAAGTTGGAAACAACTTGTAGCTTCATTCTAGACTCGTTTGAAGTGGAAAACAATTTGTAGTTTCATTCTTGACTCGTTTGAGCCCGGAAACAACTTGTTGCTTCATTATTGGCTGGATTGAAGTTGGAAACGACTTGTAACTTCATTCCAGACTCGTTTGAAGTTGAACACAACTTGTAGCTTCATTTTCGGTTGTTTAAAATTAGAATCAACTTGTAGTTTCATTTTTGACTCGTTTGAGCCTGTAAACAACTTGTTGCTTCATTATTGGCTAGATTGAAGTTGTAAACAACTTGTAGCTTCTAACTAGACTCGTGGGAAGTGGAAAACAAATTGTCGCTTCATTTTTGGTTGTTTAAAATTAGAATCAACTTGTAGTTTAATTCTTGACTCGTTTGAGCCCGGAAACAACTTGTTGCTTCATTATTGGTTGGATTGAAGTTGGAAACAACATGTAGTTCATTCCAGACTCGTTTGAAGTTGAAAACAACTTGTAGATCCATTTTCAGTTGTTTAAAATTAGAATCAACTTGTAGTTTCATTCTTGACTCGTTTGAGCCTGTAAACAACTTGTTGCTTCATTATTGGCTAGATTGAAGTTGGAAACAACTTGTAGCTTCATTCTAGACTCGTTCGAAGTGGAAAACAATTTGTATCTTCATTTTCAGTTGTTTAATATTAGAATCAACTTATAGTTTCATTCTTGAATCGTTTGAGCCCGGAAACAACTTGTTGCTTCATTATTGGCTGGATTGAAGTTGGAAACAACATGTAGCTTCATTCCAGACTCTTTTGAAGTTGAAAACAACTTGTAGCTTCATTTTCAGTTGTTTAAAATTAGAATCAACTTGTAGTTTCATTCTTGAGTCGTTTGAGCCTGTAAACAACTTGTTGCTTCATTACTGGCTGGATCGAAGTTGGAAACAACTTGTAGCTTCATTCTAGACTCGTTTGAAGTGGAAAACAATTTGTAGTTTCATTCTTGACTCGTTTGAGCCCGGAAACAACTTGTTGCTTCATTATTGGCTGGATTGAAGTTGGAAACGACTTGTAACTTCATTCCAGACTCGTTTGAAGTTGAACACAACTTGTAGCTTCATTTTCGGTTGTTTAAAATTAGAATCAACTTGTAGTTTCATTTTTGACTCGTTTGAGCCTGTAAACAACTTGTTGCTTCATTATTGGTTAGATTGAAGTTGGAAACAACTTGTAGCTTCATTCTAGACTCGTTTGAAGTGGAAAACAATTTGTAACTTCATTTTCAGTTGTTTAAAATTAGAGTCAACTTGTAGTTTCATTTTTGAATCGTTTGAGCCCGGAAACAACTTTTTGCTTCATTATTGGCTGGATTGAAGTTGGAAACAACATTTAGCTTCATTGCAAACTCGTTTCAAGTTGAAAACAACTTTTAGCTTCATTTTCAGTTGTTTTAAATTAGAATCAACTTGTAGTTTCATTCTTGACTCGTTTGAGCCCGGAAACAACTTGTTGCTTCATTATTGGCTGGATTGAAGTTGGAAACGACTTGTAGCTTCATTCCAGACTCGTTTGAAGTTGAACACAACTTGTAGCTTCATTTTCGGTTGTTTAAAATTAGAATCAACTTGTAGTTTCATTTTTGACTCGTTTGAGCCTGTAAACAACTTGTTGCTTCATTATTGGTTAGATTGAAGTTGAAAACAACTTGTAGCTTCATTCTAGACTCGTTTAAAGTGGAAAACAATTTGTAACTTCATTTTCGGTTGTTTAAAATTAGAGTCAACTTGTAGTTTCATATTTGAATCGTTTGAGCCCGGAAACAACTTTTTGCTTCATTATTGGCTGGATTGAAGTTGGAAACAACATTTCGCTTCGTTGCAAACTCGTTTGAAGTTGAAAACAACTTTTAGCTTCATTTTCAGTTGTATAAAATTAGAATCAACTTGTAGTTTCATTCTTGACTCGTTTGAGCCTGTAAACAACTTGTTGCTTCATTATTGGCTAGATTGAAGTTGTAAACAACTTGTAGCTTCATTCTAGACTCGTGGGAAGTGGAAAACAAATTGTAGCTTCATTTTTGGTTGTTTAAAATTAGAATCAACTTGTAGTTTCATTATTGACTCGTCTGAGCCCGGAAACAACTTGTTGCTTCATTATTGGCTGGATTGAAGTTGGAAACAACATGTAGTTTCATTCCAGACTCGTTTGAAGTTAAAAACAACTTGTAGCTTCATTTTCAGTTGTTTAAAATTAGAATCAACTTGTAGTTTCATTCTTGAGTCGTTTGAGCCTGTAAACAACTTGTTGCTTCATTACTGGCTGGATCGAAGTTGGAAACTTGTAGCTTCATTCTAGACTCGTTTGAAGTGGAAAACAATTTGTAGTTTCATTCTTGACTCGTTTGAGCCCGGAAACAACTTGTTGCTTCATTATTGGTTGGATTGAAGTTGGAAACGACTTGTAGCTTCATTCCAGACTCGTTTGAAGTTGAACACAACTTGTAGCTTCATTTTCGGTTGTTTAAAATTAGAATCAACTTGTAGTTTCATTTTTGACTCGTTTGAGCCTGTAAACAACTTGTTGCTTCATTATTGTTTAGATTGAAGTTGGAAACAACTTGTAGCTTCAGTCTAGACTCGTTTGAAGTGGAAAACAATTTGTAACTTCATTTTCGGTTGTTTAAAATTAGAGTCAACTTGTAGTTTCATTTTTGAATCGTTCGAGCCCGGAAACAACTTTTTGCTTCATTATTGGCTGGATTGAAGTTGGAAACAACATTTAGCTTCACTGCAAACTCGTTTGAAGTTGAAAACAACTTTTAGCTTCATTCTCAGTTGTTTAAAATTAGAATTAACTTGTAGTTTCATTCTTGACTCGTTTGAGCCTGTAAACAACTTGTTGCTTCATTATTGGCTAGATTGAAGTTGTAAACAACTTGTAGCTTCTAACTAGACTCGTGGGAAGTGGAAAACAAATTGTAGCTTCATTTTTGGTTGTTTAAAATTAGAATCAACTTGTAGTTTAATTCTTGACTCGTTTGAGCCCGGAAACAACTTGTTGCTTCATTATTGGCCGGATTGAAGTTGGAAACAACATGTAGTTCATTCCAGACTCGTTTGAAGTTGAAAACAACTTGTAGCTCCATTTTCAGTTGTTTAAAATTAGAATCAACTTGTAGTTTCATTCTTGACTCGTTTGAGCCTGTAAACAACTTGTTGCTTCATTATTGGCTAGATTGAAGTTGGAAACAACTTGTAGCTTCATTCTAGACTCGTTCGAAGTGGAAAACAATTTGTATCTTCATTTTCAGTTGTTTAATATTAGAATCAACTTATAGTTTCATTCTTGAATCGTTTGAGCCCGGAAACAACTTGTTGCTTCATTATTGGCTGGATTGAAGTTGGAAACAACATGTAGCTTCATTCCAGACTCTTTTGAAGTTGAAAACAACTTGTAGCTTCATTTTCAGTTGTTTAAAATTAGAATCAACTTGTAGTTTCATTCTTGAGTCGTTTGAGCCTGTAAACGACTTGTTGCTTCATTACTGGCTGGATCGAAGTTGGAAACAACTTGTAGCTTCATTCTAGACTCGTTTAAAGTGGAAAACAATTTGTAGTTTCATTCTTGACTCGTTTGAGCCCGGAAACAACTTGTTGCTTCATTTATTGGCTGGATGGAAGTTGGAAACGACTTGTAGCTTCATTCCAGACTCGTTTGAAGTTGAACACAACTTGTACCTTCATTTTCGGTTGTTTAAAATTAGAATCAACTTGTAGTTTCATTTTTGACTCGTTTGAGCCTGTAAACAACTTGTTGCTTCATTATTGGTTAGATTGGAGTTGGAAACAACTTGTAGCTTCATTCTAGACTCGTTTGAAGTGGAAAACAATTTGTAACTTCATTTTCGGTTGTTTAAAATTAGAGTCAACTTGTAGTTTCATATTTGAATCGTTTGAGCCCGGAAACAACTTTTTGCTTCATTATTGGCTGGGTTGAAGTTGGAAACAACATTTCGCTTCATTGCAAACTCGTTTTAAGTTGAAAACAACTTTTAGGTTCATTTTCAGTTGTTTAAAATTAGAATCAACTTGTAGTTTCATTCTTGACTCGTTTGAGCCTGTAAACAACTTGTTGCTTCATTATTGGCTAGATTGAAGTTGTAAACAACTTGTAGCTTCATTCTAGACTCGTGGGAAGTGGAAAACAAATTGTAGCTTCATTTTTGGTTGTTTAAAATTAGAATCAACTTGTAGTTTCATTATTGACTCGTTTGAGCCCGGAAACAACTTGTTGCTTCATTATTGGCTGGATTGAAGTTGGAAACAACATGTAGTTTCATTCCAGACTCGTTTGAAGTTAAAAACAACTTGTAGCTTCATTTTCAGTTGTTTAAAATTAGAATCAACTTGTAGTTTCATTCTTGAGTCGTTTGAGCCTGTAAACAACTTGTTGCTTCATTATTGGCTGGATCGAAGTTGGAAACTTGTAGCTTTATTCTAGACTCGTTTGAAGTGGAAAACAATTTGTAGTTTCATTCTTGACTCGTTTGAGCCCGGAAACAACTTGTTGCTTCATTATTGGCTGGATTGAAGTTGGAAACGACTTGTAGCTTCATTCCAGACTCGTTTGAAGTTGAACACAACTTGTAGCTTCATTTTCGGTTGTTTAAAATTAGAATCAACTCGTGGTTTCATTTTTGACTCGTTTGAGCCTGTAAACAACTTGTTGCTTCATTATTGGTTAGATTGAAGTTGAAAACAACTTGTAGCTTCAGTCTAGACTCGTTTGAAGTGGAAAACAATTTGTAACTTCATTTTCGGTTGTTTAAAATTAGAGTCAACTTGTAGTTTCATTTTTGAATCGTTCGAGCCCGGAAACAACTTTTTGCTTCATTATTGGCTGGATTGAAGTTGGAAACAACATTTAGCTTCATTGCAAACTCGTTTGAAGTTGAAAACAACTTTTAGCTTCATTTTCAGTTGTTTAAAATTAGAATTAACTTGTAGTTTCATTCTTGACTCGTTTGAGCCTGTAAACAACTTGTTGCTTCATTATTGGCTAGATTGAAGTTGTAAACAACTTGTAGCTTCTAACTAGACTCGTGGGAAGTGGAAAACAAATTGTAGCTTCATTTTTAGTTGTTTAAAATTAGAATCAACTTGTAGTTTAATTCTTGACTCGTTTGAGCCCGGAAACAACTTGTTGCTTCATTATTGGCTGGATTGAAGTTGGAAACAACATGTAGTTCATTCCAGACTCGTTTGAAGTTGAAAACAACTTGTAGCTCCATTTTCAGTTGTTTAAAATTAGAATCAACTTGTAGTTTCATTCTTGACTCGTTTGAGCCTGTAAACAACTTGTTGCTTCATTATTGGCTAGATTGAAGTTGGAAACAACTTGTAGCTACATTCTAGACTCGTTCGAAGTGGAAAACAATTTGTATCTTCATTTTCAGTTGTTTAAAATTAGAATCAACTTATAGTTTCATTCTTGAATCGTTTGAGCCCGGAAACAACTTGTTGCTTCATTATTGGCTGGATTGAAGTTGGAAACAACATGTAGCTTCATTCCAGACTCTTTTGAAGTTGAAAACAACTTGTAGCTTCATTTTCAGTTGTTTAAAATTAGAATCAACTTGTAGTTTCATTCTTGAGTCGTTTGAGCCTGTAAACAACTTGTTGCTTCATTACTGGCTGGATCGAAGTTGGAAACAACTTGTAGCTTCATTCTAGACTCGTTTGAAGTGGAAAACAATTTGTAGTTTCATTCTTGACTCGTTTGAGCCCGGAAACAACTTGTTGCTTCATTTATTGGCTGGATGGAAGTTGGAAACGACTTGTAGCTTCATTCCAGACTCGTTTGAAGTTGAACACAACTTGTACCTTCATTTTCGGTTGTTTAAAATTAGAATCAACTTGTAGTTTCATTTTTGACTCGTTTGAGCCTGTAAACAACTTGTTGCTTCATTATTGGTTAGATTGAAGTTGGAAATAACTTGTAGCTTCATTCTAGACTCGTTTGAAGTGGAAAACAATTTGTAACTTCATTTTCGGTTGTTTAAAATTAGAGTCAACTTGTAGTTTCATATTTGAATCGTTTGAGCCCGGAAACAACTTGTTGCTTCATTATTGGCTGGATTGAAGTTGGAAACGACTTGTAGCTTGATTCCAGACTCGTTTGAAGTTGAAAACAACTTTTAGGTTCATTTTCAGTTGTTTAAAATTAGAATCAACTTGTAGTTTCATTCTTGAATCGTTTGAGCCCGGAAACAACTTGTTGCTTCATTATAGGCTGGATTGAAGTTGGAAACAACATGTAGCTTCATTCCAGACTCGTTTGAAGTTGAAAACAACTTGTAGCTTCATTTTCAGTTGTTTAAAATTAGAATCAACTTGTAGTTTCATTCTTGACTCGTTTGAACCTGTAAACAGCTTGTTGCTTCATTACTGGCTGGATCGAAGTTGGAAACAACTTGTAGCTTCATTCTAGACTCGTTTGAAGTGGAAAACAATTTGTAGTTTCATTCTTGACTCGTTTGAGCCTGGAAACAACTTGTTGCTTCATTATTGGCTGGATTGAAGTTGGAAACGACTTGTAACTTCATTCCAGACTCGTTTGAAGTTGAACACAACTTGTAGCTTCATTTTCGGTTGTTTAAAATTAGAATCAACTTGTAGTTTCATTTTTGACTCGTTTGAGCCTGTAAACAACTTGTTGCTTCATTATTGGTTAGATTGAAGTTGGAAACAACTTGTAGCTTCATTCTAGACTCGTTTGAAGTGGAAAACAATTTGTAACTTCATTTTCGGTTGTTTAAAATTAGAGTCAACTTGTAGTTTCATTTTTGAATCGTTTGAGCCCGGAAACAACTTTTTGCTTCATTATTGGCTGGATTGAAGTTGGAAACAACATTTCGCTTCATTGCAAACTCGTTTGAAGTTGAAAACAACTTTTAGCTTCATTTTCAGTTGTATAAAATTAGAATCAACTTGTAGTTTCATTCTTGACTCGTTTGAGCCTGTAAACAACTTGTTGCTTCATTATTGGCTAGATTGAAGTTGTAAACAACTTGTAGCTTCATTCTAGACTCGTGGGAAGTGGAAAACAAATTGTAGCTTCATTTTTGGTTGATTAAAATTAGAATCAACTTGTAGTTTCATTATTGACTCGTTTGAGCCCGGAAACAACTTGTTGCTTCATTATTGGCTGGATTGAAGTTGGAAACAACATGTAGTTTCATTCCAGACTCGTTTGAAGTTAAAAACAACTTGTAGCTTCATTTTCAGTTGTTTAAAATTAGAATCAACTTGTAGTTTCATTCTTGAGTCGTTTGAGCCTGTAAACAACTTGTTGCTTCATTATTGGCTGGATCGAAGTTGGAAACTTGTAGCTTTATTCTAGACTCGTTTGAAGTGGAAAACAATTTGTAGTTTCATTCTTGACTCGTTTGAGCCCGGAAACAACTTGTTGCTTCATTATTGGCTGGATTGAAGTTGGAAACGACTTGTAGCTTCATTCCAGACTCGTTTGAAGTTGAACACAACTTGTAGCTTCATTTTCGGTTGTTTAAAATTAGAATCAACTCGTGGTTTCATTTTTGACTCGTTTGAGCCTGTAAACAACTTGTTGCTTCATTATTGGTTAGATTGAAGTTGAAAACAACTTGTAGCTTCAGTCTAGACTCGTTTAAAGTGGAAAACAATTTGTAACTTCATTTTCGGTTGTTTAAAATTAGAGTCAACTTGTAGTTTCATTTTTGAATCGTTCGAGCCCGGAAACAACTTTTTGCTTCATTATTGGCTGGATTGAAGTTGGAAACAACATTTAGCTTCATTGCAAACTCGTTTGAAGTTGAAAACAACTTTTAGCTTCATTTTCAGTTGTTTAAAATTAGAATTAACTTGTAGTTTCATTCTTGACTCGTTTGAGCCTGTAAACAACTTGTTGCTTCATTATTGGCTAGATTGAAGTTGTAAACAACTTGTAGCTTCTAACTAGACTCGTGGGAAGTGGAAAACAAATTGTAGCTTCATTTTTAGTTGTTTAAAATTAGAATCAACTTGTAGTTTAATTCTTGACTCGTTTGAGCCCGGAAACAACTTGTTGCTTCATTATTGGCTGGATTGAAGTTGGAAACAACATGTAGTTCATTCCAGACTCGTTTGAAGTTGAAAACAACTTGTAGCTCCATTTTCAGTTGTTTAAAATTAGAATCAACTTGTAGTTTCATTCTTGACTCGTTTGAGCCTGTAAACAACTTGTTGCTTCATTATTGGCTAGATTGAAGTTGGAAACAACTTGTAGCTTCATTCCAGACTCGTTTGAAGTGGAAAACAATTTGTATCTTCATTTTCAGTTGTTTAAAATTAGAATCAACTTGTAGTTTCATTCTTGACTCGTTTGAACCTGTAAACAGCTTGTTGCTTCATTACTGGCTGGATCGAAGTTGGAAACAACTTGTAGCTTCATTCTAGACTCGTTTGAAGTGGAAAACAATTTGTAGTTTCATTCTTGACTCGTTTGAGCCTGGAAACAACTTGTTGCTTCATTATTGGCTGGATTGAAGTTGGAAACGACTTGTAACTTCATTCCAGACTCGTTTGAAGTTGAACACAACTTGTAGCTTCATTTTCGGTTGTTTAAAATTAGAATCAACTTGTAGTTTCATTTTTGACTCGTTTGAGCCTGTAAACAACTTGTTGCTTCATTATTGGTTAGATTGAAGTTGGAAACAACTTGTAGCTTCATTCTAGACTCGTTTGAAGTGGAAAACAATTTGTAACTTCATTTTCGGTTGTTTAAAATTAGAGTCAACTTGTAGTTTCATTTTTGAATCGTTTGAGCCCGGAAACAACTTTTTGCTTCATTATTGGCTGGATTGAAGTTGGAAACAACATTTCGCTTCATTGCAAACTCGTTTGAAGTTGAAAACAACTTTTAGCTTCATTTTCAGTTCTATAAAATTAGAATCAACTTGTAGTTTCATTCTTGACTCGTTTGAGCCTGTAAACAACTTGTTGCTTCATTATTGGCTAGATTGAAGTTGTAAACAACTTGTAGCTTCATTCTAGACTCGTGGGAAGTGGAAAACAAATTGTAGCTTCATTTTTGGTTGTTTAAAATTAGAATCAACTTGTAGTTTCATTATTGACTCGTTTGAGCCCGGAAACAACTTGTTGCTTCATTATTGGCTGGATTGAAGTTGGAAACAACATGTAGTTTCATTCCAGACTCGTTTGAAGTTAAAAACAACTTGTAGCTTCATTTTCAGTTGTTTAAAATTAGAATCAACTTGTAGTTTCATACTTGAGTCGTTTGAGCCTGTAAACAACTTGTTGCTTCATTATTGGCTGGATCGAAGTTGGAAACTTGTAGCTTTATTCTAGACTCGTTTGAAGTGGAAAACAATTTGTAGTTTCATTCTTGACTCGTTTGAGCCCGGAAACAACTTGTTGCTTCATTATTGGCTGGATTGAAGTTGGAAACGACTTGTAGCTTCATTCCAGACTCGTTTGAAGTTGAACACAACTTGTAGCTTCATTTTCGGTTTTTTAAAATTAGAATCAACTCGTGGTTTCATTTTTGACTCGTTTGAGCCTGTAAACAACTTGTTGCTTCATTATTGGTTAGATTGAAGTTGAAAACAACTTGTAGCTTCAGTCTAGACTCGTTTGAAGTGGAAAACAATTTGTAACTTCATTTTCGGTTGTTTAAAATTAGAGTCAACTTGTAGTTTCATTTTTGAATCGTTCGAGCCCGGAAACAACTTTTTGCTTCATTATTGGCTGGATTGAAGTTGGAAACAACATTTAGCTTCATTGCAAACTCGTTTGAAGTTGAAAACAACTTTTAGCTTCATTTTCAGTTGTTTAAAATTAGAATTAACTTGTAGTTTCATTCTTGACTCGTTTGAGCCTGTAAACAACTTGTTGCTTCATTATTGGCTAGATTGAAGTTGTAAACAACTTGTAGCTTCTAACTAGACTCGTGGGAAGTGGAAAACAAATTGTAGCTTCATTTTTAGTTCTTTAAAATTAGAATCAACTTGTAGTTTAATTCTTGACTCGTTTGAGCCCGGAAACAACTTGTTGCTTCATTATTGGCTGGATTGAAGTTGGAAACAACATGTAGTTCATTCCAGACTCGTTTGAAGTTGAAAACAACTTGTAGCTCCATTTTCAGTTGTTTAAAATTAGAATCAACTTGTAGTTTCATTCTTGACTCGTTTGAGCCTGTAAACAACTTGTTGCTTCATTATTGGCTAGATTGAAGTTGGAAACAACTTGTAGCTAGATTCTAGACTCGTTCGAAGTGGAAAACAACTTGTAGCTTCATTTTCAGTTGTTTAAAATTAGAATCAACTTGTCGTTTCATTCTTGAGTCGTTTGAGCCTGTAAACAACTTGTTGCTTCATTACTGGCTGGATCGAAGTTGGAAACAACTTGTAGCTTCATTCTAGACTCGTTTGAAGTGGAAAACAATTTGTAGTTTCATTCTTGACTCGTTTGAGCCCGGAAACAACTTGTTGGTTCATTTATTGGCTGGATGGAAGTTGGAAACGACTTGTAGCTTCATTCCAGACTCGTTTGAAGTTGAACACAACTTGTACCTTCATTTTCGGTTGTTTAAAATTAGAATCAACTTGTAGTTTCATTTTTGACTCGTTTGAGCCTGTAAACAACTTGTTGCTTCATTATTGGTTAGATTGAAGTTGGAAACAACTTGTAGCTTCATTCTAGACTCGTTTGAAGTGGAAAACAATTTGTAACTTCATTTTCGGTTGTTTAAAATTAGAGTCAACTTGTAGTTTCATATTTGAATCGTTTGAGCCCGGAAACAACTTGTTGCTTCATTATTGGCTGGATTGAAGTTGGAAACGACTTGTAGCTTGATTCCAGACTCGTTTGAAGTTGAAAACAACTTTTAGGTTCATTTTCAGTTGTTTAAAATTAGAATCAACTTGTAGTTTCATTCTTGACTCGTTTGAGCCTGTAAACAACTTGTTCCTTCATTATTGGCTAGATTGAAGTTGGAAACAACTTGTAGCTTCATTCTAGACTCGTTCGAAGTGGAAAACAATTTGTATCTTCATTTTCAGTTGTTTAAAATTAGAATCAACTTATAGTTTCATTCTTGAATCGTTTGAGCCCGGAAACAACTTGTTGCTTCATTATAGGCTGGATTGAAGTTGGAAACAACATGTAGCTTCATTCCAGACTCGTTTGAAGTTGAAAACAACTTGTAGCTTCATTTTCAGTTGTTTAAAATTAGAATCAACTTGTAGTTTCATTCTTGACTCGTTTGAACCTGTAAACAGCTTGTTGCTTCATTACTGGCTGGATCGAAGTTGGAAACAACTTGTAGCTTCATTCTAGACTCGTTTGAAGTGGAAAACAATTTGTAGTTTCATTCTTGACTCGTTTGAGCCCGGAAACAACTTGTTGCTTCATTATTGGCTGGATTGAAGTTGGAAACGACTTGTAACTTCATTCCAGACTCGTTTGAAGTTGAACACAACTTGTAGCTTCATTTTCGGTTGTTTAAAATTAGAATCAACTGGTAGTTTCATTTTTGACTCGTTTGAGCCTGTAAACAACTTGTTGCTTCATTATTGGTTAGATTGAAGTTGGAAACAACTTGTAGCTTCATTCTAGACTCGTTTGAAGTTGAAAACAATTTGTAACTTCATTTTCGGTTGTTTAAAATTAGAGTCAACTTGTAGTTTCATTTTTGAATCGTTTGAGCCGGTAAACAACTTGTTGCTTCATTATTGGTTCGATTGAAGTTGAAAACAACTTGTAGCTTCAGTCTAGACTCGTTTCAAGTGGAAAACAATTTGTAACTTCATTTTCGGTTGTTTAAAATTAGAGTCAACTTGTAGTTTCATTTTTGAATCGTTCGAGCCCGGAAACAACTTTTTGCTTCATTATTGGCTGGATTGAAGTTGGAAACAACATTTAGCTTCATTGCAAACTCGTTTGAAGTTGAAAACAACTTTTAGCTTCATTTTCAGTTGTTTAAAATTAGAATTAACTTGTAGTTTCATTCTTGACTCGTTTGAGCCTGTAAACAACTTGTTGCTTCATTATTGGCTAGATTGAAGTTGTAAACAACTTGTAGCTTCTAACTAGACTCGTGGGAAGTGGAAAACAAATTGTAGCTTCATTTTTAGTTGTTTAAAATTAGAATCAACTTGTAGTTTAATTCTTGACTCGTTTGAGCCCGGAAACAACTTGTTGCTTCATTATTGGCTGGATTGAAGTTGGAAACAACATGTAGTTCATTCCAGACTCGTTTGAAGTTGAAAACAACTTGTAGCTCCATTTTCAGTTGTTTAAAATTAGAATCAACTTGTAGTTTCATTCTTGACTCGTTTGAGCCTGTAAACAACTTGTTGCTTCATTATTGGCTAGATTGAAGTTGGAAACAACTTGTAGCTTCATTCCAGACTCGTTTGAAGTGGAAAACAATTTGTATCTTCATTTTCAGTTGTTTAAAATTAGAATCAACTTGTAGTTTCATTCTTGACTCGTTTGAACCTGTAAACAGCTTGTTGCTTCATTACTGGCTGGATCGAAGTTGGAAACAACTTGTAGCTTCATTCTAGACTCGTTTGAAGTGGAAAACAATTTGTAGTTTCATTCTTGACTCGTTTGAGCCTGGAAACAACTTGTTGCTTCATTATTGGCTGGATTGAAGTTGGAAACGACTTGTAACTTCATTCCAGACTCGTTTGAAGTTGAACACAACTTGTAGCTTCATTTTCGGTTGTTTAAAATTAGAATCAACTTGTAGTTTCATTTTTGACTCGTTTGAGCCTGTAAACAACTTGTTGCTTCATTATTGGTTAGATTGAAGTTGGAAACAACTTGTAGCTTCATTCTAGACTCGTTTGAAGTGGAAAACAATTTGTAACTTCATTTTCGGTTGTTTAAAATTAGAGTCAACTTGTAGTTTCATTTTTGAATCGTTTGAGCCCGGAAACAACTTTTTGCTTCATTATTGGCTGGATTGAAGTTGGAAACAACATTTCGCTTCATTGCAAACTCGTTTGAAGTTGAAAACAACTTTTAGCTTCATTTTCAGTTCTATAAATTAGAATCAACTTGTAGTTTCATTCTTGACTCGTTTGAGCCTGTAAACAACTTGTTGCTTCATTATTGGCTAGATTGAAGTTGTAAACAACTTGTAGCTTCATTCTAGACTCGTGGGAAGTGGAAAACAAATTGTAGCTTCATTTTTGGTTGTTTAAAATTAGAATCAACTTGTAGTTTCATTATTGACTCGTTTGAGCCCGGAAACAACTTGTTGCTTCATTATTGGCTGGATTGAAGTTGGAAACAACATGTAGTTTCATTCCAGACTCGTTTGAAGTTAAAAACAACTTGTAGCTTCATTTTCAGTTGTTTAAAATTAGAATCAACTTGTAGTTTCATACTTGAGTCGTTTGAGCCTGTAAACAACTTGTTGCTTCATTATTGGCTGGATCGAAGTTGGAAACTTGTAGCTTTATTCTAGACTCGTTTGAAGTGGAAAACAATTTGTAGTTTCATTCTTGACTCGTTTGAGCCCGGAAACAACTTGTTGCTTCATTATTGGCTGGATTGAAGTTGGAAACGACTTGTAGCTTCATTCCAGACTCGTTTGAAGTTGAACACAACTTGTAGCTTCATTTTCGGTTGTTTAAAATTAGAATCAACTCGTGGTTTCATTTTTGACTCGTTTGAGCCTGTAAACAACTTGTTGCTTCATTATTGGTTAGATTGAAGTTGAAAACAACTTGTAGCTTCAGTCTAGACTCGTTTGAAGTGGAAAACAATTTGTAACTTCATTTTCGGTTGTTTAAAATTAGAGTCAACTTGTAGTTTCATTTTTGAATCGTTCGAGCCCGGAAACAACTTTTTGCTTCATTATTGGCTGGATTGAAGTTGGAAACAACATTTAGCTTCATTGCAAACTCGTTTGAAGTTGAAAACAACTTTTAGCTTCATTTTCAGTTGTTTAAAATTAGAATTAACTTGTAGTTTCATTCTTGACTCGTTTGAGCCTGTAAACAACTTGTTGCTTCATTATTGGCTAGATTGAAGTTGTAAACAACTTGTAGCTTCTAACTAGACTCGTGGGAAGTGGAAAACAAATTGTAGCTTCATTTTTAGTTCTTTAAAATTAGAATCAACTTGTAGTTTAATTCTTGACTCGTTTGAGCCCGGAAACAACTTGTTGCTTCATTATTGGCTGGATTGAAGTTGGAAACAACATGTAGTTCATTCCAGACTCGTTTGAAGTTGAAAACAACTTGTAGCTCCATTTTCAGTTGTTTAAAATTAGAATCAACTTGTAGTTTCATTCTTGACTCGTTTGAGCCTGTAAACAACTTGTTGCTTCATTATTGGCTAGATTGAAGTTGGAAACAACTTGTAGCTAGATTCTAGACTCGTTCGAAGTGGAAAACAACTTGTAGCTTCATTTTCAGTTGTTTAAAATTAGAATCAACTTGTCGTTTCATTCTTGAGTCGTTTGAGCCTGTAAACAACTTGTTGCTTCATTACTGGCTGGATCGAAGTTGGAAACAACTTGTAGCTTCATTCTAGACTCGTTTGAAGTGGAAAACAATTTGTAGTTTCATTCTTGACTCGTTTGAGCCCGGAAACAACTTGTTGGTTCATTTATTGGCTGGATGGAAGTTGGAAACGACTTGTAGCTTCATTCCAGACTCGTTTGAAGTTGAACACAACTTGTACCTTCATTTTCGGTTGTTTAAAATTAGAATCAACTTGTAGTTTCATTTTTGACTCGTTTGAGCCTGTAAACAACTTGTTGCTTCATTATTGGTTAGATTGAAGTTGGAAACAACTTGTAGCTTCATTCTAGACTCGTTTGAAGTGGAAAACAATTTGTAACTTCATTTTCGGTTGTTTAAAATTAGAGTCAACTTGTAGTTTCATATTTGAATCGTTTGAGCCCGGAAACAACTTGTTGCTTCATTATTGGCTGGATTGAAGTTGGAAACGACTTGTAGCTTGATTCCAGACTCGTTTGAAGTTGAAAACAACTTTTAGGTTCATTTTCAGTTGTTTAAAATTAGAATCAACTTGTAGTTTCATTCTTGACTCGTTTGAGCCTGTAAACAACTTGTTCCTTCATTATTGGCTAGATTGAAGTTGGAAACAACTTGTAGCTTCATTCTAGACTCGTTCGAAGTGGAAAACAATTTGTATCTTCATTTTCAGTTGTTTAAAATTAGAATCAACTTATAGTTTCATTCTTGAATCGTTTGAGCCCGGAAACAACTTGTTGCTTCATTATAGGCTGGATTGAAGTTGGAAACAACATGTAGCTTCATTCCAGACTCGTTTGAAGTTGAAAACAACTTGTAGCTTCATTTTCAGTTGTTTAAAATTAGAATCAACTTGTAGTTTCATTCTTGACTCGTTTGAACCTGTAAACAGCTTGTTGCTTCATTACTGGCTGGATCGAAGTTGGAAACAACTTGTAGCTTCATTCTAGACTCGTTTGAAGTGGAAAACAATTTGTAGTTTCATTCTTGACTCGTTTGAGTCTGGAAACAACTTGTTGCTTCATTATTGGCTGGATTGAAGTTGGAAACGACTTGTAACTTCATTCCAGACTCGTTTGAAGTTGAACACAACTTGTAGCTTCATTTTCGGTTGTTTAAAATTAGAATCAACTTGTAGTTTCATTTTTGACTCGTTTGAGCCTGTAAACAACTTGTTGCTTCATTATTGGTTAGATTGAAGTTGGAAACAACTTGTAGCTTCATTCTAGACTCGTTTGAAGTTGAAAACAATTTGTAACTTCATTTTCGGTTGTTTAAAATTAGAGTCAACTTGTAGTTTCATTTTTGAATCGTTTGAGCCCGGAAACAACTTTTTGCTTCATTATTGGCTGGATTGAAGTTGGAAACAACATTTAGCTTCATTGCAAACTAGTTTGAAGTTGAAAACAACTTTTAGCTTCATTTTCAGTTGTTTAAAATTAGAATCAACTTTTAGTTTCATTCTTGACTCGTTTGAGCCTGTAAACAACTTGTTGCTTCATTATTGGCTAGATTGAAGTTGTAAACAACTTGTAGCTTCATTCTAGACTCGTGGGAAGTGGAAAACAAATTGTAGCTTCATTTTTGGTTGTAAAGTTTAAAATTAGAATCAACTTGTAGTTTCATTCTTGACTCGTTTGAGCCCGGAAACAACTTGTTGCTTCATTATTGGCTGGATTGAAGTTGGAAACGACTTGTAGCTTGATTGCAGACTCGTTTGAAGTTGAAAACAACTTGTAGCTTCATTTTCAGTTGTTTAAAATTAGAATCAACTTGTAGTTTCATTCTTGACTCGTTTGAGCCTGTAAACAACTTGTTGCTTCATTATTGGCTAGATTGAAGTTGGAAACAACTTGTAGCTTCATTCTAGACTCGTTCGAAGTGGAAAACAATTTGTATCTTCATTTTCAGTTGTTTAAAATTAGAATCAACTTCTAGTTTCATTCTTGAATCGTTTGAGCCCGGAAACAACTTGTTGCTTCATTATTGGCTGGATTGATGTTGGAAACAACATGTAGCTTCATTCCAGACTCGTTTGAAGTTGAAAACAACTTGTAGCTTCATTTTCAGTTGTTTAAAATTAGAATCAACTTGTAGTTTCATTCTTGACTCGTTTGAGCCTGTAAACAACTTGTTGCTTCATTACTGGCTGTATCGAAGTTGGAAACAACTTGTAGCTTCATTCTAGACTCGTTTGAAGTGGAAAACAATTTGTAGTTTCATTCTTGACTCGTTTGAGCCTGGAAACAACTTGTTGCTTCATTATTGGCTGGATTGAAGTTGGAAACGACTTGTAACTTCATTCCAGACTCGTTTGAAGTTGAACACAACTTGTAGCTTCATTTTCGGTTGTTTAAAATTAGAATCAACTTGTAGTTTCATTTTTGACTCGTTTGAGCCTGTAAACAACTTGTTGCTTCATTATTGGTTAGATTGAAGTTGGAAACAACTTGTAGCTTCATTCTAGACTCGTTTGAAGTGGAAAACAATTTGTAACTTCATTTTCGGTTGTTTAAAATTAGAGTCAACTTGTAGTTTCATTTTTGAATCGTTTGAGCCCGGAAACAACTTTTTGCTTCATTATTGGCTGGATTGAAGTTGGAAACAACATTTAGCTTCATTGCAAACTCGTTTGAAGTTGAAAACAACTTTTAGCTTCATTTTCAGTTGTTTAAAATTAGAATCAACTTGTAGTTTCATTCTTGACTCGTTTGAGCCTGTAAACAACTTGTTGCTTCATTATTGGCTAGATTGAAGTTGTAAACAACTTGTAGCTTCATTCTAGACTCGTGGGAAGTGGAAAACAAATTGTAGCTTCATTTTTGGTTGTAAAGTTTAAAATTAGAATCAACTTGTAGTTTCATTCTTGACTCGTTTGAGCCCGGAAACAACTTGTTGCTTCATTATTGGCTGGATTGAAGTTGGAAACGACTTGTAGCTTGATTGCAGACTCGTTTGAAGTTGAAAACAACTTGTAGCTTCGTTTTCAGTTGTTTAAAATTAGAATCAACTTGTAGTTTCATTCTTGACTCGTTTGAGCCTGTAAATAACTTGTTGCTTCATTATTGGCTAGATTGAAGTTGGAAACAACTTGTAGCTTCATTCTAGACTCGTTCGAAGTGGAAAACAATTTGTATCTTCATTTTCAGTTGTTTAAAATTAGAATCAACTTCTAGTTTCATTCTTGAATCGTTTGAGCCCGGAAACAACTTGTTGCTTCATTATTGGCTGGATTGAAGTTGGAAACAACATGTAGCTTCATTCCAGACTCGTTTGAAGTTGAAAACAACTTGTAGCTTCATTTTCAGTTGTTTAAAATTAGAATCAACTTGTAGTTTCATTCTTGACTCGTTTGAGCCTGTAAACAACTTGTTGCTTCATTACTGGCTGGATCGAAGTTGGAAACAACTTGTAGCTTCATTCTAGACTCGTTTGAAGTGGAAAACAATTTGTAGTTTCATTCTTGACTCGTTTGAGCCCGGAAACAACTTGTTGCTTCATTATTGGCTGGATTGAAGTTGGAAACGACTTGTAACTTCATTCCAGACTCGTTTGAAGTTGAACACAACTTGTAGCTTCATTTTCGGTTGTTTAAAATTAGAATCAACTTGTAGTTTCATTTTTGACTCGTTTGAGCCTGTAAACAACTTGTTGCTTCATTATTGGTTAGATTGAAGTTGGAAACAACTTGTAGCTTCATTCTAGACTCGTTTGAAGTGGAAAACAATTTGTAACTTCATTTTCGGTTGTTTAAAATTAGAGTCAACTTGTAGTTTCATATTTGAATCGTTTGAGCCCGGAAACAACTTTTTGCTTCATTATTGGCTGGATTGAAGTTGGAAACAACATTTAGCTTCATTGCAAGCTCGTTTGAAGTTGAAAACAACTTTTAGCTTCATTTTCAGTTGTTTAAAATTAGAATCAACTTGTAGTTTCATTCTTGAGTCGTTTGAGCCTGTAAACAACTTGTTGCTTCATTATTGGCTAGATTGAAGTTGTAAACAACTTGTAGCTTCGTTCTAGACTCGTGGGAAGTGGAAAACAAATTGTAGCTTCATTTTTGGTTGTTTAAAATTAGAATTAACTTGTAGTTTCATTCTTGACTCGTTTGAGCCCGGAAACAACTTGTTGCTTCATTATTGGCTGGATTGATGTTGGAAACAACATGTAGCTTCATTCCAGACTCGTTTGAAGTTGAAAACAACTTGTAGCTTCATTTTCAGTTGTTTAAAATTAGAATCAACTTGTAGTTTCATTCTTGAGTCGTTTAAGCCTGTAAACAACTTGTTGCTTCGTTACTGGCTGGATCGAAGTTGGAAACAACTTGTAGCTTCATTCTAGACTCGTTTGAAGTGGAAAACAATTTGTAGTTTCATTCTTGACTCGTTTGAGCCCGGAAACAACTTGTTGCTTCATTATTGGCTGGATTGAAGTTGGAAACGACTTGTAGCTTGATTGCAGACTCGTTTGAAGTTGAAAACAACTTGTAGCTTCATTTTCAGTTGTTTAAAATTAGAATCAACTTGTAGTTTCATTCTTGACTCGTTTGAGCCTGTAAACAACTTGTTGCTTCATTATTGGCTAGATTGAAGTTGGAAACAACTTGTAGCTTCATTCTAGACTCGTTCGAAGTGGAAAACAATTTGTATCTTCATTTTCAGTTGTTTAAAATTAGAATCAACTTCTAGTTTCATTCTTGAATCGTTTGAGCCCGGAAACAACTTGTTGCTTCATTATTGGCTGGATTGATGTTGGAAACAACATGTAGCTTCATTCCAGACTCGTTTGAAGTTGAAAACAACTTGTAGCTTCATTTTCAGTTGTTTAAAATTAGAATCAACTTGTAGTTTCATTCTTGACTCGTTTGAGCCTGTAAACAACTTGTTGCTTCATTACTGGCTGTATCGAAGTTGGAAACAACTTGTAGCTTCATTCTAGACTCGTTTGAAGTGGAAAACAATTTGTAGTTTCATTCTTGACTCGTTTGAGCCTGGAAACAACTTGTTGCTTCATTATTGGCTGGATTGAAGTTGGAAACGACTTGTAACTTCATTCCAGACTCGTTTGAAGTTGAACACAACTTGTAGCTTCATTTTCGGTTGTTTAAAATTAGAATCAACTTGTAGTTTCATTTTTGACTCGTTTGAGCCTGTAAACAACTTGTTGCTTCATTATTGGTTAGATTGAAGTTGGAAACAACTTGTAGCTTCATTCTAGACTCGTTTGAAGTGGAAAACAATTTGTAACTTCATTTTCGGTTGTTTAAAATTAGAGTCAACTTGTAGTTTCATTTTTGAATCGTTTGAGCCCGGAAACAACTTTTTGCTTCATTATTGGCTGGATTGAAGTTGGAAACAACATTTAGCTTCATTGCAAACTCGTTTGAAGTTGAAAACAACTTTTAGCTTCATTTTCAGTTGTTTAAAATTAGAATCAACTTGTAGTTTCATTCTTGACTCGTTTGAGCCTGTAAACAACTTGTTGCTTCATTATTGGCTAGATTGAAGTTGTAAACAACTTGTAGCTTCATTCTAGACTCGTGGGAAGTGGAAAACAAATTGTAGCTTCATTTTTGGTTGTAAAGTTTAAAATTAGAATCAACTTGTAGTTTCATTCTTGACTCGTTTGAGCCCGGAAACAACTTGTTGCTTCATTATTGGCTGGATTGAAGTTGGAAACGACTTGTAGCTTGATTGCAGACTCGTTTGAAGTTGAAAACAACTTGTAGCTTCGTTTTCAGTTGTTTAAAATTAGAATCAACTTGTAGTTTCATTCTTGACTCGTTTGAGCCTGTAAATAACTTGTTGCTTCATTATTGGCTAGATTGAAGTTGGAAACAACTTGTAGCTTCATTCTAGACTCGTTCGAAGTGGAAAACAATTTGTATCTTCATTTTCAGTTGTTTAAAATTAGAATCAACTTCTAGTTTCATTCTTGAATCGTTTGAGCCCGGAAACAACTTGTTGCTTCATTATTGGCTGGATTGAAGTTGGAAACAACATGTAGCTTCATTCCAGACTCGTTTGAAGTTGAAAACAACTTGTAGCTTCATTTTCAGTTGTTTAAAATTAGAATCAACTTGTAGTTTCATTCTTGACTCGTTTGAGCCTGTAAACAACTTGTGGCTTCATTACTGGCTGGATCGAAGTTGGAAACAACTTGTAGCTTCATTCTAGACTCGTTTGAAGTGGAAAACAATTTGTAGTTTCATTCTTGACTCGTTTGAGCCCGGAAACAACTTGTTGCTTCATTATTGGCTGGATTGAAGTTGGAAACGACTTGTAACTTCATTCCAGACTCGTTTGAAGTTGAACACAACTTGTAGCTTCATTTTCGGTTGTTTAAAATTAGAATCAACTTGTAGTTTCATTTTTGACTCGTTTGAGCCTGTAAACAACTTGTTGCTTCATTATTGGTTAGATTGAAGTTGGAAACAACTTGTAGCTTCATTCTAGACTCGTTTGAAGTGGAAAACAATTTGTAACTTCATTTTCGGTTGTTTAAAATTAGAGTCAACTTGTAGTTTCATATTTGAATCGTTTGAGCCCGGAAACAACTTTTTGCTTCATTATTGGCTGGATTGAAGTTGGAAACAACATTTAGCTTCATTGCAAGCTCGTTTGAAGTTGAAAACAACTTTTAGCTTCATTTTCAGTTGTTTAAAATTAGAATCAACTTGTAGTTTCATTCTTGAGTCGTTTGAGCCTGTAAACAACTTGTTGCTTCATTATTGGCTAGATTGAAGTTGTAAACAACTTGTAGCTTCGTTCTAGACTCGTGGGAAGTGGAAAACAAATTGTAGCTTCATTTTTGGTTGTTTAAAATTAGAATCAACTTGTAGTTTCATTCTTGACTCGTTTGAGCCTGTAAACAACTTGTTGCTTCATTATTGGCTGGATTGAAGTTGGAAACGACTTGTAGCTTGATTGCAGACTCGTTTGAAGTTGAAAACAACTTGTAGCTTCATTTTCAGTTGTTTAAAATTAGAATCAACTTGTAGTTTCATTCTTGACTCGTTTGAGCCTGTAAACAACTTGTTGCTTCATTATTGGCTAGATTGAAGTTGGAAACAACTTGTAGCTTCATTCTAGACTCGTTCGAAGTGGAAAACAATTTGTATCTTCATTTTCAGTTGTTTAAAATTAGAATCAACTTCTAGTTTCATTCTTGAATCGTTTGAGCCCGGAAACAACTTGTTGCTTCATTATTGGCTGGATTGATGTTGGAAACAACATGTAGCTTCATTCCAGACTCGTTTGAAGTTGAAAACAACTTGTAGCTTCATTTTCAGTTGTTTAAAATTAGAATCAACTTGTAGTTTCATTCTTGACTCGTTTGAGCCTGTAAACAACTTGTTGCTTCATTACTGGCTGTATCGAAGTTGGAAACAACTTGTAGCTTCATTCTAGACTCGTTTGAAGTGGAAAACAATTTGTAGTTTCATTCTTGACTCGTTTGAGCCTGGAAACAACTTGTTGCTTCATTATTGGCTGGATTGAAGTTGGAAACGACTTGTAACTTCATTCCAGACTCGTTTGAAGTTGAACACAACTTGTAGCTTCATTTTCGGTTGTTTAAAATTAGAATCAACTTGTAGTTTCATTTTTGACTCGTTTGAGCCTGTAAACAACTTGTTGCTTCATTATTGGTTAGATTGAAGTTGGAAACAACTTGTAGCTTCATTCTAGACTCGTTTGAAGTGGAAAACAATTTGTAACTTCATTTTCGGTTGTTTAAAATTAGAGTCAACTTGTAGTTTCATTTTTGAATCGTTTGAGCCCGGAATCAACTTTTTGCTTCATTATTGGCTGGATTGAAGTTGGAAACAACATTTAGCTTCATTGCAAACTCGTTTGAAGTTGAAAACAACTTTTAGCTTCATTTTCAGTTGTTTAAAATTAGAATCAACTTGTAGTTTCATTCTTGACTCGTTTGAGCCTGTAAACAACTTGTTGCTTCATTATTGGCTAGATTGAAGTTGTAAACAACTTGTAGCTTCATTCTAGACTCGTGGGAAGTGGAAAACAAATTGTAGCTTCATTTTTGGTTGTAAAGTTTAAAATTAGAATCAACTTGTAGTTTCATTCTTGACTCGTTTGAGCCCGGAAACAACTTGTTGCTTCATTATTGGCTGGATTGAAGTTGGAAACGACTTGTAGCTTGATTGCAGACTCGTTTGAAGTTGAAAACAACTTGTAGCTTCGTTTTCAGTTGTTTAAAATTAGAATCAACTTGTAGTTTCATTCTTGACTCGTTTGAGCCTGTAAATAACTTGTTGCTTCATTATTGGCTAGATTGAAGTTGGAAACAACTTGTAGCTTCATTCTAGACTCGTTCGAAGTGGAAAACAATTTGTATCTTCATTTTCAGTTGTTTAAAATTAGAATCAACTTCTAGTTTCATTCTTGAATCGTTTGAGCCCGGAAACAACTTGTTGCTTCATTATTGGCTGGATTGAAGTTGGAAACAACATGTAGCTTCATTCCAGACTCGTTTGAAGTTGAAAACAACTTGTAGCTTCATTTTCAGTTGTTTAAAATTAGAATCAACTTGTAGTTTCATTCTTGACTCGTTTGAGCCTGTAAACAACTTGTTGCTTCATTACTGGCTGGATCGAAGTTGGAAACAACTTGTAGCTTCATTCTAGACTCGTTTGAAGTGGAAAACAATTTGTAGTTTCATTCTTGACTCGTTGAGCCCGGAAACAACTTGTTGCTTCATTATTGGCTGGATTGAAGTTGGAAACGACTTGTAACTTCATTCCAGACTCGTTTGAAGTTGAACACAACTTGTAGCTTCATTTTCGGTTGTTTAAAATTAGAATCAACTTGTAGTTTCATTTTTGACTCGTTTGAGCCTGTAAACAACTTGTTGCTTCATTATTGGTTAGATTGAAGTTGGAAACAACTTGTAGCTTCATTCTAGACTCGTTTGAAGTGGAAAACAATTTGTAACTTCATTTTCGGTTGTTTAAAATTAGAGTCAACTTGTAGTTTCATATTTGAATCGTTTGAGCCCGGAAACAACTTTTTGCTTCATTATTGGCTGGATTGAAGTTGGAAACAACATTTAGCTTCATTGCAAGCTCGTTTGAAGTTGAAAACAACTTTTAGCTTCATTTTCAGTTGTTTAAAATTAGAATCAACTTGTAGTTTCATTCTTGAGTCGTTTGAGCCTGTAAACAACTTGTTGCTTCATTATTGGCTAGATTGAAGTTGTAAACAACTTGTAGCTTCGTTCTAGACTCGTGGGAAGTGGAAAACAAATTGTAGCTTCATTTTTGGTTGTTTAAAATTAGAATCAACTTGTAGTTTCATTCTTGACTCGTTTGAGCCCGGAAACAACTTGTTGCTTCATTATTGGCTGGATTGAAGTTGGAAACGACTTGTAGCTTGATTGCAGACTCGTTTGAAGTTGAAAACAACTTGTAGCTTCATTTTCAGTTGTTTAAAATTAGAATCAACTTGTAGTTTCATTCTTGACTCGTTTGAGCCTGTAAACAACTTGTTGCTTCATTATTGGCTAGATTGAAGTTGGAAACAACTTGTAGCTTCATTCTAGACTCGTTCGAAGTGGAAAACTATTTGTATATTCATTTTCAGTTGTTTAAAATTAGAATCAACTTCTAGTTTCATTCTTGAATCGTTTGAGCCCGGAAACAACTTGTTGCTTCATTATTGGCTGGATTGATGTTGGAAACAACATGTAGCTTCATTCCAGACTCGTTTGAAGTTGAAAACAACTTGTAGCTTCATTTTCAGTTGTTTAAAATTAGAATCAACTTGTAGTTTCATTCTTGACTCGTTTGAGCCTGTAAACAACTTGTTGCTTCATTACTGGCTGTATCGAAGTTGGAAACAACTTGTAGCTTCATTCTAGACTCGTTTGAAGTGGAAAACAATTTGTAGTTTCATTCTTGACTCGTTTGAGCCTGGAAACAACTTGTTGCTTCATTATTGGCTGGATTGAAGTTGGAAACGACTTGTAACTTCATTCCAGACTCGTTTGAAGTTGAACACAACTTGTAGCTTCATTTTCGGTTGTTTAAAATTAGAATCAACTTGTAGTTTCATTTTTGACTCGTTTGAGCCTGTAAACAACTTGTTGCTTCATTATTGGTTAGATTGAAGTTGGAAACAACTTGTAGCTTCATTCTAGACTCGTTTGAAGTGGAAAACAATTTGTAACTTCATTTTCGGTTGTTTAAAATTAGAGTCAACTTGTAGTTTCATTTTGAATCGTTTGAGCCCGGAAACAACTTTTTGCTTCATTATTGGCTGGATTGAAGTTGGAAACAACATTTAGCTTCATTGCAAACTCGTTTGAAGTTGAAAACAACTTTTAGCTTCATTTTCAGTTGTTTAAAATTAGAATCAACTTGTAGTTTCATTCTTGACTCGTTTGAGCCTGTAAACAACTTGTTGCTTCATTATTGGCTAGATTGAAGTTGTAAACAACTTGTAGCTTCATTCTAGACTCGTGGGAAGTGGAAAACAAATTGTAGCTTCATTTTTGGTTGTAAAGTTTAAAATTAGAATCAACTTGTAGTTTCATTCTTGAGTCGTTTGAGCCCGGAAACAACTTGTTGCTTCATTATTGGCTGGATTGAAGTTGGAAACGACTTGTAGCTTGATTGCAGACTCGTTTGAAGTTCAAAAACAACTTGTAGCTTCGTTTTCAGTTGTTTAAAATTAGAATCAACTTGTAGTTTCATTCTTGACTCGTTTGAGCCTGTAAATAACTTGTTGCTTCATTATTGGCTAGATTGAAGTTGGAAACAACTTGTAGCTTCATTCTAGACTCGTTCGAAGTGGAAAACAATTTGTATCTTCATTTTCAGTTGTTTAAAATTAGAATCAACTTCTAGTTTCATTCTTGAATCGTTTGAGCCCGGAAACAACTTGTTGCTTCATTATTGGCTGGATTGAAGTTGGAAACAACATGTAGCTTCATTCCAGACTCGTTTGAAGTTGAAAACAACTTGTAGCTTCATTTTCAGTTGTTTAAAATTAGAATCAACTTGTAGTTTCATTCTTGACTCGTTTGAGCCTGTAAACAACTTGTTGCTTCATTACTGGCTGGATCGAAGTTGGAAACAACTTGTAGCTTCATTCTAGACTCGTTTGAAGTGGAAAACAATTTGTAGTTTCATTCTTGACTCGTTGAGCCCGGAAACAACTTGTTGCTTCATTATTGGCTGGATTGAAGTTGGAAACGACTTGTAACTTCATTCCAGACTCGTTTGAAGTTGAACACAACTTGTAGCTTCATTTTCAGTTGTTTAAAATTAGAATCAACTTGTAGTTTCATTTTTGACTCGTTTGAGCCTGTAAACAACTTGTTGCTTCATTATTGGTTAGATTGAAGTTGGAAACAACTTGTAGCTTCATTCTAGACTCGTTTGAAGTGGAAAACAATTTGTAACTTCATTTTCGGTTGTTTAAAATTAGAGTCAACTTGTAGTTTCATATTTGAATCGTTTGAGCCCGGAAACAACTTTTTGCTTCATTATTGGCTGGATTGAAGTTGGAAACAACATTTAGCTTCATTGCAAGCTCGTTTGAAGTTGAAAACAACTTTTAGCTTCATTTTCAGTTGTTTAAAATTAGAATCAACTTGTAGTTTCATTCTTGAGTCGTTTGAGCCTGTAAACAACTTGTTGCTTCATTATTGGCTAGATTGAAGTTGTAAACAACTTGTAGCTTCGTTCTAGACTCGTGGGAAGTGGAAAACAAATTGTAGCTTCATTTTTGGTTGTTTAAAATTAGAATCAACTTGTAGTTTCATTCTTGACTCGTTTGAGCCCGGAAACAACTTGTTGCTTCATTATTGGCTGGATTGATGTTGGAAACAACATGTAGCTTCATTCCAGACTCGTTTGAAGTTGAAAACAACTTGTAGCTTCATTTTCAGTTGTTTAAAATTAGAATCAACTTGTAGTTTCATTCTTGAGTCGTTTAAGCCTGTAAACAACTTGTTGCTTCGTTACTGGCTGGATCGAAGTTGGAAACAACTTGTAGCTTCATTCTAGACTCGTTTGAAGTGGAAAACAATTTGTAGTTTCATTCTTGACTCGTTTGAGCCCGGAAACAACTTGTTGCTTCATTATTGGCTGGATTGAAGTTGGAAACGACTTGTAGCTTGATTCCAGACTCGTTTGAAGTTGAAAACAACTTGTAGCTTCATTTTCAGTTGTTTAAAATTAGAATCAACTTGTAGTTCATTCTTGACTCGTTTGAGCCTGTAAACAACTTGTTGCTTCATTATTGGCTAGATTGAAGTTGGAAACAACTTGTAGCTTCATTCTAGACTCGTTCGAAGTGGAAAACAATTGTATCTTCATTTTCAGTTGTTTAAAATTAGAATCAACTTATAGTTTCATTCTTGAATCGTTTGAGCCCGGAAACAACTTGTTGCTTCATTATTGGCTGGATTGAAGTTGGAAACAACATGTAGCTTCATTCCAGACTCGTTTGAAGTTGAAAACAACTTGTAGCTTCATTTTCAGTTGTTTAAAATTAGAATCAACTTGTAGTTTCATTCTTGACTCGTTGGAGCCTGTAAACAACTTGTTGCTTCATTACTGGCTGGATCGAAGTTGGAAACAACTTGTAGCTTCATTCTAGACTCGTTTGAAGTGGAAAACAATTTGTAGTTTCATTCTTGACTCGTTTGAGCCCGGAAACAACTTGTTGCTTCATTATTGGCTGGATTGAAGTTGGAAACGACTTGTAACTTCATTCCAGACTCGTTTGAAGTTGAACACAACTTGTAGCTTCATTTTCGGATGTTTAAAATTAGAATCAACTTGTAGTTTCATTTTTGACTCGTTTGTGCCTGTAAACAACTTGTTGCTTCATTATTGGTTAGATTGAAGTTGGAAACAACTTGTAGCTTTCATTCTAGACTCGTTTGAAGTGGAAAACAAATTGTAACTTCATTTTCGGTTGTTTAAAATTAGAGTCAACTTGTAGTTTCAGTTTTGAATTGTTTGAGCCGGAAACAACTTTTTGCTTCATTATTGGCTGGATTGAAGTTGGAAACAACACTTAGCTTCATTGCAAACTCGTTTGAAGTTGAAAACAACTTTTAGCTTCATTTTCAGTTGTTTAAAATTAGAATCAACTTGTAGTTTCATTCTTGACTCGTTTGAGCCTGTAAACAACTTGTTGCTTCATTATTGGCTAGATTGAAGTTGTAAACAACTTGTAGCTTCATCTAGACTCGTGGGAAGTGGAAAATAAATTGTAGCTTCATTTTCGGTTGTTTAAAATTAGAATCAACTTGTAGTTTCATTTTTGACTCGTTTGAGCCTGTAAACAACTGTTGCTTCATTATTGGTTAGATTGAAGTTGGAAACAACTTGTAGCTTTCATTCTAGACTCGTTTGAAGTGGAAAACAATTTGTAACTTCATTTTCGGTTGTTTAAAATTAGAGTCAACTTGTAGTTTCAGTTTGAATTGTTTGAGCCCGGAAACAACTTTTTGCTTCATTATTGGCTGGATTGAAGTTGGAAACAACATTTAGCTTCATTGCAACTCGTTTGAAGTTGAAAACAACTTTTAGCTTCATTTTCAGTTGTTTAAAATTAGAATCAACTTGTAGTTTCATTCTTGACTCGTTTGAGCCTGTAAACAACTTGTTGCTTCATTATTGGCTAGATTGAAGTTGTAAACAACTTGTAGCTTCATTCTAGACTCGTGGGAAGTGGAAAACAAATTGTAGCTTCATTTTGGTTGTTTAAAATTAGAATCAACTTGTAGTTTCATTCTTGACTCGTTTGAGCCCGGAAACAACTTGTTGCTTCATTATTGGCTGGATTGAAGTTGGAAACGACTTGTAGCTTGATTCCAGACTCGTTTGAAGTATAAAACAACTTGTAGCTTCATTTTCAGTTGTTTAAATTAGAATCAACTTGTAGTTTCATTCTTGACTCGTTTGAGCCTGTAAACAACTTGTTGCTTCATTATTGGCTAGATTGAAGTTGGAAACAACTTGTAGCTTCATTCTAGACTCGTTCGAAGTGGAAAACAATTTGTATCTTCATTTTCAGTTGTTAAAATTAGAATCAACTTATAGTTTCATTCTTGAATCGTTTGAGCCCGGAAACAACTTGTTGCTTCATTATTGGCTGGATTGAAGTTGGAAACAACATGTAGCTTCATTCCAGACTCGTTTGAAGTTGAAAACAACTTGTAGCTTCATTTCAGTTGTTTAAAATTAGAATCAACTTGTAATTTCATTCTTGACTCGTTTGAGCCTGTAAACAACTTGTTGCTTCATTACTGGCTGGATCGAAGTTGGAAACAACTTGTAGCTTCATTCTAGACTCGTTTGAAGTGGAAAACAATTTGTAGTTTCATTCTTGACTCGTTTGAGCCCGGAAACAACTTGTTGCTCATTATTGGCTGGATTGAAGTTGGAAACGACTTGTAACTTCATTCCAGGACTCGTTTGAAGTTGACACAACTTGTAGCTTCATTTTCGGATGTTTAAAATTAGAATCACTTGTAGTTTCATTTTTGACTCGTTTGTGCTGTAAACAACTGTTGCTTCATTATTGGTTAGATTGAAGTGGAAACAACTTGTAGCTTCATTCTAGACTCGTTTGAAGTGGAAAACAATTTGAAACTTATTTCGGTTGTTTAAAATTAGAGTCAACTTGTAGTTTCATATTTGAATCGTTGAGCCCGGAAACAACTTTTTGCTTCATTATTGCTGGATTGAAGTTGGAAACAACATTTAGCTTCATTGCAAACTCGTTTGAAGTTGAAAACAACTTTTAGCTTCATTTTCAGTTGTTTAAAATTAGAATCAACTTGTTGTTTCATTCTTGACTCGTTTGAGCCTGTAACAACTTGTTGCTTCATTATTGGCTAGATTGAAGTTGTAAACAACTTGTAGCTTCGTTCTAGACTCGTGGGAAGTGGAAAACAAATTGTAGCTTCATTTTGGTTGTTTAAAATTAGAATCAACTTGAAGTTTCATTCTTGACTCGTTTGAGCCCGGAAACAACTTGTTGCTTCATTATTGGCTGGATTGAATTGGAAACAACTTGTAGCTTCATTCCAGACTCGTTTGAAGTTGAACACAACTTGTAGCTTCATTTCGGTTGTTTAAAATTAGAATCACTTGTAGTTTTCATTTTGACTCGTTTGAGCCTGTAAACAACTTGTTGCTTCATTATTGGCTAGATTGAAGTTGGAAACAACTTGTAGCTTCATTCTAGACTCGTTCGAAGTGGAAAACAATTTGTATCTTCATTTTCAGTTGTTTAAAATTAGAATCAACTTATAGTTTCATTCTTGAATCGTTGAGCCCGAAACAACTTGTTGCTTCATTATTGGCTGGATTGAAGTTGGAAACAACATGTAGCTTCATTCCAGACTCGTTTGAAGTTGAAAACAACTTGTAGCTTCATTTTCAGTTGTTTAAAATTAGAATCAACTTGTAATTTCATTCTTGACTCGTTGAGCCTGTAAACAACTTGTTGCTTCATTACTGGCTGGATCGAAGTTGGAACAACTTGTAGCTCATTCTAGACTCGTTTGAAGTGGAAAACAATTTGTAGTTTCATTCTTGACTCGTTTGAGCCCGGAAACAACTTGTTGCTTCATTATTGGCTGGATTGAAGTTGGAAACGACTTGTAACTTCATTCCAGACTCGTTTGAAGTTGAACACAACTTGTAGCTTCATTTTCGGATGTTTAAAATTAGAATCAACTTGTAGTTTCATTTTTGACTCGTTTGTGCCTGTAAACAACTTGTTGCTTCATTATTGGTTAGATAGAAGTTGGAAACAACTTGTAGCTTCATCTAGACTCGGTTGAAGTGGAAAACAATTTGTAACTTTAGTTTCGGTTGTTTAAAATTAGAGTCAACTTGTAGTTTCATATTTGAATCGTTTTGAGCCCGGAAACAACTTTTTGCTTCATTATTGGCTGGATTGAAGTTGGAAACAACATTTAGCTTCATTGCAAACTCGTTGAAGTTGAATAAAAACTTTAGCTTCATTTTCAGTTGTTTAAATTAGAATCAACTTGTTGTTTCATTCTTGACTCGTTTGAGCCTGTAAACAACTTGTTGCTTCATTATTGGCTAGATTGAAGTTGTAAACACTTGTAGCTTCGTTCTAGACTCGTGGGAAGTGGAAAACAAATTGTAGCTTCATTTTTGGTTGTTTAAAATTAGAATCAACTTGTAGTTTCATTCTTGACTCGTTTGAGCCCGGAAACAACTTGTTGCTTCATTATGGGCTGGATTGAAGTTGGAAACAACTTGTAGCTTCATTCCAGACTCGTTTGAAGTGAACACAACTTGTAGCTTCATTTTCGGTTGTTTAAAATTAGAATCAACTTGTAGTTTCATTTTTGACTCGTTTGAGCCTGTAAACAACTTGTTGCTTCATTATTGTTAGATTGAAATTGGAAACAACTTGTAGCTTCATTCTAGACTCGTTTGAAGTGGAAAACAATTTGTAACTTCATTTTCGGTTGTTTAAAATTAGAGTCAACTTGTAGTTTCAGTTTTGAATCGTTTGAGCCCGGAAACAACTTGTTGCTTCATTATTGGCTGGATTGAAGTTGGAAACAACATTAGCTTCATTCCAAACTCGTTTGAAGTTGAAAACAACTTTTAGCTTCATTTTCAGTTGTTTAAAATTAGAATCAACTTGTAGTTTCATTCTTGACTCGTTTGAGCCTGTAAACAACTTGTTGCTTCATTATTGGCTAGATTGAAGTTGGAAACAACTTGTAGCTTCATTCTAGACTCGTGGAAGTGGAAAACAAATTGTAGCTTCATTTTTGGTTGTTTAAAATTAGAATCAACTTGTAGTTTCATTCTTGACTCGTTTGAGCCCGGAAACAACTTGTTGCTTCATTATTGGCTGGATTGAAGTTGGAAACAACATGTAGCTTCATTCCAGACTCGTTTGAAGTTGAAAACAACTTGTAGCTTCATTTTCAGTTGTTTAAAATTAGAATCAACTTGTAGTTTCATTCTTGACTCGTTTGAGCCTGTAAACAACTTGTTGCTTCATTATTGGCTAGATTGAAGTTGGAAACAACTTGTAGCTTCATTCTAGACTCGTTTGAAGTGGAAAACAATTGTATCTTCATTTTCAGTTGTTTAAAATTAGAATCAACTTGTAGTTTCATTCTTGAATCGTTTGAGCCCGGAAACAACTTGTTGCTTCATTATTGGCTGGATTGAAGTTGGAAACAACATGTAGCTTCATTCCAGACTCGTTTGAAGTTGAAAACAACTTGTAGCTTCATTTTCAGTTGTTTAAAATTAGAATCAACTTGTAGTTTCATTCTTGACTCGTTTGAGCCTGTAAACAACTTGTTGCTTCATTACTGGCTGGATCGAAGTTGGAAACAACTTGTAGCTTCATTCTAGACTCGTTTGAAGTGGAAACAATTTGTAGTTTCATTCTTGACTCGTTTGAGCCCGGAAACAACTTGTTGCTTCATTATTGGCTGGATTGAAGTTGGAAACGACTTGTAGCTTCATTCCAGACTCGTTTGAAGTTGAACACAACTTGTAGCTTCATTTTCGGTTGTTTAAAATTAGAATCAACTTGTAGTTTCATTTTTGACTCGTTTGAGCCTGTAAACAACTTGTTGCTTCATTATTGGTTAGATTGAAGTTGGAAACAACTTGTAGCTTCATTCTAGACTCGTTTGAAGTGGAAAACAATTTGTAACTTCATTTTCGGTTGTTTAAAATTAGAGTCAACTTGTAGTTTCATTTTGAATCGTTTGAGCCCGGAAACAACTTTTTGCTTCATTATTGGCTGGATTGAAGTTGGAAACAACATTTAGCTTCATTGCAAACTCGTTTGAAGTTGAAAACAACTTGTAGTTTCATTCTTGACTCGTTTGAGCCTGTAAACAACTTGTTGCTTCATTATTGGCTGATTGAAGTTGTAAACAACTTGTAGCTTCATTCTAGACTCGTGGGAAGTGGAAAACAAATTGTAGCTTCAGTTTTGGTTGTTTAAAATTAGAATCAACTTGTAGTTTCATTCTTGACTCGTTTGAGCCCGGAAACAACTTGTTGCTTCATTATTGGCTGGATTGAAGTTGGAAACAACTTGTAGCTTCATTCCAGACTCGTTTGAAGTTGAACACAACTTGTAGCTTCATTTTCGGTTGTTTAAAATTAGAATCAACTTGTAGTTTCATTTTTGACTCGTTTGAGCCTGTAAACAACTTGTTGCTTCATTTTGGTTAGATTGAAGTTGGAAACAACTTGTAGCTTCATTCTAGACTCGTTTGAAGTGGAAAACAATTTGTAACTTCATTTTCGGTTGTTTAAAATTAGAGTCAACTTGTAGTTTCAGTTTGAATCGTTTGAGCCCGGAAACAACTTTTTGCTTCATTATTGGCTGGATTGAAGTTGGAAACAACATTTAGCTTCATTGCAAACTCGTTTGAAGTTGAAAACAACTTTTAGCTTCATTTTCAGTTGTTTAAAATTAGAATCAACTTGTAGTTTCATTCTTGACTCGTTTGAGCCTGTAAACAACTTGTTGCTTCATTATTGGCTAGATTGAAGTTGTAAACAACTTGTAGCTTCATTCTAGACTCGTGGAAGTGGAAAACAATTGTAGCTTCATTTTGGTTGTTTAAAATTAGAATCAACTTGTAGTTTCATTCTTGACTCGTTTGAGCCCGGAAACAACTTGTTGCTTCATTATTGGCTGGATTGAAGTTGGAAACAACATGTAGCTTCATTCCAGACTCGTTTGAAGTTGAAAACAACTTGTAGCTTCATTTTCAGTTGTTTAAAATTAGAATCAACTTGTAGTTTCATTCTTGACTCGTTTGAGCCTGTAAACAACTTGTTGCTTCATTATTGGCTAGATTGAAGTTGGAAACAACTTGTAGCTTCATTCTAGACTCGTTCGAAGTGGAAAACAATTTGTATCTTCATTTTCAGTTGTTTAAAATTAGAATCAACTTATAGTTTCATTCTTGAATCGTTTGAGCCCGGAAACAACTTGTTGCTTCATTATTGGCTGGATTGAAGTTGGAAACAACATGTAGCTTCATTCCAGACTCGTTTGAAGTTGAAAACAACTTGTAGCTTCATTTTCAGTTGTTTAAATTAGAATCAACTTGTAGTTTCATTCTTGACTCGTTTGAGCCTGTAAACAACTTGTTGCTTCATTACTGGCTGGATCGAAGTTGGAAACAACTTGTAGCTTCATTCTAGACTCGTTTGAAGTGGAAAACAATTTGTAGTTTCATTCTTGACTCGTTTGAGCCCGGAAACAACTTGTTGCTTCATTATTGGCTGGATTGAAGTTGGAAACGACTTGTAGCTTCATTCCAGACTCGTTTGAAGTTGAACACAACTTGTAGCTTCATTTTCGGTGTTTAAAATTAGAATCAACTTGTAGTTTCATTTTTGACTCGTTTGAGCCTGTAAACAACTTGTTGCTTCATTATTGGTTAGATTGAAGTTGGAAACAACTTGTAGCTTCATTCTAGACTCGTTTGAAGTGGAAAACAATTTGTAACTTCATTTTCGGTTGTTTTAAAATTAGAGTCAACTTGTAGTTTCATTTTTGAATCGTTTGAGCCCGGAAACAACTTTTGCTTCATTATTGGCTGGATTGAAGTTGGAAACAACATTTAGCTTCATTGCAAACTCGTTTGAAGTTGAAAACAACTTTTAGCTTCATTTTCAGTTGTTTAAAATTAGAATCAACTTGTAGTTTCTTGTCTTGACTCGTTTGAGCCTGTAAACAACTTGTTGCTTCATTATTGGCTAGATTGAAGTTGAAACAACTTGTAGCTTCATTCTAGACTCGTGGGAAGTGGAAACCAAATTGTAGCTTCATTTTTGGTTTGTTTAAATTAGAATCAACTTGTAGTTTCATTCTTGACTCGTTTGAGCCCGGAAACAACTTGTTGCTTCATTATTGGCTGGATTGAAGTTGGAAACAACTTGTAGCTTCATTGCAGACTCGTTTGAAGTTCAAAAACAACTTGTAGCTCATTTTCAGTTGTTAAAATTAGAATGTTGCTTCATTTTGCTGGATGCCGTTGGAAACAAAGTAGCTTCATGCCAGACTGTTTGAAGTTGAAAACAACTTGTAGCTATTTCAGTTGTTTTAAAATTAGAATCACATTGTTAGTTTCATCTTGCTCGTTTCGAGCCTGTAAACAACTTGTTGCTCATTATGGCTAGATCTGAACAGTTGGCAACCTTGGTAACTTCTTCGACTCGTTGAAGTGTGAAAAAAATTGTAGATTATGGAATATTACATCCACTTCATCTTGACTCGTTTGAGCCTGGAGAAGGAAAACAACTTGTTGTTCATTATTGGCTGAGATTGAGTTGGAAAACGACTGTAGCTTCATGCGACTCGTTTGAAGTGAAAAAAACAACTTGTAGCTTCATTTTCGGTGTTTAAAGAACTCACTGTAGTTTTCACTTCTCTGACATCGTTCGCTGTAACAACACTTGTTCGCTTCTTGGTTATTGCGAACCATTGGTCATTAGATCTTTGAAGTGACAAACATTGTAGCTTCATTCTGTATGTTAAATGAATAACATTGTCGTTTATTCTTGACTCGTTTGAGCCCGGAAACAACTTGGTTGCTTCATTATTGGCTGGATTGAAGTTGGAAACGGGGAACTGAGCTTCATTCCAGACTCGTTTGAAGTTGAACACAACTTGTAGACTTCATTTTCGGTTGTTTAAAAATTAGATCAACTTGTAGTTCATTCTTGACTCGTTGAGCCTGCAACAACTTGTTCCTTTCATATTGGCTGGATGAAGTTGGAAACACATGTAGCTCACCAGCTCGTTAGAAGTTGAAAAAACTTGTAGATTCTTTCAGTGTTCAAATTAGAATCAACTGTAGTTTTCATTCTTGAATCGTTTGAGCCCGGAAACAACTTGTTGCTTCATTACTGGCTGGATTGAGTTGGAAACAACATGTAGCTTACATACGACTCGTTGAAGTTAAAACCAACTTGTAGGTTCATTTTCGTTGTTTAAAATTAGATCAACTTGTAGTTTCCTTCTGACTCGTTTGACCTGTAAACAACTTGTTGTTATACTGGCTGGATTGAAGTTGGAAAACAACTTGTAGCTTCATTCGAGACTCGTTTGAAGTGAAACAAAATTGTAGCTTATTTCGTTGTTTAAAATTAGGAATCCATTGTAGTTTCATTCTTGACTCGTTGAGTGTAAAAAACTTGTTGCTCATTCTGGCTAGATGAAGTTGGTACAACTGTAGCTCCATTCAGACTCGTTTGAAGTGAAAACAATTTGTAGCTTCATTTCGGTTGTTTAAATTAGAATCAACTTGTAGTTTCATTCTTGACTCGTTTGAGCCTGGAAAACAACTTGTTGCTCACTTATGTCTAGATTGAAGTTGAAACAAAATTGTAGCTTCATTCCAGACTCGTTTGAAGTGGAAAACAATTGTAGTTCATTTTCGGTGTTTAAAATTAGAACAACATTGTAGTTTCCTTCTTGACTCGTTTACAGCCTGTAAACAACTTGTTGCTTCAATATTGGCTAGATCGAGTGGAAACAACTGTAGCTCATCTAGACTCGTTTGCATCGAAAACAATTTGTCTTTTTTTCTTGACTCGTTTGAGGGAAAACAACTTGTTGCTTCATTATTGGACTGGATTCGAAGTTGGAAACGGGGGGGGGGGTGCGGGGACTGTTAGCTTCATTCCAGACTCGTTTGAAGTTGAACACAACTGTAGCTTCATTTTCGGTGGTTTAAAATTGAATCAAATTGTCGTTTCATTCTTGACTCGTTTGAGCCTGTAAACAACTTGTTGCTTCATTCTTGGTTGATGAAGTGGAACAACTGTAGCTTCATTTAGACTGTTTGAGTGGAAAAACAATTGTAGCTCACTTTTCGGTTGTTAAATTGAGATCAACTTGTGCTCTTCTTGACTCGTTTGAGCCCGGAAACCATTGTTGCTTCATTTGGCTGGATTGACGTTGGAAAACAACATGTGCTTCATTCCAGACTCGTTTGAAGTTGCACAAACAACTCTGTAGTTTCATTTTCAGTGTTTAAAATTAGAATCAATTTGTAGTTTCATTCTTGACTGTTTGAGCCTGTAAACAACTTGTTGCTTCATTATTGGCTAGATTTCAAGTTGGATACAACTTGTCTCATTCTACACTCGTTGAAGTTGAAAAACATAGTGTACGCTTCTTTTTCGTGTTAAAATTAGAATCAACTTGTAGTTTCATTCTGCTCGTTGAGCCCGTGAAACAACTTGTTGCTTTAATATTGGCTGGTTGAGTTGGACAAACATTGTAGCTTCATGCAGACTCGTTTGAGTGAAAAACACTTGTGCTTCATTTTCAGTGTTTAAATTAGAATCAAACTTGTGTTTCATTCTTGACTCGTTTGGCCTGTAAAAAACTTGTTGCTTCTTATTGGCTAGATTGAAGTTGGATACAACTTGTTAGCTCCCTTCTAGACTCGTTTGAGCTGAAAACAATTTGTAGCTCATTTTCGGTTGTTTAAACTTAGAATCAACTGTTAGTTTCATTCTTGACTCGTTGAGCCTGGAAACAACTTGTTGCTTCATTATGGCTAGATTGAAGTTGGAAACACTTGTAGCTTCATTCCAGACTCGTTTGAAGTTGAAAAAACAACTTGTAGCTTCATTTCGTTGTTTAAAATTAGAATCAACATTTAGTTTCATTCTTGACTCGTTTCAGCCTGTAACAACTTGTTGCTTCATTATGGCTAGATCGAAGTTGGAAACAACTTGTAGCTTCATTCTAACTCGTTTGAATTGAAAACAATTGTAGTTATTCTTGACTCGTTTGCGCCGGAAACAACTTGTTGTTCATTATTGGCTGGATTGAAGTTGGAAACGACTTGTAGCTTCATTCAGACTCGTTTGAGTTGAACACACTTGTAGCTTCATTTTCTGTTGTTTAAAATTAGAATCAACTTGTAGTTTCATTCTTGACTCGTTTGAGCCTGCAAACAACTGTTTGCTTATTATTGGCTGGATTGAAGTTGGAAACAACATGTAGCTTCATTCCAGACTCGTTAGAAGTTGAAAACAACTGTGCTTCATTTTCAGTTTGTTAAAATTAGATCAACTTGTAGCTTCATTCTTGAATCGTTTGAGCCCGGAACAATTGTTGCTCATTATGGCTTGATTGAAGTTGGAAACAACATGTAGCTTCCTTACAGACTCGTTTGAGTTGAAAACAACTTGTAGGTTCATTTCAGTTGTTTAAAATTAGAATCAACTTGTAGTTTTCCTTCTTGACGTTTGAGCTGTCAAAAACTTGTTGCTTCAATACTGGTGGATTTGAAGTTGGAAACAACTTGTAGCTTCAGTCGGAGACTCGTTGAAGTGGAAAACACATGTAAGCGTCAGTTTCCCGGTGTTTTAAAATTAGAATCACTTGTCAGTTTCATTTCTGACTGTTTGAGCCTGTAAAAAACTTGTTGCTTGCTTCATGTAGTGGCTAGATTGAAGTGGGATACAACTGGGTGCCCATTCTAGACTCGTTTGAAGCGAACCCAATTTGTAGCTTCATTTTCGGTTGTTTAAAATTGGAATCACTTGTAGTTTCATTCTTGACTCGTTTGAGCCGGAACCAACTTGTTGCTTCATATTGGCTGGATGAAGTTGGAAACAACATGTAGCTTCATTCCAGACTCGTTTGAAGTTGAAAACAACTTGTAGTTTCATTTTCAGTTGTTTAAAATTAGAATCAACTTGTAGTTTCATTCTTGACTCGTTTGAGCCTGTAAACACTTGTTGCTTTCATTATTGGCTAGATTCAAGTTGGATACAACTTGTAACTTCATTCTACACTCGTTTGAAGTTTGAAAACAAGTTGTAGCTTCATTTTCGGTGTTTAAAATTAGAATCAACTTGACTTTCATTCTTGACCCGTTTGAGCCCGGAAACAAACTTGTTGCTTTCATTATTGGCTGGATGAAGTTGGAAACAACATGTAGCTTCATTCCAGACTCGTTAAGAAGTTGAAAACAACTTGTAGTTTCATTTTCAGTTGTTTTAAAATTAGAATCAACTTGTAGTTTCATCTCTGACTCGTTTGAGCCCGGAAACAACTTGTTGCTTCATTATTGGCTGGATTGAAGTTGGAAACAACATGTAGCTTCATTCCAGACTCGTTAGAAGTTGAAAACAACTTGTAGCTTCATTTTCAGTTGTTTAAAATTAGAATCAACTTGTAGTTTCATTCTTGACTCGTTTCAGCCTGTAAACAACTTGTTGCTTCATTATTGGCTAGATCGAAGTTGGAAACAACTTGTAGCTTCATTCTAGACTCGTTTGAAATTGAAAACAATTTGTAGTTTTTATTCTTGACATCGTTTGAGCCCGGAAACAACTTGTTGCTTCATTATTGGCTGGATGAAGTTGGAAACGACTTGTAGCTTCATTCCAGACTCGTTTGAAGTTGAACACAACTTGTAGCTTCATTTCGGTTGTTTAAAATTAGAATCAACTTGTAGTTTCATTCTTGACTCGTTTCAGCCTGTAAACAACTTGTTGCTTCATTATTGGTTAGATTGAAGTTGGAAACAACTTGTAGCTTCATTCCAGACTCTTTTGAAGTTGAAAACAAGTTGTAGCTTCATTTTCGGTTGTTTAAAATTAGAATCAACTTGTAGTTTCATTCTTGACCCGTTTGAGCCCGGAAACAACTTATTGCTTCATTATTGGCTGGATTGAAATTGGAAACAACATGTAGCTTCATTCCAGACTCGTTAGAAGTTGAAAACAACTTGTAGCTTCATTTTCAGTTGTTTAAAATTAGAATCAACTTGTAGTTTCATTCTTGACTCGTTTCAGCCTGTAAACAACTTGTTGCTTCATTATTGGCTAGATCGAAGTTGGAAACAACTTGTAGCTTCATTCTAGACTCGTTTGAAATTGAAAACAATTTGTAGTTTATTCTTGACTCGTTTGAGCCCGGAAACAACTTGTTGCCTCATTATTGGCTGGATTGAAGTTGGAAACGACTTGTAGCTTCTTCCAGACTCGTTTGAAGTTGAACACAACTTGTAGCTTCATTTTCGGTTGTTTAAAATTAGAATCAACTTGTAGTTTCATTCTTGACTCGTTTGAGCCTGCAAACAACTTGTTGCTTCATTATTGGCTGGATTGAAGTTGGAAACAACATGTAGCTTCATTCCAGACTCGTTAGAAGTTGAAAACAACTTGTAGCTTCATTTTCAGTTGTTTAAAATTAGAATCAACTTGTGGTTTCATTCTTGAATCGTTTGAGCCCGGAAACAACTTGTTGCTTCATTACTGGCTGGATTGAAGTTGGAAACAACATGTAGCTTCATTACAGACTCGTTTGAAGTTGAAAACAACTTGTAGCTTCATTTTCAGTTGTTTAAAATTAGAATCAACTTGTAGTTTCCTTCTTGACTCGTTTGAGCCTGTAAACAACTTGTTGCTTCATTACTGGCTGGATTGAAGTTGGAAACAACTTGTAGCTTCATTCTAGACTCGTTTGAAGTGGAAAACAAATTGTAGCTTCATTTTCGGTTGTTTAAAATTAGAATCAACTTGTAGTTTCATTCTTGACTCGTTTGAGCCTGTAAAAAACTTGTTGCTTCATTATTGGCTAGATTGAAGTTGGATACAACTTGTAGCTCCATTCTAGACTCGTTTGAAGCTGAAAACAATTTGTAGCTTCATTTTCGGTTGTTTAAAATTAGAATCAACTTGTAGTTTCATTCTTGACTCGTTTGAGCCTGGAAACAACTTGTTGCTTCATTATTGGCTAGATTGAAGTTGGAAACAACTTGTAGCTTCATTCCAGACTCGTTTGAAGTTGAAAACAACTTGTAGCTTCATTTTCGGTTGTTTAAAATTAGAATCAACATTTAGTTTCATTCTTGACTCGTTTCAGCCTGTAAACAACTTGTTGCTTCATTATTGGCTAGATCGAAGTTGGAAACAACTTGTAGCTTCATTCTAGACTCGTTTGAAATTGAAAACAATTTGTAGTTTTATTCTTGACTCGTTTGAGCCCGGAAACAACTTGTTGCTTCATTATTGGCTGGATTGAAGTTGGAAACGACTTGTAGCTTCATTCCAGACTCGTTTGAAGTTGAACACAACTTGTAGCTTCATTTTCAGTTGTTTAAAATTAGAATCAACTTGTGGTTTCATTCTTGAATCGTTTGAGCCCGGAAACAACTTGTTGCTTCATTACTGGCTGGATTGAAGTTGGAAACAACATGTAGCTTCATTACAGACTCGTTTGAAGTTGAAAACAACTTGTAGCTTCATTTTCAGTTGTTTAAAATTAGAATCAACTTGTAGTTTCCTTCTTGACTCGTTTGAGCCTGTAAACAACTTGTTGCTTCATTACTGGCTGGATTGAAGTTGGAAACAACTTGTAGCTTCATTCTAGACTCGTTTGAAGTGGAAAACAAATTGTAGCTTCATTTTCGGTTGTTTAAAATTAGAATCAACTTGTAGTTTCATTCTTGACTCGTTTGAGCCTGTAAAAAACTTGTTGCTTCATTATTGGCTAGATTGAAGTTGGATACAACTTGTAGCTCCATTCTAGACTCGTTTGAAGCTGAAAACAATTTGTAGCTTCATTTTCGGTTGTTTAAAATTAGAATCAACTTGTAGTTTCATTCTTGACTCGTTTGAGCCTGGAAACAACTTGTTGCTTCATTATTGGCTAGATTGAAGTTGGAAACAACTTGTAGCTTCATTCCAGACTCGTTTGAAGTTGAAAACAACTTGTAGCTTCATTTTCGGTTGTTTAAAATTAGAATCAACATTTAGTTTCATTCTTGACTCGTTTCAGCCTGTAAACAACTTGTTGCTTCATTATTGGCTAGATCGAAGTTGGAAACAACTTGTAGCTTCATTCTAGACTCGTTTGAAATTGAAAACAATTTGTAGTTTTATTCTTGACTCGTTTGAGCCCGGAAACAACTTGTTGCTTCATTATTGGCTGGATTGAAGTTGGAAACGACTTGTAGCTTCATTCCAGACTCGTTTGAAGTTGAACACAACTTGTAGCTTCATTTTCGGTTGTTTAAAATTAGAATCAACTTGTAGTTTCATTCTTGACTCGTTTGAGCCTGTAAACAACTTGTTGCTTCATTATTGGTTAGATTGAAGTTGGAAACAACTTGTAGCTTCATTCCAGACTCGTTTGAAGTGGAAAACAATTTGTAGCTTCATTTTCGGTTGTTTAAAATTAGAATCAACTTGTAGCTTCATTCTTGACTCGTTTGAGCCCGGAAACAACTTGTTGCTTCATTATTGGCTGGATTGAAGTTGGAAACAACATGTAGCTTCATTCCAGACTCGTTTGAAGTTGAAAACAACTTGTAGTTTCATTTTCAGTTGTTTAAAATTAGAATCAACTTGTAGTTTCATTCTTGACTCGTTTGAGCCTGTAAACAACTTGTTGCTTCATTATTGGCTAGATTCAAGTTGGATACAACTTGTAACTTCATTCTACACTCGTTTGAAGTTGAAAACAAGTTGTAGCTTCATTTTCGGTTGTTTAAAATTAGAATCAACTTGTAGTTTCATTCTTGACCCGTTTGAGCCCGGAAACAACTTGTTGCTTCATTATTGGCTGGATTGAAGTTGGAAACAACATGTAGCTTCATTCCAGACTCGTTAGAAGTTGAAAACAACTTGTAGCTTCATTTTCAGTTGTTTAAAATTAGAATCAACTTGTAGTTTCATTCTTGAATCGTTTGAGCCCGGAAACAACTTGTTGCTTCATTATTGGCTGGATTGAAGTTGGAAACAACATGTAGCTTCATTCCAGACTCGTTAGAAGTTGAAAACAACTTGTAGCTTCATTTTCAGTTGTTTAAAATTAGAATCAACTTGTAGTTTCATTCTTGACTCGTTTCAGCCTGTAAACAACTTGTTGCTTCATTATTGGCTAGATCGAAGTTGGAAACAACTTGTAGCTTCATTCTAGACTCGTTTGAAATTGAAAACAATTTGTAGTTTTATTCTTGACTCGTTTGAGCCCGGAAACAACTTGTTGCTTCATTATTGGCTGGATTGAAGTTGGAAACGACTTGTAGCTTCATTCCAGACTCGTTTGAAGTTGAACACAACTTGTAGCTTCATTTTCGGTTGTTTAAAATTAGAATCAACTTGTAGTTTCATTCTTGACTCGTTTGAGCCTGTAAATGTTCGGTGAAATCTACACGCAAGCGCACGTGATCACAAGTAATATATTAAGTTCGATCCCACAGAGACTGGTGAATTAAGAATACGCACCTATGCAACAATGTATGATCAATTATCACTGCCAAGACAATTAACAAGGATTGGTTTCTTTTATACTAATAATTAAAATTACTAATCAAATTCAGAATAGGAAAACACATGGGATTCTAATTTCATTATCGAATTCATCTAGAATTGAAATTACTGATTAACATGTGACTGTTGATCCTAATCAGACAACACGAAAGTAATACATGCCAACTCTCGTTGCACACATATCATACCAATCAAAATCCACAATTAAGATAGAAGTCTCATGGACACCAACAAAGCTCAGACCCTATATCTCTATAGCGGTAGTGTAAGCAGAGAGGTTGAATAACAAGTCGTCTATCGTGATTACACAGGGTGATAAAAATAGTTCAAGTTTATCACAAATTATGTTTCATTCACATAATCCTATGTTTACATGGCAAAGTTCTAAATTCAGTCATCCACTCTCGCTTCAGAAAGAATTAACAAACAACTTAGAAGTTAGCTACGCTCCTAAGAAGAATAAGCACGGCTCATGCAAAGAACTCAACATATGTCACACAATCACGTAATTACATTCGTTACTAAACTACGTCGATAAATCCATTAGAATCCCATGAAGGCGGTTAGTTCATAATCGAACTAATCGACATCATGGATTCTAATGATAACATGGTAATTAAAAGACAAGAGTTAAAAGGAATAAAAATGCTTGAATTAATAATAAAGATCACACGTTACAGATTTGATGTTCACGATCTCGCTCGAAACTGTCACTTCCTCGCGAAGAACGATCTAATACAAACTGATATTGTGCTTGAATGAATAAAACTAACTACGATATTGTTCTCTACTTCTAACTACTTCTATGAGGCTAGGGTTTTTTTACACACGAGAAATTAAAATGCATTGACTAAGTCAACCGGGCCTCGACCGCTGCGAAAATCCATCAGAAAAGCTTCAAAAATCGGCCCGGGGGAGTTCTGCTGGGCGCCACCGCGCTAGACTAGCGCGGGCGCGCCAGTTGACCCGAGGATAGCGCGGGCGCGCTAGTGGTTAGCGCGGGCGCGCTAGTGACTGTGATGGCCGCCCTGTTTCTTCATGTTCAGCTCGTTCTCGCGTGCATGTCCTTCCTCGCTCCTAGTACCACTTCCGTAGGTGATCACGGTTGCATTTAGCATATGCAACAAGCCCTTTAAACCCCTAGATAGCTCTAGTGGACGAGTGTGTTCTCGTGAGGGTTTGTAGAAGATGTACCCACAAAATCCCAAGCCGTGATGAATCCATAATTCTCCATTCTTGCAATTAATGCCCAAAAACACCCTAAATTGATAGAAAATCACTTCATCATCTCAACTCGTGACCTGCACAGAAAAACAATAAAAACATATCAAAAGACACTAAACACTTAAGTACAACCAACCAATTTAAGTGGAAATGAAGGTCTATAAGTGTGTATAAATACCACTTATCACACCCCCAAACTTAAACTGATGCTTGTCCTCAAGCGTCAACGACACTATACAATAATACAATGCAATGCATGAATGCAACTACGTGATGAATGAGTGAACTATGAAGTAATTGCCTTGCAAATTTTTAATACCTCAGATTGTGCTAATGTTCTCGACTTTCATCTCTCTCGCCACCAAGTCAATTACCCTTCTAATTACAAGTGTGGAGTGCCAGTGTGTGCAAGCATGTTCTTTCATTGAGACAAGACAAAAACTACTACTCCCACAGAATCCCCATCAAGAATCGTAAAAGTTATAAACTAACACCCCGTCACTCAAGCCCAACTAAAAGCCAAGGTCCCAAAGAATGTCCACACCCTTCTATTTTATTCACTATTATTTTTATTTTTATTTTTTTTTTATTGGTGATTAATTGCTCGGTCTAAGGTCAGAGCGCTTCGCAGTGTAAATGCGTTACGAACACCACAAGACTTCACACACCAATTATTCACTCTAATTTAGTGGTTTATTTAACCGTGCAATGGTTGAGATCCCTAAAGATTTATGCACTAGTACCCATGTAGCGAGTGTTGGGTCAACAATCCCAAACCACAAAGGGCTTTAGGTTGTTAGGCACAAAGTCCCCTCAGACTTAATTACTCGAGTACTAATGAGCTCAACCTAGTTAATTCTACCACTTATTTTTTTAGTGAATTTATTTACTACTATTTTTTTTTCTTTTTCTATATTTTTCTTTTTAGAAAGGTATATCTACTCCTCAGTTCCCCCAAACTTAAGATTTACAGACCTAAGCTGAAGGGCGCTCAATTCAATCCTCGAATTCATGGAATTTCGTCTAAATCCTATCTCAAGAACATATGTGATTTACAATTTCCAACACAAGCAATTTCCAAGTACTAACCTAGCCTTGCAATTGAAACTACTAATCAAGAACTACGCACATAACTCATCATAGGCAATTAGCTTGGCTTAACTTCATAATTCATGCAAATGCTCGTGATACTAACTACTACAATTATCACTAAACATGTAAAAATAGAGAAAATATGAGAAAAATAGAAAGAAAATGTGAGAAATTAAAAAAAATTCAAATCAAATAAACGATCAAATAAACGTGAGAACGTGAGAACTATATGAACTAACTAACACATGCAATAATAAACTACGTAATAATATGCTCTTCCTTAGATTACCACCCCCAAACTTAAAATTTTCAATGTCCCCATTGAAAGTGATAAAAAGGCTAGAGCACCCACATACCTACTCGGAGTCCGAGTCCTCCCCCTCCTCTGTAGGAGGTGAATCAGGTGGAGGATACTGCATCCCTGCTCCGAATACTGGCCACTGAACTGTGACCCCCTGTGCCTGAAAAGCACTACCTAGAGCCTGTGTCAGATCAAAAGCAAACCTCTGGTGGATGTCATGCATGGTGTCCATCCGTCTCGCTAATCGGCGATAATGAACATCTCCCATAGGCTCGGAGCTCCTCTCCGTCTGAGAAGTACCAGCTCCCGAAGCTCCAGGACGCTCCCTCCTGACGAACTCTGGACGTCCCCCTGGCACCTCATCATATATATACCCAAGGCCTCGAGGGTGGGGAACTCCTCCTTCCCACTCCGTCATCCGGCTGATCGCCGAATGATCAATCGGTGCTCCTGGCAACTGTAATTGCTCGTTGGATGGCCAACGAACACCGCTCGACCGACAAAGCTTCGTCACAATTGTTCCATATGGAATGGCACCAGTGGTTCCTCCCTGTAAGAACCTCAGAATCCCCTGATGGATAACATGCCCCAGATCAATATACTTGCCCGAGACAATCCCAAAGAGCAGAATAGCTCTTTCCACTGTCACCTCATGCCCATGTGAAGATGGCATGATGTTAGCACATATGAAGGCATTCCAGGCCTTCGCATACCGGTTCAACCCGGCTGCTGGAAAAGAGGCATGTGCCGGCAAAGGAGGTTGCGTCATCTTCCAAGCTGTATCCGGCACACACATATCATACACCAATCGATCAAGATCAACTGGATCATCATCAAACCGGCGTTTAGCACGCCCAATCCTCTCAACCACCCAATCTTCTTCATTACGGCGCCTAGCACGCCCCCCAATAACTCTACGGATCGCATCCGCACTATAATCCACCCGGATTCCCCGTACCACCGTGAATCCATCTCGATTCTCCTTGGCATTAGCATAAAACTCTCGAATAATAGCCAAAGGAACCGCCTCCGGAGCCTCGCAAAAAGATTCCCAACCTCGTTCTTGAATCATGTTCAAGAGCTCACCATCTTCCGCCGTGGGTAGGAATCCCCTCTCTTTGACTATCGACTTATTCATAAGCCGTTGAAATTCGGTTCGTGCACCATCGGAAGTGAACTCAACCTCACCCATAGATGAAGAATCGCTAGATGTAGGGGCTTGGGTGCTCGGTCCTTGTGATCTTCGGGCTCTTTTGGGTGCCATTGATAGAGATTTAGAGTTGCAAGAGGTTTGTGTGTAGTGGGTTTGAGAGATTTGGATGAAGGTTGTGTATGGATGTGTATATATAATTAGGGTTTAGAGAATTATAATGGGATTTGGAGATGAGTGTTTTGTGTTTATATAAGGATTGGAGAGCTGAGTTAGGGTTTTATGGGATGTATTTCGGGCTAGGCATGCAAAATTAGGAGTGTGGGCTTTTTAAATCTAAAAGAAAAGAATTTTGGGAGAAAAATCGCCAACCTCGGCAGTCAGTAGCGCGGCCGCGCTAAGTATAGCGCGGGCGCGCTGTGCAACTTAGCGCGGGCGCGCTGACACTAGCGCGGGCGCGCTAGTGTCTGACACCGAAGGCTGATTTTTTCGATTTTTGTGCTTTTGAAGTATACAATGGTACAATGTGGTTCCAATGCGTGGGTTGCCTCCCACGAAGCGCTTGTTTAACGTCGTTAGCTCGACGTGAAGTCCAGAATTAATCCGATTCCGATGAAGTATCCTGTGGAGGATACCTCGTTCCGTAACCAAACGAATCCCAAGTAACATTGACGTCTAGTGCCAAGAATGCTTCAGCAAGAGAATCCGTTAGTATATCAGCAAAGCGACCAATTCGTTCTTCCAACATGTCAATACGCCTGATTATTCTTCGGTACTGTGCTTCATTCAATGTCGAAACAGCAGGTGATTGAATTACAGATTGGTTGCTCGCACTGGCAGAGAATAGAGGACAAGTGTCTCCACATGCATTAGAATTTGAGTCTGAGTGAGCTCTAATTCTGTGCCAATTATTCATCTGGATTTCTTGAGTGACTTCGACCGCTTCATCCTCCTCTGATTCTTCCTCTTTTGGAATTTTCCACTTTAGGTCTCTGTGCTCAGCAGCGGCTAGGTTCTCTATTAGCTCGTAAGCATCATCAAAGCTCTTGCTCCAAAGATTTCCCCCAGCTGCAACGTCTAACACTGCTCTACATTGACTATTAAGTCCTCTGTAGAAGTAATGAATTGCCATTCCAGGAGGCATGTCATCTTCCTTGAGATTTTCGAGAATATTCTTGAATCGTTCCCAAGCTAGACAAAGATATTCTCCCGAGACTTGAGAGAATTTACCTTCAGTGTTTTTGATAGCTGATACTTGAATTAGAGGATAAAACCTTGTACAGAATATTTTCTCAACCTTGTTCCAGCTATTAGTAGTGTTTGCCGAGAGAGAGATAAACCACGATCTTGCTACATCACGTAGCGTGAATGGGAAGAGTCTCAGCTTCACTAGATCTTTAGGTCCGATGTTGAAATCCAGTGCAGTAATGAATTTCTCGAAATTCCTTAGATGCAGGTTTGGGTCCTCAAGAACTGACCCCCCAAATTGAATAGTATCTTGCAGCTTGAGAATGATTGATGGCTTGATTCGAATACCGCTGGCTGATATCGCTGGCTCAATTGTGTCAGCCCGATTATCATTGATTTTCAACTGAGAAAATCCACGTGTCGCCTCACCAACTGCTGTTCTCGCATAATCTCTTGTTCCAGAATCAGAAGAAGAAGATGAATCCATTGATTCCTTATGAGCTTTAGAATGTGTTTGCATAAACGCGATCCAAGTACCTGAAATAAAGAAAAGAAGAAAAGTGAGAAGAGAATAGAATCCTAGTCAGTGAATCTTAATGCACACTGATGACAAGTACATAAACTAATTAATTAACACCGAGTCCCCGGCAGCGGCGCCAAAAACTTGTTCGGTGAAATCTACACGCAAGCGCACGTGATCACAAGTAATATATTAAGTTCGATCCCACAGAGACTGGTGAATTAAGAATACGCACCTATGCAACAATGTATGATCAATTATCACTGCCAAGACAATTAACAAGGATTGGTTTCTTTTATACTAATAATTAAAATTACTAATCAAATTCAGAATAGGAAAACACATGGGATTCTAATTTCATTATCGAATTCATCTAGAATTGAAATTACTGATTAACATGTGACTGTTGATCCTAATCAGACAACACGAAAGTAATACATGCCAACTCTCGTTGCACACATATCATACCAATCAAAATCCACAATTAAGATAGAAGTCTCATGGACACCAACAAAGCTCAGACCCTATATCTCTATAGCGGTAGTGTAAGCAGAGAGGTTGAATAACAAGTCGTCTATCGTGATTACACAGGGTGATAAAAATAGTTCAAGTTTATCACAAATTATGTTTCATTCACATAATCCTATGTTTACATGGCAAAGTTCTAAATTCAGTCATCCACTCTCGCTTCAGAAAGAATTAACAAACAACTTAGAAGTTAGCTACGCTCCTAAGAAGAATAAGCACGGCTCATGCAAAGAACTCAACATATGTCACACAATCACGTAATTACATTCGTTACTAAACTACGTCGATAAATCCATTAGAATCCCATGAAGGCGGTTAGTTCATAATCGAACTAATCGACATCATGGATTCTAATGATAACATGGTAATTAAAAGACAAGAGTTAAAAGGAATAAAAATGCTTGAATTAATAATAAAGATCACACGTTACAGATTTGATGTTCACGATCTCGCTCGAAACTGTCACTTCCTCGCGAAGAACGATCTAATACAAACTGATATTGTGCTTGAATGAATAAAACTAACTACGATATTGTTCTCTACTTCTAACTACTTCTATGAGGCTAGGGTTTTTTTACACACGAGAAATTAAAATGCATTGACTAAGTCAACCGGGCCTCGACCGCTGCGAAAATCCATCAGAAAAGCTTCAAAAATCGGCCCGGGGGAGTTCTGCTGGGCGCCACCGCGCTAGACTAGCGCGGGCGCGCAAGTTGACCCGAGGATAGCGCGGGCGCGCTAGTGGTTAGCGCGGGCGCGCTAGTGACTGTGATGGCCGCCCTGTTTCTTCATGTTCAGCTCGTTCTCGCGTGCATGTCCTTCCTCGCTCCTAGTACCACTTCCGTAGGTGATCACGGTTGCATTTAGCATATGCAACAAGCCCTTTAAACCCCTAGATAGCTCTAGTGGACGAGTGTGTTCTCGTGAGGGTTTGTAGAAGATGTACCCACAAAATCCCAAGCCGTGATGAATCCATAATTCTCCATTCTTGCAATTAATGCCCAAAAACACCCTAAATTGATAGAAAATCACTTCATCATCTCAACTCGTGACCTGCACAGAAAAACAATAAAAACATATCAAAAGACACTAAACACTTAAGTACAACCAACCAATTTAAGTGGAAATGAAGGTCTATAAGTGTGTATAAATACCACTTATCAGTAAACAACTTGTTGCTTCATTATTGGTTAGATTGAAGTTGGAAACAACTTGTAGCTTCATTCCAGACTCGTTTGAAGTGGAAAACAATTTGTAGCTTCATTTTCGGTTGTTTAAAATTAGAATCAACTTGTAGCTTCATTCTTGACTCGTTTGAGCCCGGAAACAACTTGTTGCTTCATTATTGGCTGGATTGAAGTTGGAAACAACATGTAGCTTCATTCCAGACTCGTTTGAAGTTGAAAACAACTTGTAGTTTCATTTTCAGTTGTTTAAAATTAGAATCAACTTGTAGTTTCATTCTTGACTCGTTTGAGCCTGTAAACAACTTGTTGCTTCATTATTGGCTAGATTCAAGTTGGATACAACTTGTAACTTCATTCTACACTCGTTTGAAGTTGAAAACAAGTTGTAGCTTCATTTTCGGTTGTTTAAAATTAGAATCAACTTGTAGTTTCATTCTTGACCCGTTTGAGCCCGGAAACAACTTGTTGCTTCATTATTGGCTGGATTGAAGTTGGAAACAACATGTAGCTTCATTCCAGACTCGTTAGAAGTTGAAAACAACTTGTAGCTTCATTTTCAGTTGTTTAAAATTAGAATCAACTTGTAGTTTCATTCTTGAATCGTTTGAGCCCGGAAACAACTTGTTGCTTCATTATTGGCTGGATTGAAGTTGGAAACAACATGTAGCTTCATTCCAGACTCGTTAGAAGTTGAAAACAACTTGTAGCTTCATTTTCAGTTGTTTAAAATTAGAATCAACTTGTAGTTTCATTCTTGACTCGTTTCAGCCTGTAAACAACTTGTTGCTTCATTATTGGCTAGATCGAAGTTGGAAACAACTTGTAGCTTCATTCTAGACTCGTTTGAAATTGAAAACAATTTGTAGTTTTATTCTTGACTCGTTTGAGCCCGGAAACAACTTGTTGCTTCATTATTGGCTGGATTGAAGTTGGAAACGACTTGTAGCTTCATTCCAGACTCGTTTGAAGTTGAACACAACTTGTAGCTTCATTTTCGGTTGTTTAAAATTAGAATCAACTTGTAGTTTAATTCTTGACTCGTTTGAGCCTGTAAACAACTTGTTGCTTCATTATTGGTTAGATTGAAGTTGGAAACAACTTGTAGCTTCATTTCAGACTCGTTTGAAGTGGAAAACAATTTGTAGCTTCATTTTCGGTTGTTTAAAATTAGAATCAACTTGTAGCTTCATTCTTGACTCGTTTGAGCCCGGAAACAACTTGTTGCTTCATTATTGGCTGGATTGAAGTTGGAAACAACATGTAGCTTCATTCCAGACTCGTTTGAAGTTGAAAACAACTTGTAGTTTCATTTTCAGTTGTTTAAAATTAGAATCAACTTGTAGTTTCATTCTTGACTCGTTTGAGCCTGTAAACAACTTGTTGCTTCATTATTGGCTAGATTCAAGTTGGATACAACTTGTAACTTCATTCTACACTCGTTTGAAGTTGAAAACAAGTTGTAGCTTCATTTTCGGTTGTTTAAAATTAGAATCAACTTGTAGTTTCATTCTTGACCCGTTTGAGCCCGGAAACAACTTGTTGCTTCATTATTGGCTGGATTGAAGTTGGAAACAACATGTAGCTTCATTCCAGACTCGTTAGAAGTTGAAAACAACTTGTAGCTTCATTTTCAGTTGTTTAAAATTAGAATCAACTTGTAGTTTCATTCTTGAATCGTTTGAGCCCGGAAACAACTTGTTGCTTCATTATTGGCTGGATTGAAGTTGGAAACAACATGTAGCTTCATTCCAGACTCGTTAGAAGTTGAAAACAACTTGTAGCTTCATTTTCAGTTGTTTAAAATTAGAATCAACTTGTAGTTTCATTCTTGACTCGTTTCAGCCTGTAAACAACTTGTTGCTTCATTATTGGCTAGATCGAAGTTGGAAACAACTTGTAGCTTCATTCTAGACTCGTTTGAAATTGAAAACAATTTGTAGTTTTATTCTTGACTCGTTTGAGCCCGGAAACAACTTGTTGCTTCATTATTGGCTGGATTGAAGTTGGAAACGACTTGTAGCTTCATTCCAGACTCGTTTGAAGTTGAACACAACTTGTAGCTTCATTTTCGGTTGTTTAAAATTAGAATCAACTTGTAGTTTCATTCTTGACTCGTTTGAGCCTGTAAACAACTTGTTGCTTCATTATTGGTTAGATTGAAGTTGGAAACAACTTGTTGCTTCATTATTGGCTGGATTGAAGTTGGAAACGACTTGTAGCTTCATTCCAGACTCGTTTGAAGTTGAACACAACTTGTAGCTTCATTTTCGGTTGTTTAAAATTAGAATCAACTTGTAGTTTCATTCTTGACTCGTTTGAGCCTGTAAACAACTTGTTGCTTCATTATTGGTTAGATTGAAGTTGGAAACAACTTGTAGCTTCATTCCAGACTCGTTTGAAGTGGAAAACAATTTGTAGCTTCATTTTCGGTTGTTTAAAATTAGAATCAACTTGTAGTTTCATTCTTGACCCGTTTGAGCCCGGAAACAACTTGTTGCTTCATTATTGGCTGGATTGAAGTTGGAAACAACATGTAGCTTCATTCCAGACTCGTTAGAAGTTGAAAACAACTTGTAGCTTCATTTTCAGTTGTTTAAAATTAGAATCAACTTGTAGTTTCATTCTTGAATCGTTTGAGCCCGGAAACAACTTGTTGCTTCATTATTGGCTGGATTGAAGTTGGAAACAACATGTAGCTTCATTCCAGACTCGTTAGAAGTTGAAAACAACTTGTAGCTTCATTTTCAGTTGTTTAAAATTAGAATCAACTTGTAGTTTCATTCTTGACTCGTTTCAGCCTGTAAACAACTTGTTGCTTCATTATTGGCTAGATCGAAGTTGGAAACAACTTGTAGCTTCATTCTAGACTCGTTTGAAATTGAAAACAATTTGTAGTTTTATTCTTGACTCGTTTGAGCCCGGAAACAACTTGTTGCTTCATTATTGGCTGGATTGAAGTTGGAAACGACTTGTAGCTTCATTACAGATTCGTTTGAAGTTGAACACAACTTGTAGCTTCATTTTCGGTTGTTTAAAATTAGAATCAACTTGTAGTTTCATTCTTGACTCGTTTGAGCCTGTAAACAACTTGTTGCTTCATTATTGGTTAGATTGAAGTTGGAAACAACTTGTTGCTTCATTATTGGCTGGATTGAAGTTGGAAACGACTTGTAGCTTCATTCCAGACTCGTTTGAAGTTGAACACAACTTGTAGCTTCATTTTCGGTTGTTTAAAATTAGAATCAACTTGTAGTTTCATTCTTGACTCGTTTGAGCCTGTAAACAACTTGTTGCTTCATTATTGGTTAGATTGAAGTTGGAAACAACTTGTAGCTTCATTCCAGACTCGTTTGAAGTGGAAAACAATTTGTAGCTTCATTTTCGGTTGTTTAAAATTAGAATCAACTTGTAGCTTCATTCTTGACTCGTTTGAGCCCGGAAACAACTTGTTGCTTCATTATTGGCTGGATTGAAGTTGGAAACAACATGTAGCTTCATTCCAGACTCGTTTGAAGTTGAAAACAACTTGTAGTTTCATTTTCAGTTGTTTAAAATTAGAATCAACTTGTAGTTTCATTCTTGACTCGTTTGAGCCTGTAAACAACTTGTTGCTTCATTATTGGCTAGATTCAAGTTGGATACAACTTGTAACTTCATTCTACACTCGTTTGAAGTTGAAAACAAGTTGTAGCTTCATTTTCGGTTGTTTAAAATTAGAATCAACTTGTAGTTTCATTCTTGACCCGTTTGAGCCCGGAAACAACTTGTTGCTTCATTATTGGCTGGATTGAAGTTGGAAACAACATGTAGCTTCATTCCAGACTCGTTAGAAGTTGAAAACAACTTGTAGCTTCATTTTCAGTTGTTTAAAATTAGAATCAACTTGTAGTTTCATTCTTGAATCGTTTGAGCCGGGAAACAACTTGTTGCTTCATTATTGGCTGGATTGAAGTTGGAAACAACATGTAGCTTCATTCCAGACTCGTTAGAAGTTGAAAACAACTTGTAGCTTCATTTTCAGTTGTTTAAAATTAGAATCAACTTGTAGTTTCATTCTTGACTCGTTTCAGCCTGTAAACAACTTGTTGCTTCATTATTGGCTAGATCGAAGTTGGAAACAACTTGTAGCTTCATTCTAGACTCGTTTGAAATTGAAAACAATTTGTAGTTTTATTCTTGACTCGTTTGAGCCCGGAAACAACTTGTTGCTTCATTATTGGCTGGATTGAAGTTGGAAACGACTTGTAGCTTCATTCCAGACTCGTTTGAAGTTGAACACAACTTGTAGCTTCATTTTCGGTTGTTTAAAATTAGAATCAACTTGTAGTTTCATTCTTGACTCGTTTGAGCCTGTAAACAACTTGTTGCTTCATTATTGGTTAGATTGAAGTTGGAAACAACTTGTAGCTTCATTCCAGACTCGTTTGAAGTGGAAAACAATTTGTAGCTTCATTTTCGGTTGTTTAAAATTAGAATCAACTTGTAGCTTCATTCTTGACTCGTTTGAGCCCGGAAACAACTTGTTGCTTCATTATTGGCTGGATTGAAGTTGGAAACAACATGTAGCTTCATTCCAGACTCGTTTGAAGTTGAAAACAACTTGTAGTTTCATTTTCAGTTGTTTAAAATTAGAATCAACTTGTAGTTTCATTCTTGACTCGTTTGAGCCTGTAAACAACTTGTTGCTTCATTATTGGCTAGATTCAAGTTGGATACAACTTGTAACTTCATTCTACACTCGTTTGAAGTTGAAAACAAGTTGTAGCTTCATTTTCGGTTGTTTAAAATTAGAATCAACTTGTAGTTTCATTCTTGACCCGTTTGAGCCCGGAAACAACTTGTTGCTTCATTATTGGCTGGATTGAAGTTGGAAACAACATGTAGCTTCATTCCAGACTCGTTAGAAGTTGAAAACAACTTGTAGCTTCATTTTCAGTTGTTTAAAATTAGAATCAACTTGTAGTTTCATTCTTGAATCGTTTGAGCCCGGAAACAACTTGTTGCTTCATTATTGGCTGGATTGAAGTTGGAAACAACATGTAGCTTCATTCCAGACTCGTTAGAAGTTGAAAACAACTTGTAGCTTCATTTTCAGTTGTTTAAAATTAGAATCAACTTGTAGTTTCATTCTTGACTCGTTTCAGCCTGTAAACAACTTGTTGCTTCATTATTGGCTAGATCGAAGTTGGAAACAACTTGTAGCTTCATTCTAGACTCGTTTGAAATTGAAAACAATTTGTAGTTTTATTCTTGACTCGTTTGAGCCCGGAAACAACTTGTTGCTTCATTATTGGCTGGATTGAAGTTGGAAACGACTTGTAGCTTCATTCCAGACTCGTTTGAAGTTGAACACAACTTGTAGCTTCATTTTCGGTTGTTTAAAATTAGAATCAACTTGTAGTTTCATTCTTGACTCGTTTGAGCCTGTAAACAACTTGTTGCTTCATTATTCGTTAGATTGAAGTTGGAAACAACTTGTAGCTTCATTCCAGACTCGTTTGAAGTTGAAAACAAGTTGTAGCTTCATTTTCGGTTGTTTAAAATTAGAATCAACTTGTAGTTTCATTCTTGACCCGTTTGAGCCCGGAAACAACTTATTGCTTCATTATTGGCTAGATTGAAGTTGGAAACAACATGTAGCTTCATTCCAGACTCGTTAGAAGTTGAAAACAACTTGTAGCTTCATTTTCAGTTGTTTAAAATTAGAATCAACTTGTAGTTTCATTCTTGACTCGTTTCAGCCTGTAAACAACTTGTTGCTTCATTATTGGCTAGATCGAAGTTGGAAACAACTTGTAGCTTCATTCTAGACTCGTTTGAAATTGAAAACAATTTGTAGTTTTATTCTTGACTCGTTTGAGCCCGGAAACAACTTGTTGCTTCATTATTGGCTGGATTGAAGTTGGAAACGACTTGTAGCTTCATTCCAGACTCGTTTGAAGTTGAACACAACTTGTAGCTTCATTTTCGGTTGTTTAAAATTAGAATCAACTTGTAGGTTCATTCTTGACTCGTTTGAGCCTGTAAACAACTTGTTGCTTCATTATTGGTTAGATTGAAGTTGGAAACAACTTGTAGCTTCATTCCAGACTCGTTTGAAGTTGAAAACAAGTTGTAGCTTCATTTTCGGTTGTTTAAAATTAGAATCAACTTGTAGTTTCATTCTTGACCCGTTTGAGCCCGGAAACAACTTGTTGCTTCATTATTGGCTGGATTGAAGTTGGAAACAACATGTAGCTTCATTCCAGACTCGTTAGAAGTTGAAAACAACTTGTAGCTTCATTTTCAGTTGTTTAAAATTAGAATCAACTTGTAGTTTCATTCTTGAATCGTTTGAGCCCGGAAACAACTTGTTGCTTCATTACTGGCTGGATTGAAGTTGGAAACAACATGTAGCTTCATTACAGACTCGTTTGAAGTTGAAAACAACTTGTAGCTTCATTTTCAGTTGTTTAAAATTAGAATCAACTTGTAGTTTCCTTCTTGACTCGTTCGAGCCTGTAAACAACTTGTTGCTTCATTACTGGCTGGATTGAAGTTGGAAACAACTTGTAGCTTCATTCTAGACTCGTTTGAAGTGGAAAACAAATTGTAGCTTCATTTTCGGTTGTTTAGAATTAGAATCAACTTGTAGTTTCATTCTTGACTCGTTTGAGCCCGGAAACAACTTGTTGCTTCATTATTGGCTGGATTGAAGTTGGAAACAACATGTAGCTTCATGCCAGACTCGTTTGAAGTTGAAAACAACTTGTAGCTTCATTTTCAGTTGTTTAAAATTAGAATCAACTTGTAGTTTCATTCTTGACTCGTTTCAGCCTGTAAACAACTTGTTGCTTCATTATTGGCTAGATCGAAGTTGGAAACAACTTGTAGCTTCATTCTAGACTCATTTGAAATTGAAAACAATTTGTAGTTTTATTCTTGACTCGTTTGAGCCCGGAAACAACTTGTTGCCTCATTATTGGCTGGATTGAAGTTGGAAACGACTTGTAGCTTCATTCCAGACTCGTTTGAAGTTGAACACAACTTGTAGCTTCATTTTCGGTTGTTTAAAATTAGAATCAACTTGTAGTTTCATTCTTGACTCGTTTGAGCCTGCAAACAACTTGTTGCTTCATTATTGGCTGGATTGAAGTTGGAAACAACGTGTAGCTTCATTCCAGACTCGTTAGAAGTTGAAAACAACTTGTAGCTTCATTTTCAGTTGTTTAAAATTAGAATCAACTTGTAGTTTCATTCTTGAATCGTTTGAGCCCGGAAACAACTTGTTGCTTCATTACTGGCTGGATTGAAGTTGGAAACAACATGTAGCTTCATTACAGACTCGTTTGAAGTTGAAAACAACTTGTAGCTTCATTTTCAGTTGTTTAAAATTAGAATCAACTTGTAGTTTCCTTCTTGACTCGTTTGAGCCTGTAAACAACTTGTTGCTTCATTACTGGCTGGATTGAAGTTGGAAACAACTTGTAGCTTCATTCTAGACTCGTTTGAAGTGGAAAACAAATTGTAGCTTCATTTTCGGTTGTTTAAAATTAGAATCAACTTGTAGTTTCATTCTTGACTCGTTTGAGCCTGTAAAAAACTTGTTGTTTCATTATTGGCTAGATTGAAGTTGGATACAACTTGTAGCTCCATTCTAGACTCGTTTGAAGCTGAAAACAATTTGTAGCTTAATTTTCGGTTGTTTAAAATTAGAATCAACTTGTAGTTTCATTCTTGACTCGTTTGAGCCTGGAAACAACTTGTTGCTTCATTATTGGCTAGATTGAAGTTGGAAACAACTTGTAGCTTCATTCCAGACTCGTTTGAAGTTGAAAACAACTTGTAGCTTCATTTTCGGTTGTTTAAAATTAGAATCAACATTTAGTTTCATTCTTGACTCGTTTCAGCCTGTAAACAACTTGTTGCTTCATTATTGGCTAGATCGAAGTTGGAAACAACTTGTAGCTTCATTCTAGACTCGTTTGAAATTGAAAACAATTTGTAGTTTTATTCTTGACTCGTTTGAGCCCGGAAACAACTTGTTGCTTCATTATTGGCTGGATTGAAGTTGGAAACGACTTGTAGCTTCATTCCAGACTCGTTTGAAGTTGAACACAACTTGTAGCTTCATTTTCGGTTGTTTAAAATTAGAATCAACTTGTAGTTTCATTCTTGACTCGTTTGAGCCTGTAAACAACTTGTTGCTTCATTATTCGTTAGATTGAAGTTGGAAACAACTTGTAGCTTCATTCCAGACTCGTTTGAAGTTGAAAACAAGTTGTAGCTTCATTTTCGGTTGTTTAAAATTAGAATCAACTTGTAGCTTCATTCTTGACTCGTTTGAGCCCGGAAACAACTTGTTGCTTCATTATTGGCTGGATTGAAGTTGGAAACAACATGTAGCTTCATTCCAGACTCGTTTGAAGTTGAAAACAACTTGTAGTTTCATTTTCAGTTGTTTAAAATTAGAATCAACTTGTAGTTTCATTCTTGACTCGTTTGAGCCTGTAAACAACTTGTTGCTTCATTATTGGCTAGATTCAAGTTGGATACAACTTGTAACTTCATTCTACACTCGTTTGAAGTTGAAAACAAGTTGTAGCTTCATTTTCGGTTGTTTAAAATTAGAATCAACTTGTAGTTTCATTCTTGACCCGTTTGAGCCCGGAAACAACTTGTTGCTTCATTATTGGCTGGATTGAAGTTGGAAACAACATGTAGCTTCATTCCAGACTCGTTAGAAGTTGAAACCAACTTGTAGCTTCATTTTCAGTTGTTTAAAATTAGAATCAACTTGTAGTTTCATTCTTGAATCGTTTGAGCCCGGAAACAACTTGTTGCTTCATTATTGGCTGGATTGAAGTTGGAAACAACATGTAGCTTCATTCCAGACTCGTTAGAAGTTGAAAACAACTTGTAGCTTCATTTTCAGTTGTTTAAAATTAGAATCAACTTGTAGTTTCATTCTTGACTCGTTTCAGCCTGTAAACAACTTGTTGCTTCATTATTGGCTAGATCGAAGTTGGAAACAACTTGTAGCTTCATTCTAGACTCGTTTGAAATTGAAAACAATTTGTAGTTTTATTCTTGACTCGTTTGAGCCCGGAAACAACTTGTTGCTTCATTATTGGCTGGATTGAAGTTGGAAACGACTTGTAGCTTCATTCCAGACTCGTTTGAAGTTGAACACAACTTGTAGCTTCATTTTCGGTTGTTTAAAATTAGAATCAACTTGTAGTTTCATTCTTGACTCGTTTGAGCCTGTAAACAACTTGTTGCTTCATTATTCGTTAGATTGAAGTTGGAAACAACTTGTAGCTTCATTCCAGACTCGTTTGAAGTTGAAAACAAGTTGTAGCTTCATTTTCGGTTGTTTAAAATTAGAATCAACTTGTAGTTTCATTCTTGACCCGTTTGAGCCCGGAAACAACTTATTGCTTCATTATTGGCTGGATTGAAGTTGGAAACAACATGTAGCTTCATTCCAGACTCGTTAGAAGTTGAAAACAACTTGTAGCTTCATTTTCAGTTGTTTAAAATTAGAATCAACTTGTAGTTTCATTCTTGACTCGTTTCAGCCTGTAAACAACTTGTTGCTTCATTATTGGCTAGATCGAAGTTGGAAACAACTTGTAGCTTCATTCTAGACTCGTTTGAAATTGAAAACAATTTGTAGTTTTATTCTTGACTCGTTTGAGCCCGGAAACAACTTGTTGCTTCATTATTGGCTGGATTGAAGTTGGAAACGACTTGTAGCTTCATTCCAGACTCGTTTGAAGTTGAACACAACTTGTAGCTTCATTTTCGGTTGTTTAAAATTAGAATCAACTTGTAGGTTCATTCTTGACTCGTTTGAGCCTGTAAACAACTTGTTGCTTCATTATTGGTTAGATTGAAGTTGGAAACAACTTGTAGCTTCATTCCAGACTCGTTTGAAGTTGAAAACAAGTTGTAGCTTCATTTTCGGTTGTTTAAAATTAGAATCAACTTGTAGTTTCATTCTTGACCCGTTTGAGCCCGGAAACAACTTGTTGCTTCATTATTGGCTGGATTGAAGTTGGAAACAACATGTAGCTTCATTCCAGACTCGTTAGAAGTTGAAAACAACTTGTAGCTTCATTTTCAGTTGTTTAAAATTAGAATCAACTTGTAGTTTCATTCTTGAATCGTTTGAGCCCGGAAACAACTTGTTGCTTCATTACTGGCTGGATTGAAGTTGGAAACAACATGTAGCTTCATTACAGACTCGTTTGAAGTTGAAAACAACTTGTAGCTTCATTTTCAGTTGTTTAAAATTAGAATCAACTTGTAGTTTCCTTCTTGACTCGTTCGAGCCTGTAAACAACTTGTTGCTTCATTACTGGCTGGATTGAAGTTGGAAACAACTTGTAGCTTCATTCTAGACTCGTTTGAAGTGGAAAACAAATTGTAGCTTCATTTTCGGTTGTTTAGAATTAGAATCAACTTGTAGTTTCATTCTTGACTCGTTTGAGCCCGGAAACAACTTGTTGCTTCATTATTGGCTGGATTGAAGTTGGAAACAACATGTAGCTTCATGCCAGACTCGTTTGAAGTTGAAAACAACTTGTAGCTTCATTTTCAGTTGTTTAAAATTAGAATCAACTTGTAGTTTCATTCTTGACTCGTTTCAGCCTGTAAACAACTTGTTGCTTCATTATTGGCTAGATCGAAGTTGGAAACAACTTGTAGCTTCATTCTAGACTCGTTTGAAATTGAAAACAATTTGTAGTTTTATTCTTGACTCGTTTGAGCCCGGAAACAACTTGTTGCCTCATTATTGGCTGGATTGAAGTTGGAAACGACTTGTAGCTTCATTCCAGACTCGTTTGAAGTTGAACACAACTTGTAGCTTCATTTTCGGTTGTTTAAAATTAGAATCAACTTGTAGTTTCATTCTTGACTCGTTTGAGCCTGCAAACAACTTGTTGCTTCATTATTGGCTGGATTGAAGTTGGAAACAACATGTAGCTTCATTCCAGACTCGTTAGAAGTTGAAAACAACTTGTAGCTTCATTTTCAGTTGTTTAAAATTAGAATCAACTTGTAGTTTCATTCTTGAATCGTTTGAGCCCGGAAACAACTTGTTGCTTCATTACTGGCTGGATTGAGGTTGGAAACAACATGTAGCTTCATTACAGACTCGTTTGAAGTTGAAAACAACTTGTAGCTTCATTTTCAGTTGTTTAAAATTAGAATCAACTTGTAGTTTCCTTCTTGACTCGTTTGAGCCTGTAAACAACTTGTTGCTTCATTACTGGCTGGATTGAAGTTGGAAACAACTTGTAGCTTCATTCTAGACTCGTTTGAAGTGGAAAACAAATTGTAGCTTCATTTTCGGTTGTTTAAAATTAGAATCAACTTGTAGTTTCATTCTTGACTCGTTTGAGCCTGTAAAAAACTTGTTGTTTCATTATTGGCTAGATTGAAGTTGGATACAACTTGTAGCTCCATTCTAGACTCGTTTGAAGCTGAAAACAATTTGTAGCTTAATTTTCGGTTGTTTAAAATTAGAATCAACTTGTAGTTTCATTCTTGACTCGTTTGAGCCTGGAAACAACTTGTTGCTTCATTATTGGCTAGATTGAAGTTGGAAACAACTTGTAGCTTCATTCCAGACTCGTTTGAAGTTGAAAACAACTTGTAGCTTCATTTTCGGTTGTTTAAAATTAGAATCAACATTTAGTTTCATTCTTGACTCGTTTCAGCCTGTAAACAACTTGTTGCTTCATTATTGGCTAGATCGAAGTTGGAAACAACTTGTAGCTTCATTCTAGACTCGTTTGAAATTGAAAACAATTTGTAGTTTTATTCTTGACTCGTTTGAGCCCGGAAACAACTTGTTGCTTCATTATTGGCTGGATTGAAGTTGGAAACGACTTGTAGCTTCATTCCAGACTCGTTTGAAGTTGAACACAACTTGTAGCTTCATTTTCGGTTGTTTAAAATTAGAATCAACTTGTAGTTTCATTCTTGACTCGTTTGAGCCTGTAAACAACTTGTTGCTTCATTATTGGTTAGATTGAAGTTGGAAACAACTTGTAGCTTCATTCCAGACTCGTTTGAAGTGGAAAACAATTTGTAGCTTCATTTTCGGTTGTTTAAAATTAGAATCAACTTGTAGCTTCATTCTTGACTCGTTTGAGCCCGGAAACAACTTGTTGCTTCATTATTGGCTGGATTGAAGTTGGAAACAACATGTAGCTTCATTCCAGACTCGTTTGAAGTTGAAAACAACTTGTAGTTTCATTTTCAGTTGTTTAAAATTAGAATCAACTTGTAGTTTCATTCTTGACTCGTTTGAGCCTGTAAACAACTTGTTGCTTCATTATTGGCTAGATTCAAGTTGGATACAACTTGTAACTTCATTCTACACTCGTTTGAAGTTGAAAACAAGTTGTAGCTTCATTTTCGGTTGTTTAAAATTAGAATCAACTTGTAGTTTCATTCTTGACCCGTTTGAGCCCGGAAACAACTTGTTGCTTCATTATTGGCTGGATTGAAGTTGGAAACAACATGTAGCTTCATTCCAGACTCGTTAGAAGTTGAAAACAACTTGTAGCTTCATTTTCAGTTGTTTAAAATTAGAATCAACTTGTAGTTTCATTCTTGAATCGTTTGAGCCCGGAAACAACTTGTTGCTTCATTATTGGCTGGATTGAAGTTGGAAACAACATGTAGCTTCATTCCAGACTCGTTAGAAGTTGAAAACAACTTGTAGCTTCATTTTCAGTTGTTTAAAATTAGAATCAACTTGTAGTTTCATTCTTGACTCGTTTCAGCCTGTAAACAACTTGTTGCTTCATTATTGGCTAGATCGAAGTTGGAAACAACTTGTAGCTTCATTCTAGACTCGTTTGAAATTGAAAACAATTTGTAGTTTTATTCTTGACTCGTTTGGGCCCGGAAACAACTTGTTGCTTCATTATTGGCTGGATTGAAGTTGGAAACGACTTGTAGCTTCATTCCAGACTCGTTTGAAGTTGAACACAACTTGTAGCTTCATTTTCGGTTGTTTAAAATTAGAATCAACTTGTAGTTTCATTCTTGACTCGTTTGAGCCTGTAAACAACTTGTTGCTTCATTATTGGTTAGATTGAAGTTGGAAACAACTTGTAGCTTCATTCCAGACTCGTTTGAAGTTGAAAACAAGTTGTAGCTTCATTTTCGGTTGTTTAAAATTAGAATCAACTTGTAGTTTCATTCTTGACCCGTTTGAGCCCGGAAACAACTTATTGCTTCATTATTGGCTGGATTGAAGTTGGAAACAACATGTAGCTTCATTCCAGACTCGTTAGAAGTTGAAAACAACTTGTAGCTTCATTTTCAGTTGTTTAAAATTAGAATCAACTTGTAGTTTCATTCTTGACTCGTTTCAGCCTGTAAACAACTTGTTGCTTCATTATTGGCTAGATCGAAGTTGGAAACAACTTGTAGCTTCATTCTAGACTCGTTTGAAATTGAAAACAATTTGTAGTTTTATTCTTGACTCGTTTGAGCCCGGAAACAACTTGTTGCTTCATTATTGGCTGGATTGAAGTTGGAAACGACTTGTAGCTTCATTCCAGACTCGTTTGAAGTTGAACACAACTTGTAGCTTCATTTTCGGTTGTTTAAAATTAGAATCAACTTGTAGTTTCATTCTTGACTCGTTTGAGCCTGTAAACAACTTGTTGCTTCATTATTGGTTAGATTGAAGTTGGAAATAACTTGTAGCTTCATTCCAGACTCGTTTGAAGTTGAAAACAAGTTGTAGCTTCATTTTCGGTTGTTTAAAATTAGAATCAACTTGTAGTTTCATTCTTGACCCGTTTGAGCCCGGAAACAACTTGTTGCTTCATTATTGGCTGGATTGAAGTTGGAAACAACATGTAGCTTCATTCCAGACTCGTTAGAAGTTGAAAACAACTTGTAGCTTCATTTTCAGTTGTTTAAAATTAGAATCAACTTGTAGTTTCATTCTTGAATCGTTTGAGCCCGGAAACAACTTGTTGCTTCATTACTGGCTGGATTGAAGTTGGAAACAACATGTAGCTTCATTACAGACTCGTTTGAAGTTGAAAACAACTTGTAGCTTCATTTTCAGTTGTTTAAAATTAGAATCAACTTGTAGTTTCCTTCTTGACTCGTTTGAGCCTCTAAACAACTTGTTGCTTCATTACTGGCTGGATTGAAGTTGGAAACAACTTGTAGCTTCATTCTAGACTCGTTTGAAGTGGAAAACAAATTGTAGCTTCATTTTCGGTTGTTTAGAATTAGAATCAACTTGTAGTTTCATTCTTGACTCGTTTGAGCCCGGAAACAACTTGTTGCTTCATTATTGGCTGGATTGAAGTTGGAAACAACATGTAGCTTCATGCCAGACTCGTTTGAAGTTGAAAACAACTTGTAGCTTCATTTTCAGTTGTTTAGAATTAGAATCAACTTGTAGTTTCATTCTTGACTCGTTTGAGCCTGTAAAAAACTTGTTGCTTCATTATTGGCTAGATTGAAGTTGGATACAACTTGTAGCTCCATTCTAGACTCGTTTGAAGCTGAAAACAATTTGTAGCTTCATTTTCGGTTGTTTAAAATTAGAATCAACTTGTAGTTTCATTCTTGACTCGTTTGAGCCTGGAAACAACTTGTTGCCTCATTATTGGCTAGATTGAAGTTGGAAACAACTTGTAGCTTCATTCCAGACTCGTTTGAAGTTGAAAACAACTTGTAGCTTCATTTTCGGTTGTTTAAAATTAGAATCAACATTTAGTTTCATTCTTGACTCGTTTCAGCCTGTAAACAACTTGTTGCTTCATTATTGGCTAGATCGAAGTTGGAAACAACTTGTAGCTTCATTCTAGACTCGTTTGAAATTGAAAACAATTTGTAGTTTTATTCTTGACTCGTTTGAGCCCGGAAACAACTTGTTGCTTCATTATTGGCTGGATTGAAGTTGGAAACGACTTGTAGCTTCATTCCAGACTCGTTTGAAGTTGAACACAACTTGTAGCTTCATTTTCGGTTGTTTAAAATTAGAATCAACTTGTAGTTTCATTCTTGACTCGTTTGAGCCTGTAAACAACTTGTTGCTTCATTATTGGTTAGATTGAAGTTGGAAACAACTTGTAGCTTGATTCTAGACTCGTTTGAAGTGGAAAACAATTTGTAGCTTCATTTTTGGTTGTTTAAAATTAGAATCAACTTGTAGTTTCATTCTTGACTCGTTTGAGCCCGGAAACAACTTGTTGCTTCATTATTGGCTGGATTGAAGTTGGAAACAACATGTAGCTTCATTCCAGACTCGTTTGAAGTTGAAAACAACTTGTAGCTTCATTTTCAGTTGTTTAAAATTAGAATCAACTTGTAGTTTCATTCTTGACTCGTTTGAGCCTGTAAACAACTTGTTGCTTCATTATTGGCTAGATTCAAGTTGGATACAACTTGTAACTTCATTCTACACTCGTTTGAAGTTGAAAACAAGTTGTAGCTTCATTTTCGGTTGTTTAAAATTAGAATCAACTTCTAGTTTCATTCTTGACCCGTTTGAGCCCGGAAACAACTTCTTGCTTCATTATTGGCTAGATCGAAGTTGGAAACAACTTGTAGCTTCATTCTAGACTCGTTTGAAATTGAAAACAATTTGTAGTTTTATTCTTGACTCGTTTGAGCCCGGAAACAACTTGTTGCTTCATTATTGGCTGGATTGAAGTTGGAAACGACTTGTAGCTTCATTCCAGACTCGTTTGAAGTTGAACACAACTTGTAGCTTCATTTTCGGTTGTTTAAAATTAGAATCAACTTGTAGTTTCATTCTTGACTCGTTTGAGCCTGTAAACAACTTGTTGCTTCATTATTGGTTAGATTGAAGTTGGAAACAACTTGTAGCTTCATTCTAGACTCGTTTGAAGTGGAAAACAATTTGTAGCTTCATTTTCGGTTGTTTAAAATTAGAATCAACTTGTAGTTTCATTCTTGACTCGTTTGAGCCCGGAAACAACTTGTAGCTTCATTTTCGGTTGTTTAAAATTAGAATCAACTTGTAGTTTCATTCTTGACTCGTTTGAGCCTGTAAACAACTTGTTGCTTCATTATTGGTTAGATTGAAGTTGGATACAACTTGTAACTTCATTCTACACTCGTTTGAAGTTGAAAACAAGTTGTAGCTTCATTTTCGGTTGTTTAAAATTAGAATCAACTTGTAGTTTCATTCTTGACCCGTTTGAGCCCGGAAACAACTTCTTGCTTCATTATTGGCTGGATTGAAGTTGGAAACAACATGTAGCTTCATTCCAGACTCGTTAGAAGTTGAAAACAACTTGTAGCTTCATTTTCAGTTGTTTAAAATTAGAATCAACTTGTAGTTTCATTCTTGAATCGTTTGAGCCCGGAAACAACTTGTTGCTTCATTATTGGCTGGATTGAAGTTGGAAACAACATGTAGCTTCATTCCAGACTCGTTTTAAGTTGAAAACAACTTGTAGCTTCATTTTCAGTTGTTTAAAATTAGAATCAACTTGTAGTTTCATTCTTGACTCGTTTGAGCCTGTAAACAACTTGTTGCATCATTACTGGCTGGATCGAAGTTGGAAACAACTTGTAGCTTCATTCTAGACTCGTTTGAAGTGGAAAACAATTTGTAGTTTCATTCTTGACTCGTTTGAGCCCGGAAACAACTTGTTGCTTCATTATTGGCTGGATTGAAGTTGGAAACGACTTGTAGCTTCATTCCAGACTCGTTTGAAGTTGAACACAACTTGTAGCTTCATTTTCGGTTGTTTAAAATTAGAATCAACTTGTAGTTTCATTTTTGACTCGTTTGAGCCTGTAAACAACTTGTTGCTTCATTATTGGTTAGATTGAAGTTGGAAACAACTTGTAGCTTCATTCCAGACTCGTTTTAAGTTGAAAACAACTTGTAGCTTCATTTTCGGTTGTTTAAAATTAGAATCAACTTGTAGTTTCATTCTTGACTCGTTTGAGCCTGTAAACAACTTGTTGCTTCATTACTAGCTGGATCGAAGTTGGAAACAACTTGGAGCTTCATTCTAGACTCGTTTGAAGTGGAAAATAATTTTTAGTTTCATTCTTGACTCGTTTGAGCCCGGAAACAACTTGTTGCTTCATTATTGGCTGGATTGAAGTTGGAAACGACTTGTAGCTTCATTCCAGACTCGTTTGAAGTTGAACACAACTTGTAGCTTCATTTTTGGTTGTTTAAAATTAGAATCAACTTGTAGTTTCATTTTTGACTCGTTTGAGCCTGTAAACAACTTGTTGTTTCATTATTGGTTAGATTGAAGTTGGAAACAACTTGTAGCTTCATTCTAGACTCGTTTGAAGTGGAAAACAATTTGTAACTTCATTTTCGGTTGTTTAAAATTAGAGTCAACTTGTAGTTTCATTTTTGAATCGTTTGAGCCCGGAAACAACATTTTGCTTCATTATTGGCTGGATTGAAGTTGGAAACAACATTTAGCTTCATTGCAAACTCGTTTGAAGTTGAAAACAACTTTTAGCTTCGTTTTTAGTTGTTTAAAATTAGAATCAACTTGTAGTTTCATTCTTGAATCGTTTGAGCCCGGAAACAACTTGTTGCTTCATTATTGGCTGGATTGAAGTTGGAAACAACATGTAGCTTCATTCCAGACTCGTTTTAAGTTGAAAACAACTTGTAGCTTCATTTTCAGTTGTTTAAAATTAGAATCAACTTGTAGTTTCATTCTTGACTCGTTTGAGCCTGTAAACAACTTGTTGCTTCATTACTGGCTGGATCGAAGTTGGAAACAACATGTAGCTTCATTCTAGACTCGTTTGAAGTGGAGAACAATTTGTAGTTTCATTCTTGACTCGTTTGAGCCCGGAAACAACTTGTTGCTTCATTATTGGCTGGATTGAAGTTGGAAATGACTTGTAGCTTCATTCCAGACTCGTTTGAAGTTGAACACAACTTGTAGCTTCATTTTCGGTTGTTTAAAATTAGAATCAACTTGTAGTTTCATTTTTGACTCGTTTGAGCCTGTAAACAACTTTTTTTTTTTTTTGCTAAATAAAAGATGAATTAAAGGGGCAAAAATACATATCTAGGGGCATACCCCGCGAGAAATACATGATTCCCAAAAGGATACAGAGTCAGCTAAAAGAGCTAAACAAAGCCAAATAAAGTACTAAATGCGGGTTACAGCACTAAGATTATATCAATACAACATGCAAATAATGGTGGGGTCATCACAAGCCCATTTTCTAAATTTGCTACACGTGAAGAGTTTTTCTCGAGTGATTTTCTTCAAGGTGAGAATAACCGAGTGAGAACCATGAGACTGCCCCTGATTATGAAGTCTGAAGTTACGTTCCTTCCACATTAAATAAATTGCCACAGAAAAATAAAGACTACCCATAGCAAGCATCCGGCTGGAAGTATTTGGAGCAAAGAGGCGCCCCTGAAGGCATTCATCCCAATTGGCAGAGAAAGGAACAGGACAGGCACGTCGCAGCATATCGAAAAAAGGACACTCGCTAAATAGGTGCTTAGTAGTTTCCAAGTTATTGCAGAAGAGACAATTCGGGCTTGTATTCATACGGAACAGGAGCATGCGATCTCTAGTTAATAATCTCTCTTTTACTGCCAACCAGGAGATAAAGGAGCATTTAGGGATACAGAAGACATTCCAAACAACATTGTACCACGAGGTGGATGCAATTTTAGGTCTGATAGTGCTCCAAATGGTGCTATAAGAGATACGGCACTTTAAACCATCCCAAGACAAGTGATCATGACTGTGAAAACAAATACTTTGAGCACGTTGACGAAGCAACAAGACATCATGATAGTTTGATGCAGGAAGATGCCAACCGCCCTCATACTGAAAGTCACAGATTCTGGAAAGAACATTAGATTCCGCGTTGCTAATAATCTGAGCAGAGTAGTCCCAAATGAGGGGTCTATTGCCCAGCCAAGGATCAAGCCAGAAATAAAACTCAGAAGGATTGCCAACATTGTAACTGATAAATTTCAACGCCTGAGTTCTACAGTTTAAGATTTTTCTAACTCCCCAAGAAGATTTAAAAGGAATTTTAGTCGTCCAAAATCCCTTGCCATGAAGAAGTACTGTCCTGAACCATTTCACCCATATAGAAGAGTAACTTGGCTGGACAATTCGCCAGAGCTGGAAAAGAATGGCAGTATTGTTCCAAGTGAAAACACTACGGATCCCCAAACCCCCTTCAGACTTAGGCATACAACAATCATTCCATGCAACCTTATAATGACATCTCCCATCAGGCTTGTAATAACCCCCCCAGAGAAATTTAAACATAATCGAATTCAGTTTCTTTAGGATGCTTTTCGGAAGAAAAAGGTGCATACTCCAATAACCAAATATTCCATTAAGGATGACCTTGATCAATGTGAGTCTTCCAGAAAAAGTAAGAAATTTTGAAGTCCAAGACTGAATTTTAGCACAAAATCTTTCTAACAGAGGCTGACAATCAATGGTGTTAAGCTTCGAGGTAATTAAAGGGAGACCCAAGTACTTGATGGGAAGCACACCACGCTGGAAACCAGTAATCTGTAAGATATGGAGCTGTGAATTAACGGGAACATTGGCAAAGAAGCAACAACTCTTACTCATGTTAGGCTTTAACCCCGAAACAGCTGAGAATAAACAGAGGCTTGTGTTTAAACATTCAACAGAACTTGGCTCACCACGGCAGAATAGGAAAATGTCATCAGCAAATACCAGGTGATTAAGCCTAATACCTTGAGTTCGCCAATGAAATTTAAAAGCCTCAGTAGCAGTATGTTTCTTAAGACAAGCATGAAGCACTTCCATGGCAATGACGAATAAATAAGGGGAAATAGGGTCACCTTGTCGGAGCCCAGAACATCCTTTAAAGTACCCTTCCAAACTGCCATTAATCTTGATGGAGAACATTGCAGAAGAGATGCAAACTTTAATCCAGCGTATAAACTGAGAAGGGAACTGCATCAACTGAAGAACAGTAAAAATGAAATCCCAATTCAAGGAATCAAATGCTTTTTGCAAGTCAACTTTTAAAGCACATCGAGGGGGTCCGCTCAGCAGGTGATAGTCTTTGCAGAGAGCCTGAACCAGAAGAATATTGTCACCAATAAATCTGTTAGGGAGGAAGGCAGATTGAAATGGAGAAATCAAACCATTCAACACAGATTTCAATCTAATAGCCAACAGTTTTGAGATACATTTATATAAAACATTGCAACATGATATAGGTCTAAAATCTTTCATGAGGGAGGGATTCTTGACTTTAGGGACTAGAGCAACAGCAACAGAATTAATTATTCTAGGCAGGTGACCAGACTGGAAAAAATACAGAATAGCATTGACCACGTCAGGTCCCACAATGCTCCAAGCTGTGATAAAAAATTCAGCAGTAAAACCGTCAGGTCCCGGTGACTTAAACTTGGGCATAGAGTTAAACACAGCAAAGATATCTTCAGCACTGAAGGGTCTATCAAGAAAAGCAGCCTGGTTCGCAGAGATATGGGGAATGTCAAGGTCAGGTGGAATATCTTGAACATTAGAATTAGCACCAAATAAAGCTTTAAAGTAGTTAACAGCCACCTCAGAAATGCCCTCATGAGTGTCAAAGGAGGTCCCCTGCTCATCAGTAATAGATAGAATTTTGTTGGTGTTCCATCGATCTTTGCAAGCATTCATAAAGAATCGAGAATTGTTATCACCATGTTGCAGCCAATGAACTCTAGATTTCTGCTTAAGGAAAGATTCCTCATCATCAAGGGATTTTTTATATGCAGAAATCAAGTCTTTTTCTCGCTGAAAGTCCAAAGCAGAGGAGTGAGGATTAAGCATCTGTTGATGTGCAGTTAGGGCATCTTTATCAGCCTGAACACGAGAGCAAACATTCCCAATATTAGCATTTAAATCTTGCCTGTAAACAACTTGTTGCTTCATTATTGGTTAGATTGAAGTTGGAAACAACTTGTAGCTTCATTCCAGACTCGTTTTAAGTTGAAAACAACTTGTAACTTCATTTTCGGTTGTTTAAAATTAGAATCAACTTGTAGTTTCATTCTTGACTCGTTTGAGCCTGTAAACAACTTGTTGCTTCATTATTGGTTAGATTGAAGTTGGATACAACTTGTAACTTCATTCTACACTCGTTTGAAGTTGAAAACAAGTTGTAGCTTCATTTTCGGTTGTTTAAAATTAGAATCAACTTGTAGTTTCATTCTTGACCCGTTTGAGCCCGGAAACAACTTCTTGCTTCATTATTGGCTGGATTGAAGTTGGAAACAACATGTAGCTTCATTCCAGACTCGTTAGAAGTTGAAAACAACTTGTAGCTTCATTTTCAGTTGTTTAAAATTAGAATCAACTTGTAGTTTCATTCTTGAATCGTTTGAGCCCGGAAACAACTTGTTGCTTCATTATTGGCTGGATTGAAGTTGGAAACAACATGTAGCTTCATTCCAGACTCGTTTTAAGTTGAAAACAACTTGTAGCTTCATTTTCAGTTGTTTAAAATTAGAATCAACTTGTAGTTTCATTCTTGACTCGTTTGAGCCTGTAAACAACTTGTTGCTTCATTACTGGCTGGATCGAAGTTGGAAACAACATGTAGCTTCATTCTAGACTCGTTTGAAGTGGAGAACAATTTGTAGTTTCATTCTTGACTCGTTTGAGCCCGGAAACAACTTGTTGCTTCATTATTGGCTGGATTGAAGTTGGAAATGACTTGTAGCTTCATTCCAGACTCGTTTGAAGTTGAACACAACTTGTAGCTTCATTTTCGGTTGTTTAAAATTAGAATCAACTTGTAGTTTCATTCTTGACTCGTTTGAGCCTGTAAACAACTTGTTGCTTCATTACTGGCTGGATCGAAGTTGGAAACAACATGTAGCTTCATTCTAGACTCGTTTGAAGTGGAGAACAATTTGTAGTTTCATTCTTGACTCGTTTGAGCCCGGAAACAACTTGTTGCTTCATTATTGGCTGGATTGAAGTTGGAAATGACTTGTAGCTTCATTCCAGACTCGTTTGAAGTTGAACACAACTTGTAGCTTCATTTTCGGTTGTTTAAAATTAGAATCAACTTGTAGTTTCATTCTTGACTCGTTTGAGCCTGGAAACAACTTCTTGCTTCATTATTGGCTGGATTGAAGTTGGAAACAACATGTAGCTTCATTCCAGACTCGTTAGAAGTTGAAAACAACTTGTAGCTTCATTTTCAGTTGTTTAAAATTAGAATCAACTTGTAGTTTCATTCTTGAATCGTTTGAGCCCGGAAACAACTTGTTGCTTCATTATTGGCTGGATTGAAGTTGGAAACAACATGTAGCTTCATTCCAGACTCGTTTGAAATTGAAAACAATTTGTAGTTTTATTCTTGACTCGTTTGAGCCCGGAAACAACTTGTTGCTTCATTATTGGCTGGATTGAAGTTGGAAACGACTTGTAGCTTCATTCCAGACTCGTTTGAAGTTGAACACAACTTGTAGCTTCATTTTCGGTTGTTTAAAATTAGAATCAACTTGTAGTTTCATTCTTGACTCGTTTGAGCCTGTAAACAACTTGTTGCTTCATTATTGGTTAGATTGAAGTTGGAAACAACTTGTAGCTTCATTCCAGACTCGTTTGAAGTTGAAAACAAGTTGTAGCTTCATTTTCGGTTGTTTAAAATTAGAATCAACTTGTAGTTTCATTCTTGACCCGTTTGAGCCCGGAAACAACTTATTGCTTCATTATTGGCTGGATTGAAGTTGGAAACAACATGTAGCTTCATTCCAGACTCGTTAGAAGTTGAAAACAACTTGTAGCTTCATTTTCAGTTGTTTAAAATTAGAATCAACTTGTAGTTTCATTCTTGACTCGTTTGAGCCTGTAAACAACTTGTTGCTTCATTACTGGCTGGATCGAAGTTGGAAACAACATGTAGCTTCATTCTAGACTCGTTTGAAGTGGAGAACAATTTGTAGTTTCATTCTTGACTCGTTTGAGCCCGGAAACAACTTGTTGCTTCATTATTGGCTGGATTGAAGTTGGAAATGACTTGTAGCTTCATTCCAGACTCGTTTGAAGTTGAACACAACTTGTAGCTTCATTTTCGGTTGTTTAAAATTAGAATCAACTTGTAGTTTCATTTTTGACTCGTTTGAGCCTGTAAACAACTTGTTGCTTCATTATTGGTTAGATTGAAGTTGGAAACAACTTGTAGCTTCATTCCAGACTCGTTTTAAGTTGAAAACAACTTGTAGCTTCATTTTCGGTTGTTTAAAATTAGAATCAACTTGTAGTTTCATTCTTGACTCGTTTGAGCCTGTAAACAACTTGTTGCTTCATTATTGGTTAGATTGAAGTTGGATACAACTTGTAACTTCATTCCACACTCGTTTGAAGTTGAAAACAAGTTGTAGCTTCATTTTCGGTTGTTTAAAATTAGAATCAACTTGTAGTTTCATTCTTGACCCGTTTGAGCCCGGAAACAACTTCTTGCTTCATAATTGGCTGGATTGAAGTTGGAAACAACATGTAGCTTCATTCCAGACTCGTTAGAAGTTGAAAACAACTTGTAGCTTCATTTTCAGTTGTTTAAAATTAGAATCAACTTGTAGTTTCATTCTTGAATCGTTTGAGCCCGGAAACAACTTGTTGCTTCATTATTGGCTGGATTGAAGTTGGAAACAACATGTAGCTTCATTCCAGACTCGTTTTAAGTTGAAAACAACTTGTAGCTTCATTTTCAGTTGTTTAAAATTAGAATCAACTTGTAGTTTCATTCTTGACTCGTTTGAGCCTGGAAACAACTTCTTGCTTCATTATTGGCTGGATTGAAGTTGGAAACAACATGTAGCTTCATTCCAGACTCGTTAGAAGTTGAAAACAACTTGTAGCTTCATTTTCAGTTGTTTAAAATTAGAATCAACTTGTAGTTTCATTCTTGAATCGTTTGAGCCCGGAAACAACTTGTTGCTTCATTATTGGCTGGATTGAAGTTGGAAACAACATGTAGCTTCATTCCAGACTCGTTTGAAATTGAAAACAATTTGTAGTTTTATTCTTGACTCGTTTGAGCCCGGAAACAACTTGTTGCTTCATTATTGGCTGGATTGAAGTTGGAAACGACTTGTAGCTTCATTCCAGACTCGTTTGAAGTTGAACACAACTTGTAGCTTCATTTTCGGTTGTTTAAAATTAGAATCAACTTGTAGTTTCATTCTTGACTCGTTTGAGCCTGTAAACAACTTGTTGCTTCATTATTGGTTAGATTGAAGTTGGAAACAACTTGTAGCTTCATTCCAGACTCGTTTGAAGTTGAAAACAAGTTGTAGCTTCATTTTCGGTTGTTTAAAATTAGAATCAACTTGTAGTTTCATTCTTGACCCGTTTGAGCCCGGAAACAACTTATTGCTTCATTATTGGCTGGATTGAAGTTGGAAACAACATGTAGCTTCATTCCAGACTCGTTAGAAGTTGAAAACAACTTGTAGCTTCATTTTCAGTTGTTTAAAATTAGAATCAACTTGTAGTTTCATTCTTGACTCGTTTCAGCCTGTAAACAACTTGTTGCTTCATTATTGGCTAGATCGAAGTTGGAAACAACTTGTAGCTTCATTCTAGACTCGTTTGAAATTGAAAACAATTTGTAGTTTTATTCTTGACTCGTTTGAGCCCGGAAACAACTTGTTGCTTCATTATTGGCTGGATTGAAGTTGGAAACGACTTGTAGCTTCATTCCAGACTCGTTTGAAGTTGAACACAACTTGTAGCTTCATTTTCGGTTGTTTAAAATTAGAATCAACTTGTAGTTTCATTCTTGACTCGTTTGAGCCTGTAAACAACTTGTTGCTTCATTATTGGTTAGATTGAAGTTGGAAATAACTTGTAGCTTCATTCCAGACTCGTTTGAAGTTGAAAACAAGTTGTAGCTTCATTTTCGGTTGTTTAAAATTAGAATCAACTTGTAGTTTCATTCTTGACCCGTTTGAGCCCGGAAACAACTTGTTGCTTCATTATTGGCTGGATTGAAGTTGGAAACAACATGTAGCTTCATTCCAGACTCGTTAGAAGTTGAAAACAACTTGTAGCTTCATTTTCAGTTGTTTAAAATTAGAATCAACTTGTAGTTTCATTCTTGAATCGTTTGAGCCCGGAAACAACTTGTTGCTTCATTACTGGCTGGATTGAAGTTGGAAACAACATGTAGCTTCATTACAGACTCGTTTGAAGTTGAAAACAACTTGTAGCTTCATTTTCAGTTGTTTAAAATTAGAATCAACTTGTAGTTTCCTTCTTGATCGTTTGAGCCTGTAAACAACTTGTTGCTTCATTACTGGCTGGATTGAAGTTGGAAACAACTTGTAGCTTCATTCTAGACTCGTTTGAAGTGGAAAACAAATTGTAGCTTCATTTTCGGTTGTTTAGAATTAGAATCAACTTGTAGTTTCATTCTTGACTCGTTTGAGCCCGGAAACAACTTGTTGCTTCATTATTGGCTGGATTGAAGTTGGAAACAACATGTAGCTTCATGCCAGACTCGTTTGAAGTTGAAAACAACTTGTAGCTTCATTTTCAGTTGTTTAGAATTAGAATCAACTTGTAGTTTCATTCTTGACTCGTTTGAGCCTGTAAAAAACTTGTTGCTTCATTATTGGCTAGATTGAAGTTGGATACAACTTGTAGCTCCATTCTAGACTCGTTTGAAGCTGAAAACAATTTGTAGCTTCATTTTCGGTTGTTTAAAATTAGAATCAACTTGTAGTTTCATTCTTGACTCGTTTGAGCCTGGAAACAACTTGTTGCCTCATTATTGGCTAGATTGAAGTTGGAAACAACTTGTAGCTTCATTCCAGACTCGTTTGAAGTTGAAAACAACTTGTAGCTTCATTTTCGGTTGTTTAAAATTAGAATCAACATTTAGTTTCATTCTTGACTCGTTTCAGCCTGTAAACAACTTGTTGCTTCATTATTGGCTAGATCGAAGTTGGAAACAACTTGTAGCTTCATTCTAGACTCGTTTGAAATTGAAAACAATTTGTAGTTTTATTCTTGACTCGTTTGAGCCCGGAAACAACTTGTTGCTTCATTATTGGCTGGATTGAAGTTGGAAACGACTTGTAGCTTCATTCCAGACTCGTTTGAAGTTGAACACAACTTGTAGCTTCATTTTCGGTTGTTTAAAATTAGAATCAACTTGTAGTTTCATTCTTGACTCGTTTGAGCCTGTAAACAACTTGTTGCTTCATTATTGGTTAGATTGAAGTTGGAAACAACTTGTAGCTTCATTCTAGACTCGTTTGAAGTGGAAAACAATTTGTAGCTTCATTTTTGGTTGTTTAAAATTAGAATCAACTTGTAGTTTCATTCTTGACTCGTTTGAGCCCGGAAACAACTTGTTGCTTCATTATTGGCTGGATTGAAGTTGGAAACAACATGTAGCTTCATTCCAGACTCGTTTGAAGTTGAAAACAACTTGTAGCTTCATTTTCAGTTGTTTAAAATTAGAATCAACTTGTAGTTTCATTCTTGACTCGTTTGAGCCTGTAAACAACTTGTTGCTTCATTATTGGCTAGATTCAAGTTGGATACAACTTGTAACTTCATTCTACACTCGTTTGAAGTTGAAAACAAGTTGTAGCTTCATTTTCGGTTGTTTAAAATTAGAATCAACTTCTAGTTTCATTCTTGACCCGTTTGAGCCCGGAAACAACTTCTTGCTTCATTATTGGCTAGATCGAAGTTGGAAACAACTTGTAGCTTCATTCTAGACTCGTTTGAAATTGAAAACAATTTGTAGTTTTATTCTTGACTCGTTTGAGCCCGGAAACAACTTGTTGCTTCATTATTGGCTGGATTGAAGTTGGAAACGACTTGTAGCTTCATTCCAGACTCGTTTGAAGTTGAACACAACTTGTAGCTTCATTTTCGGTTGTTTAAAATTAGAATCAACTTGTAGTTTCATTCTTGACTCGTTTGAGCCTGTAAACAACTTGTTGCTTCATTATTGGTTAGATTGAAGTTGGAAACAACTTGTAGCTTCATTCTAGACTCGTTTGAAGTGGAAAACAATTTGTAGCTTCATTTTCGGTTGTTTAAAATTAGAATCAACTTGTAGTTTCATTCTTGACTCGTTTGAGCCCGGAAACAACTTGTAGCTTCATTTTCGGTTGTTTAAAATTAGAATCAACTTGTAGTTTCATTCTTGACTCGTTTGAGCCTGTAAACAACTTGTTGCTTCATTATTGGTTAGATTGAAGTTGGATACAACTTGTAACTTCATTCTACACTCGTTTGAAGTTGAAAACAAGTTGTAGCTTCATTTTCGGTTGTTTAAAATTAGAATCAACTTGTAGTTTCATTCTTGACCCGTTTGAGCCCGGAAACAACTTCTTGCTTCATTATTGGCTGGATTGAAGTTGGAAACAACATGTAGCTTCATTCCAGACTCGTTAGAAGTTGAAAACAACTTGTAGCTTCATTTTCAGTTGTTTAAAATTAGAATCAACTTGTAGTTTCATTCTTGAATCGTTTGAGCCCGGAAACAACTTGTTGCTTCATTATTGGCTGGATTGAAGTTGGAAACAACATGTAGCTTCATTCCAGACTCGTTTTAAGTTGAAAACAACTTGTAGCTTCATTTTCAGTTGTTTAAAATTAGAATCAACTTGTAGTTTCATTCTTGACTCGTTTGAGCCTGTAAACAACTTGTTGCATCATTACTGGCTGGATCGAAGTTGGAAACAACTTGTAGCTTCATTCTAGACTCGTTTGAAGTGGAAAACAATTTGTAGTTTCATTCTTGACTCGTTTGAGCCCGGAAACAACTTGTTGCTTCATTATTGGCTGGATTGAAGTTGGAAACGACTTGTAGCTTCATTCCAGACTCGTTTGAAGTTGAACACAAGTTGTAGCTTCATTTTCGGTTGTTTAAAATTAGAATCAACTTCTAGTTTCATTCTTGACCCGTTTGAGCCCGGAAACAACTTCTTGCTTCATTATTGGCTAGATCGAAGTTGGAAACAACTTGTAGCTTCATTCTAGACTCGTTTGAAATTGAAAACAATTTGTAGTTTTATTCTTGACTCGTTTGAGCCCGGAAACAACTTGTTGCTTCATTATTGGCTGGATTGAAGTTGGAAACGACTTGTAGCTTCATTCCAGACTCGTTTGAAGTTGAACACAACTTGTAGCTTCATTTTCGGTTGTTTAAAATTAGAATCAACTTGTAGTTTCATTCTTGACTCGTTTGAGCCTGTAAACAACTTGTTGCTTCATTATTGGTTAGATTGAAGTTGGAAACAACTTGTAGCTTCATTCTAGACTCGTTTGAAGTGGAAAACAATTTGTAGCTTCATTTTCGGTTGTTTAAAATTAGAATCAACTTGTAGTTTCATTCTTGACTCGTTTGAGCCCGGAAACAACTTGTAGCTTCATTTTCGGTTGTTTAAAATTAGAATCAACTTGTAGTTTCATTCTTGACTCGTTTGAGCCTGTAAACAACTTGTTGCTTCATTATTGGTTAGATTGAAGTTGGATACAACTTGTAACTTCATTCTACACTCGTTTGAAGTTGAAAACAAGTTGTAGCTTCATTTTCGGTTGTTTAAAATTAGAATCAACTTGTAGTTTCATTCTTGACCCGTTTGAGCCCGGAAACAACTTCTTGCTTCATTATTGGCTGGATTGAAGTTGGAAACAACATGTAGCTTCATTCCAGACTCGTTAGAAGTTGAAAACAACTTGTAGCTTCATTTTCAGTTGTTTAAAATTAGAATCAACTTGTAGTTTCATTCTTGAATCGTTTGAGCCCGGAAACAACTTGTTGCTTCATTATTGGCTGGATTGAAGTTGGAAACAACATGTAGCTTCATTCCAGACTCGTTTTAAGTTGAAAACAACTTGTAGCTTCATTTTCAGTTGTTTAAAATTAGAATCAACTTGTAGTTTCATTCTTGACTCGTTTGAGCCTGTAAACAACTTGTTGCATCATTACTGGCTGGATCGAAGTTGGAAACAACTTGTAGCTTCATTCTAGACTCGTTTGAAGTGGAAAACAATTTGTAGTTTCATTCTTGACTCGTTTGAGCCCGGAAACAACTTGTTGCTTCATTATTGGCTGGATTGAAGTTGGAAACGACTTGTAGCTTCATTCCAGACTCGTTTGAAGTTGAACACAACTTGTAGCTTCATTTTCGGTTGTTTAAAATTAGAATCAACTTGTAGTTTCATTTTTGACTCGTTTGAGCCTGTAAACAACTTGTTGCTTCATTATTGGTTAGATTGAAGTTGGAAACAACTTGTAGCTTCATTCCAGACTCGTTTTAAGTTGAAAACAACTTGTAGCTTCATTTTCGGTTGTTTAAAATTAGAATCAACTTGTAGTTTCATTCTTGACTCGTTTGAGCCTGTAAACAACTTGTTGCTTCATTACTAGCTGGATCGAAGTTGGAAACAACTTGGAGCTTCATTCTAGACTCGTTTGAAGTGGAAAATAATTTTTAGTTTCATTCTTGACTCGTTTGAGCCCGGAAACAACTTGTTGCTTCATTATTGGCTGGATTGAAGTTGGAAACGACTTGTAGCTTCATTCCAGACTCGTTTGAAGTTGAACACAACTTGTAGCTTCATTTTCGGTTGTTTAAAATTAGAATCAACTTGTAGTTTCATTTTTGACTCGTTTGAGCCTGTAAACAACTTGTTGTTTCATTATTGGTTAGATTGAAGTTGGAAACAACTTGTAGCTTCATTCTAGACTCGTTTGAAGTGGAAAACAATTTGTAACTTCATTTTCGGTTGTTTAAAATTAGAGTCAACTTGTAGTTTCATTTTTGAATCGTTTGAGCCCGGAAACAACATTTTGCTTCATTATTGGCTGGATTGAAGTTGGAAACAACATTTAGCTTCATTGCAAACTCGTTTGAAGTTGAAAACAACTTTTAGCTTCGTTTTTAGTTGTTTAAAATTAGAATCAACTTGTAGTTTCATTCTCGAATCGTTTGAGCCCGGAAACAACTTGTTGCTTCATTATTGGCTGGATTGAAGTTGGAAACAACATGTAGCTTCATTCCAGACTCGTTTTAAGTTGAAAACAACTTGTAGCTTCATTTTCAGTTGTTTAAAATTAGAATCAACTTGTAGTTTCATTCTTGACTCGTTTGAGCCTGTAAACAACTTGTTGCTTCATTACTGGCTGGATCGAAGTTGGAAACAACATGTAGCTTCATTCTAGACTCGTTTGAAGTGGAGAACAATTTGTAGTTTCATTCTTGACTCGTTTGAGCCCGGAAACAACTTGTTGCTTCATTATTGGCTGGATTGAAGTTGGAAATGACTTGTAGCTTCATTCCAGACTCGTTTGAAGTTGAACACAACTTGTAGCTTCATTTTCGGTTGTTTAAAATTAGAATCAACTTGTAGTTTCATTTTTGACTCGTTTGAGCCTGTAAACAACTTGTTGCTTCATTATTGGTTAGATTGAAGTTGGAAACAACTTGTAGCTTCATTCCAGACTCGTTTAAGTTGAAAACAACTTGTAGCTTCATTTTCGGTTGTTTAAAATTAGAATCAACTTGTAGTTTCATTCTTGACTCGTTTGAGCCTGTAAACAACTTGTTGCTTCATTATTGGTTAGATTGAAGTTGGATACAACTTGTAACTTCATTCTACACTCGTTTGAAGTTGAAAACAAGTTGTAGCTTCATTTTCGGTTGTTTAAAATTAGAATCAACTTGTAGTTTCATTCTTGACCCGTTTGAGCCCGGAAACAACTTCTTGCTTCATTATTGGCTGGATTGAAGTTGGAAACAACATGTAGCTTCATTCCAGACTCGTTAGAAGTTGAAAACAACTTGTAGCTTCATTTTCAGTTGTTTAAAATTAGAATCAACTTGTAGTTTCATTCTTGAATCGTTTGAGCCCGGAAACAACTTGTTGCTTCATTATTGGCTGGATTGAAGTTGGAAACAACATGTAGCTTCATTCCAGACTCGTTTTAAGTTGAAAACAACTTGTAGCTTCATTTTCAGTTGTTTAAAATTAGAATCAACTTGTAGTTTCATTCTTGACTCGTTTGAGCCTGTAAACAACTTGTTGCTTCATTACTGGCTGGATCGAAGTTGGAAACAACTTGTAGCTTCATTCTAGACTCGTTTGAAGTGGAAAACAATTTGTAGTTTCATTCTTGACTCGTTTGAGCCCGGAAACAACTTGTTGCTTCATTATTGGCTGGATTGAAGTTGGAAACGACTTGTAGCTTCATTCCAGACTCGTTTGAAGTTGAACACAACTTGTAGCTTCATTTTCGGTTGTTTAAAATTAGAATCAACTTGTAGTTTCATTTTTGACTCGTTTGAGCCTGTAAACAACTTGTTGCTTCATTATTGGTTAGATTGAAGTTGGAAACAACTTGTAGCTTCATTCCAGACTCGTTTTAAGTTGAAAACAACTTGTAGCTTCATTTTCGGTTGTTTAAAATTAGAATCAACTTGTAGTTTCATTCTTGACTCGTTTGAGCCTGTAAACAACTTGTTGCTTCATTACTAGCTGGATCGAAGTTGGAAACAACTTGGAGCTTCATTCTAGACTCGTTTGAAGTGGAAAATAATTTTTAGTTTCATTCTTGACTCGTTTGAGCCCGGAAACAACTTGTTGCTTCATTATTGGCTGGATTGAAGTTGGAAACGACTTGTAGCTTCATTCCAGACTCGTTTGAAGTTGAACACAACTTGTAGCTTCATTTTCGGTTGTTTAAAATTAGAATCAACTTGTAGCTTCATTTTTGACTCGTTTGAGCCTGTAAACAACTTGTTGTTTCATTATTGGTTAGATTGAAGTTGGAAACAACTTGTAGCTTCATTCTAGACTCGTTTGAAGTGGAAAACAATTTGTAACTTCATTTTCGGTTGTTTAAAATTAGAGTCAACTTGTAGTTTCATTTTTGAATCGTTTGAGCCCGGAAACAACATTTTGCTTCATTATTGGCTGGATTGAAGTTGGAAACAACATTTAGCTTCATTGCAAACTCGTTTGAAGTTGAAAACAACTTTTAGCTTCGTTTTTAGTTGTTTAAAATTAGAATCAACTTGTAGTTTCATTCTTGAATCGTTTGAGCCCGGAAACAACTTGTTGCTTCATTATTGGCTGGATTGAAGTTGGAAACAACATGTAGCTTCATTCCAGACTCGTTTTAAGTTGAAAACAACTTGTAGCTTCATTTTCAGTTGTTTAAAATTAGAATCAACTTGTAGTTTCATTCTTGACTCGTTTGAGCCTGTAAACAACTTGTTGCTTCATTACTGGCTGGATCGAAGTTGGAAACAACATGTAGCTTCATTCTAGACTCGTTTGAAGTGGAGAACAATTTGTAGTTTCATTCTTGACTCGTTTGAGCCCGGAAACAACTTGTTGCTTCATTATTGGCTGGATTGAAGTTGGAAATGACTTGTAGCTTCATTCCAGACTCGTTTGAAGTTGAACACAACTTGTAGCTTCATTTTCGGTTGTTTAAAATTAGAATCAACTTGTAGTTTCATTTTTGACTCGTTTGAGCCTGTAAACAACTTGTTGCTTCATTATTGGTTAGATTGAAGTTGGAAACAACTTGTAGCTTCATTCCAGACTCGTTTTAAGTTGAAAACAACTTGTAGCTTCATTTTCGGTTGTTTAAAATTAGAATCAACTTGTAGTTTCATTCTTGACTCGTTTGAGCCTGTAAACAACTTGTTGCTTCATTACTAGCTGGATCGAAGTTGGAAACAACTTGAAGCTTCATTCTAGACTCGTTTGAAGTGGAAAATAATTTTTAGTTTCATTCTTGACTCGTTTGAGCCCGGAAACAACTTGTTGCTTCATTATTGGCTGGATTGAAGTTGGAAACGACTTGTAGCTTCATTCCAGACTCGTTTGAAGTTGAACACAACTTGTAGCTTCATTTTCGGTTGTTTAAAATTAGAATCAACTTGTAGTTTCATTTTTGACTCGTTTGAGCCTGTAAACAACTTGTTGTTTCATTATTGGTTAGATTGAAGTTGGAAACAACTTGTAGCTTCATTCTAGACTCGTTTGAAGCGGAAAACAATTTGTAACTTCATTTTCGGTTGTTTAAAATTAGAGTCAACTTGTAGTTTCATTTTTGAATCGTTTGAGCCCGGAAACAACATTTTGCTTCATTATTGGCTGGATTAAAGTTGGAAACAACATTTAGCTTCATTGCAAACTCGTTTGAAGTTGAAAACAACTTTTAGCTTCATTTTCAGTTGTTTAAAATTAGAATCAACTTGTAGTTTCATTCTTGAATCGTTTGAGCCCGGAAACAACTTGTTGCTTCATTATTGGCTGGATTGAAGTTGGAAACAACATGTAGCTTCATTCCAGACTCGTTTTAAGTTGAAAACAACTTGTAGCTTCATTTTCAGTTGTTTAAAATTAGAATCAACTTGTAGTTTCATTCTTGACTCGTTTGAGCCTGTAAACAACTTGTTGCTTCATTACTGGCTGGATCGAAGTTGGAAACAACTTGTAGCTTCATTCTAGACTCGTTTGAAGTGGAAAACAATTTGTAGTTTCATTCTTGACTCGTTTGAGCCCGGAAACAACTTGTTGCTTCATTATTGGCTGGATTGAAGTTGGAAACGACTTGTAGCTTCATTCCAGACTCGTTTGAAGTTGAACACAACTTGTAGCTTCATTTTCGGTTGTTTAAAATTAGAATCAACTTGTAGTTTCATTTTTGACTCGTTTGAGCCTGTAAACAACTTGTTGCTTCATTATTGGTTAGATTGAAGTTGGAAACAACTTGTAGCTTCATTCCAGACTCGTTTTAAGTTGAAAACAACTTGTAGCTTCATTTTCGGTTGTTTAAAATTAGAATCAACTTGTAGTTTCATTCTTGACTCGTTTGAGCCTGTAAACAACTTGTTGCTTCATTACTAGCTGGATCGAAGTTGGAAACAACTTGGAGCTTCATTCTAGACTCGTTTGAAGTGGAAAATAATTTTTAGTTTCATTCTTGACTCGTTTGAGCCCGGAAACAACTTGTTGCTTCATTATTGGCTGGATTGAAGTTGGAAACGACTTGTAGCTTCATTCCAGACTCGTTTGAAGTTGAACACAACTTGTAGCTTCATTTTCGGTTGTTTAAAATTAGAATCAACTTGTAGTTTCATTTTTGACTCGTTTGAGCCTGTAAACAACTTGTTGTTTCATTATTGGTTAGATTGAAGTTGGAAACAACTTGTAGCTTCATTCTAGACTCGTTTGAAGTGGAAAACAATTTGTAACTTCATTTTCGGTTGTTTAAAATTAGAGTCAACTTGTAGTTTCATTTTTGAATCGTTTGAGCCCGGAAACAACATTTTGCTTCATTATTGGCTGGATTGAAGTTGGAAACAACATTTAGCTTCATTGCAAACTCGTTTGAAGTTGAAAACAACTTTTAGCTTCGTTTTTAGTTGTTTAAAATTAGAATCAACTTGTAGTTTCATTCTTGAATCGTTTGAGCCCGGAAACAACTTGTTGCTTCATTATTGGCTGGATTGAAGTTGGAAACAACATGTAGCTTCATTCCAGACTCGTTTTAAGTTGAAAAGAACTTGTAGCTTCATTTTCAGTTGTTTGAAATTAGAATCAACTTGTAGTTTCATTCTTGACTCGTTTGAGCCTGTAAACAACTTGTTGCTTCATTACTGGCTGGATCGAAGTTGGAAACAACATGTAGCTTCATTCTAGACTCGTTTGAAGTGGAAAACAATTTGTAGTTTCATTCTTGACTCGTTTGAGCCCGGAAACAACTTGTTGCTTCATTATTGGCTGGATTGAAGTTGGAAACGACTTGTAGCTTCATTCCAGACTCGTTTGAAGTTGAACACAACTTGTAGCTTCATTTTCGGTTGTTTAAAATTAGAATCAACTTGTAGTTTCATTTTTGACTCGTTTGAGCCTGTAAACAACTTGTTGCTTCATTATTGGTTAGATTGAAGTTGGAAACAACTTGTAGCTTTATTCCAGACTCGTTTTAAGTTGAAAACAACTTGTAGCTTCATTTTCGGTTGTTTAAAATTAGAATCAACTTGTAGTTTCATTCTTGACTCGTTTGAGCCTGTAAACAACTTGTTGCTTCATTACTAGCTGGATCGAAGTTGGAAACAACTTGAAGCTTCATTCTAGACTCGTTTGAAGTGGAAAATAATTTTTAGTTTCATTCTTGACTCGTTTGAGCCCGGAAACAACTTGTTGCTTCATTATTGGCTGGATTGAAGTTGGAAACGACTTGTAGCTTCATTCCAGACTCGTTTGAAGTTGAACACAACTTGTAGCTTCATTTTCGGTTGTTTAAAATTAGAATCAACTTGTAGTTTCATTTTTGACTCGTTTGAGCCTGTAAACAACTTGTTGTTTCATTATTGGTTAGATTGAAGTTGGAAACAACTTGTAGCTTCATTCTAGACTCGTTTGAAGCGGAAAACAATTTGTAACTTCATTTTCGGTTGTTTAAAATTAGAGTCAACTTGTAGTTTCATTTTTGAATCGTTTGAGCCCGGAAACAACATTTTGCTTCATTATTGGCTGGATTGAAGTTGGAAACAACATGTAGCTTCATTCCAGACTCGTTTTAAGTTGAAAACAACTTGTAGCTTCATTTTCAGTTGTTTAAAATTAGAATCAACTTGTAGTTTCATTCTTGACTCGTTTGAGCCTGTAAACAACTTGTTGCTTCATTACTGGCTGGATCGAAGTTGGAAACAACTTGTAGCTTCATTCTAGACTCGTTTGAAGTGGAAAACAATTTGTAGTTTCATTCTTGACTCGTTTGAGCCCGGAAACAACTTGTTGCTTCATTATTGGCTGGATTGAAGTTGGAAACGACTTGTAGCTTCATTCCAGACTCATTTGAAGTTGAACACAACTTGTAGCTTCATTTTCGGTTGTTTAAAATTAGAATCAACTTGTAGTTTCATTTTTGACTCGTTTGAGCCTGTAAACAACTTGTTGCTTCATTATTGGTTAGATTGAAGTTGGAAACAACTTGTAGCTTCATTCCAGACTCGTTTTAAGTTGAAAACAACTTGTAGCTTCATTTTCGGTTGTTTAAAATTAGAATCAACTTGTAGTTTCATTCTTGACTCGTTTGAGCCTGTAAACAACTTGTTGCTTCATTACTAGCTGGATCGAAGTTGGAAACAACTTGGAGCTTCATTCTAGACTCGTTTGAAGTGGAAAATAATTTTTAGTTTCATTCTTGACTCGTTTGAGCCCGGAAACAACTTGTTGCTTCATTATTGGCTGGATTGAAGTTGGAAACGACTTGTAGCTTCATTCCAGACTCGTTTGAAGTTGAACACAACTTGTAGCTTCATTTTCGGTTGTTTAAAATTAGAATCAACTTGTAGTTTCATTTTTGACTCGTTTGAGCCTGTAAACAACTTGTTGTTTCATTATTGGTTAGATTGAAGTTGGAAACAACTTGTAGCTTCATTCTAGACTCGTTTGAAGTGGAAAACAATTTGTAACTTCATTTTCGGTTGTTTAAAATTAGAGTCAACTTGTAGTTTCATTTTTGAATCGTTTGAGCCCGGAAACAACATTTTGCTTCATTATTGGCTGGATTGAAGTTGGAAACAACATTTAGCTTCATTGCAAACTCGTTTGAAGTTGAAAACAACTTTTAGCTTCGTTTTTAGTTGTTTAAAATTAGAATCAACTTGTAGTTTCATTCTTGAATCGTTTGAGCCCGGAAACAACTTGTTGCTTCATTATTGGCTGGATTGAAGTTGGAAACAACATGTAGCTTCATTCCAGACTCGTTTTAAGTTGAAAAGAACTTGTAGCTTCATTTTCAGTTGTTTGAAATTAGAATCAACTTGTAGTTTCATTCTTGACTCGTTTGAGCCTGTAAACAACTTGTTGCTTCATTACTGGCTGGATCGAAGTTGGAAACAACATGTAGCTTCATTCTAGACTCGTTTGAAGTGGAAAACAATTTGTAGTTTCATTCTTGACTCGTTTGAGCCCGGAAACAACTTGTTGCTTCATTATTGGCTGGATTGAAGTTGGAAACGACTTGTAGCTTCATTCCAGACTCGTTTGAAGTTGAACACAACTTGTAGCTTCATTTTCGGTTGTTTAAAATTAGAATCAACTTGTAGTTTCATTTTTGACTCGTTTGAGCCTGTAAACAACTTGTTGCTTCATTATTGGTTAGATTGAAGTTGGAAACAACTTGTAGCTTCATTCCAGACTCGTTTTAAGTTGAAAACAACTTGTAGCTTCATTTTCGGTTGTTTAAAATTAGAATCAACTTGTAGTTTCATTCTTGACTCGTTTGAGCCTGTAAACAACTTGTTGCTTCATTACTAGCTGGATCGAAGTTGGAAACAACTTGAAGCTTCATTCTAGACTCGTTTGAAGTGGAAAATAATTTTTAGTTTCATTCTTGACTCGTTTGAGCCCGGAAACAACTTGTTGCTTCATTATTGGCTGGATTGAAGTTGGAAACGACTTGTAGCTTCATTCCAGACTCGTTTGAAGTTGAACACAACTTGTAGCTTCATTTTCGGTTGTTTAAAATTAGAATCAACTTGTAGTTTCATTTTTGACTCGTTTGAGCCTGTAAACAACTTGTTGTTTCATTATTGGTTAGATTGAAGTTGGAAACAACTTGTAGCTTCATTCTAGACTCGTTTGAAGCGGAAAACAATTTGTAACTTCATTTTCGGTTGTTTAAAACTAGAGTCAACTTGTAGTTTCATTTTTGAATCGTTTGAGCCCGGAAACAACATTTTGCTTCATTATTGGCTGGATTGAAGTTGGAAACAACATTTAGCTTCATTGCAAACTCGTTTGAAGTTGAAAACAACTTTTAGCTTCATTTTCAGTTGTTTAAAATTAGAATCAACTTGTAGTTTCATTCTTGAATCTTTTGAGCCCGGAAACAACTTGTTGCTTCATTATTGGCTGGATTGAAGTTGGAAACAACATGTAGCTTCATTCCAGACTCGTTTTAAGTTGAAAACAACTTGTAGCTTCATTTTCAGTTGTTTAAAATTAGAATCAACTTGTAGTTTCATTCTTGACTCGTTTGAGCCTGTAAACAACTTGTTGCTTCATTACTGGCTGGATCGAAGTTGGAAACAACTTGTAGCTTCATTCTAGACTCGTTTGAAGTGGAAAACAATTTGTAGTTTCATTCTTGACTCGTTTGAGCCCGGAAACAACTTGTTGCTTCATTATTGGCTGGATTGAAGTTGGAAACGACTTGTAGCTTCATTCCAGACTCGTTTGAAGTTGAACACAACTTGTAGCTTCATTTTCGGTTGTTTAAAATTAGAATCAACTTGTAGTTTCATTTTTGACTCGTTTGAGCCCGGAAACAACTTGTTGCTTCATTATTGGCTGGATTGAAGTTGGAAACAACTTGTAGCTTCATTCTAGACTCGTTTGAAGTGGAAAACAATTTGTAACTTCATTTTCGGTTGTTCAAAATTAGAATCAACTTGTAGTTTCATTTTTGACTCGTTTGAGCCTGTAAACAACTTGTTGCTTCATTATTGGTTAGATTGAAGTTGGAAACAACTTGTAGCTTCATTCCAGACTCGTTTTAAGTTGAAAACAACTTGTAGCTTCATTTTCGGTTGTTTAAAATTAGAATCAACTTGTAGTTTCATTCTTGACTCGTTTGAGCCTGTAAACAACTTGTTGCTTCATTACTAGCTGGATCGAAGTTGGAAACAACTTGGAGCTTCATTCTAGACTCGTTTGAAGTGGAAAATAATTTTTAGTTTCATTCTTGACTCGTTTGAGCCCGGAAACAACTTGTTGCTTCATTATTGGCTGGATTGAAGTTGGAAACGACTTGTAGCTTCATTCCAGACTCGTTTGAAGTTGAACACAACTTGTAGCTTCATTTTCGGTTGTTTAAAATTAGAATCAACTTGTAGTTTCATTTTTGACTCGTTTGAGCCTGTAAACAACTTGTTGTTTCATTATTGGTTAGATTGAAGTTGGAAACAACTTGTAGCTTCATTCTAGACTCGTTTGAAGTGGAAAACAATTTGTAACTTCATTTTCGGTTGTTTAAAATTAGAGTCAACTTGTAGTTTCATTTTTGAATCGTTTGAGCCCGGAAACAACATTTTGCTTCATTATTGGCTGGATTGAAGTTGGAAACAACATTTAGCTTCATTGCAAACTCGTTTGAAGTTGAAAACAACTTTTAGCTTCGTTTTTAGTTGTTTAAAATTAGAATCAACTTGTAGTTTCATTCTTGAATCGTTTGAGCCCGGAAACAACTTGTTGCTTCATTATTGGCTGGATTGAAGTTGGAAACAACATGTAGCTTCATTCCAGACTCGTTTTAAGTTGAAAACAACTTGTAGCTTCATTTTCAGTTGTTTAAAATTAGAATCAACTTGTAGTTTCATTCTTGACTCGTTTGAGCCTGTAAACAACTTGTTGCTTCATTACTGGCTGGATCGAAGTTGGAAACAACATGTAGCTTCATTCTAGACTCGTTTGAAGTGGAGAACAATTTGTAGTTTCATTCTTGACTCGTTTGAGCCCGGAAACAACTTGTTGCTTCATTATTGGCTGGATTGAAGTTGGAAACGACTTGTAGCTTCATTCCAGACTCGTTTGAAGTTGAACACAACTTGTAGCTTCATTTTCGGTTGTTTAAAATTAGAATCAACTTGTAGTTTCATTTTTGACTCGTTTGAGCCTGTAAACAACTTGTTGTTTCATTATTGGTTAGATTGAAGTTGGAAACAACTTGTAGCTTCATTCTAGACTCGTTTGAAGCGGAAAACAATTTGTAACTTCATTTTCGGTTGTTTAAAATTAGAGTCAACTTGTAGTTTCATTTTTGAATCGTTTGAGCCCGGAAACAACATTTTGCTTCATTATTGGCTGGATTGAAGTTGGAAACAACATTTAGCTTCATTGCAAACTCGTTTGAAGTTGAAAACAACTTTTAGCTTCATTTTCAGTTGTTTAAAATTAGAATCAACTTGTAGTTTCATTCTTGAATCGTTTGAGCCCGGAAACAACTTGTTGCTTCATTATTGGCTGGATTGAAGTTGGAAACAACATGTAGCTTCATTCCAGACTCGTTTTAAGTTGAAAAGAACTTGTAGCTTCATTTTCAGTTGTTTAAAATTAGAATCAACTTGTAGTTTCATTCTTGAATCGTTTGAGCCCGGAAACAACTTGTTGCTTCATTATTGGCTGGATTGAAGTTGGAAACAACATGTAGCTTCATTCCAGACTCGTTTTAAGTTGAAAACAACTTGTAGCTTCATTTTCAGTTGTTTAAAATTAGAATCAACTTGTAGTTTCATTCTTGACTCGTTTGAGCCTGTAAACAACTTGTTGCTTCATTACTGGCTGGATCGAAGTTGGAAACAACTTGTAGCTTCATTCTAGACTCGTTTGAAGTGGAAAACAATTTGTAGTTTCATTCTTGACTCGTTTGAGCCCGGAAACAACTTGTTGCTTCATTATTGGCTGGATTGAAGTTGGAAACGACTTGTAGCTTCATTCCAGACTCGTTTGAAGTTGAACACAACTTGTAGCTTCATTTTCGGTTGTTTAAAATTAGAATCAACTTGTAGTTTCATTTTTGACTCGTTTGAGCCTGTAAACAACTTGTTGCTTCATTATTGGTTAGATTGAAGTTGGAAACAACTTGTAGCTTCATTCCAGACTCGTTTTAAGTTGAAAACAACTTGTAGCTTCATTTTCGGTTGTTTAAAATTAGAATCAACTTGTAGTTTCATTCTTGACTCGTTTGAGCCTGTAAACAACTTGTTGCTTCATTACTAGCTGGATCGAAGTTGGAAACAACTTGGAGCTTCATTCTAGACTCGTTTGAAGTGGAAAATAATTTTTAGTTTCATTCTTGACTCGTTTGAGCCCGGAAACAACTTGTTGCTTCATTATTGGCTGGATTGAAGTTGGAAACGACTTGTAGCTTCATTCCAGACTCGTTTGAAGTTGAACACAACTTGTAGCTTCATTTTCGGTTGTTTAAAATTAGAATCAACTTGTAGTTTCATTTTTGACTCGTTTGAGCCTGTAAACAACTTGTTGTTTCATTATTGGTTAGATTGAAGTTGGAAACAACTTGTAGCTTCATTCTAGACTCGTTTGAAGTGGAAAACAATTTGTAACTTCATTTTCGGTTGTTTAAAATTAGAGTCAACTTGTAGTTTCATTTTTGAATCGTTTGAGCCCGGAAACAACATTTTCCTTCATTATTGGCTGGATTGAAGTTGGAAACAACATTTAGCTTCATTGCAAACTCGTTTGAAGTTGAAAACAACTTTTAGCTTCGTTTTTAGTTGTTTAAAATTAGAATCAACTTGTAGTTTCATTCTTGAATCGTTTGAGCCCGGAAACAACTTGTTGCTTCATTATTGGCTGGATTGAAGTTGGAAACAACATGTAGCTTCATTCCAGACTCGTTTTAAGTTGAAAAGAACTTGTAGCTTCATTTTCAGTTGTTTGAAATTAGAATCAACTTGTAGTTTCATTCTTGACTCGTTTGAGCCTGTAAACAACTTGTTGCTTCATTACTGGCTGGATCGAAGTTGGAAACAACATGTAGCTTCATTCTAGACTCGTTTGAAGTGGAAAACAATTTGTAGTTTCATTCTTGACTCGTTTGAGCCCGGAAACAACTTGTTGCTTCATTATTGGCTGGATTGAAGTTGGAAACGACTTGTAGCTTCATTCCAGACTCGTTTGAAGTTGAACACAACTTGTAGCTTCATTTTCGGTTGTTTAAAATTAGAATCAACTTGTAGTTTCATTTTTGACTCGTTTGAGCCTGTAAACAACTTGTTGCTTCATTATTGGTTAGATTGAAGTTGGAAACAACTTGTAGCTTCATTCCAGACTCGTTTTAAGTTGAAAACAACTTGTAGCTTCATTTTCGGTTGTTTAAAATTAGAATCAACTTGTAGTTTCATTCTTGACTCGTTTGAGCCTGTAAACAACTTGTTGCTTCATTACTAGCTGGATCGAAGTTGGAAACAACTTGAAGCTTCATTCTAGACTCGTTTGAAGTGGAAAATAATTTTTAGTTTCATTCTTGACTCGTTTGAGCCCGGACACAACTTGTTGCTTCATTATTGGCTGGATTGAAGTTGGAAACGACTTGTAGCTTCATTCCAGACTCGTTTGAAGTTGAACACAACTTGTAGCTTCATTTTCGGTTGTTTAAAATTAGAATCAACTTGTAGTTTCATTTTTGACTCCTTTGAGCCTGTAAACAACTTGTTGTTTCATTATTGGTTAGATTGAAGTTGGAAACAACTTGTAGCTTCATTCTAGACTCGTTTGAAGCGGAAAACAATTTGTAACTTCATTTTCGGTTGTTTAAAATTAGAGTCAACTTGTAGTTTCATTTTTGAATCGTTTGAGCCCGGAAACAACATTTTGCTTCATTATTGGCTGGATTGAAGTTGGAAACAACATTTAGCTTCATTGCAAACTCGTTTGAAGTTGAAAACAACTTTTAGCTTCATTTTCAGTTGTTTAAAATTAGAATCAACTTGTAGTTTCATTCTTGAATCTTTTGAGCCCGGAAACAACTTGTTGCTTCATTATTGGCTGGATTGAAGTTGGAAACAACATGTAGCTTCATTCCAGACTCGTTTTAAGTTGAAAACAACTTGTAGCTTCATTTTCAGTTGTTTAAAATTAGAATCAACTTGTAGTTTCATTCTTGACTCGTTTGAGCCCGGAAACAACTTGTTGCTTCATTATTGGCTGGATTGAAGTTGGAAACAACTTGTAGCTTCATTCTAGACTCGTTTGAAGTGGAAAACAATTTGTAACTTCATTTTCGGTTGTTCAAAATTAGAATCAACTTGTAGTTTCATTTTTGACTCGTTTGAGCCTGTAAACAACTTGTTGCTTCATTATTGGTTAGATTGAAGTTGGAAACAACTTGTAGCTTCATTCCAGACTCGTTTTAAGTTGAAAACAACTTGTAGCTTCATTTTCGGTTGTTTAAAATTAGAATCAACTTGTAGTTTCATTCTTGACTCGTTTGAGCCTGTAAACAACTTGTTGCTTCATTACTAGCTGGATCGAAGTTGGAAACAACTTGGAGCTTCATTCTAGACTCGTTTGAAGTGGAAAATAATTTTTAGTTTCATTCTTGACTCGTTTGAGCCCGGAAACAACTTGTTGCTTCATTATTGGCTGGATTGAAGTTGGAAACGACTTGTAGCTTCATTCCAGACTCGTTTGAAGTTGAACACAACTTGTAGCTTCATTTTCGGTTGTTTAAAATTAGAATCAACTTGTAGTTTCATTTTTGACTCGTTTGAGCCTGTAAACAACTTGTTGTTTCATTATTGGTTAGATTGAAGTTGGAAACAACTTGTAGCTTCATTCTAGACTCGTTTGAAGTGGAAAACAATTTGTAACTTCATTTTCGGTTGTTTAAAATTAGAGTCAACTTGTAGTTTCATTTTTGAATCGTTTGAGCCCGGAAACAACATTTTGCTTCATTATTGGCTGGATTGAAGTTGGAAACAACATTTAGCTTCATTGCAAACTCGTTTGAAGTTGAAAACAACTTTTAGCTTCGTTTTTAGTTGTTTAAAATTAGAATCAACTTGTAGTTTCATTCTTGAATCGTTTGAGCCCGGAAACAACTTGTTGCTTCATTATTGGCTGGATTGAAGTTGGAAACAACATGTAGCTTCATTCCAGACTCGTTTTAAGTTGAAAACAACTTGTAGCTTCATTTTCAGTTGTTTAAAATTAGAATCAACTTGTAGTTTCATTCTTGACTCGTTTGAGCCTGTAAACAACTTGTTGCTTCATTACTGGCTGGATCGAAGTTGGAAACAACATGTAGCTTCATTCTAGACTCGTTTGAAGTGGAGAACAATTTGTAGTTTCATTCTTGACTCGTTTGAGCCCGGAAACAACTTGTTGCTTCATTATTGGCTGGATTGAAGTTGGAAACGACTTGTAGCTTCATTCCAGACTCGTTTGAAGTTGAACACAACTTGTAGCTTCATTTTCGGTTGTTTAAAATTAGAATCAACTTGTAGTTTCATTTTTGACTCGTTTGAGCCTGTAAACAACTTGTTGTTTCATTATTGGTTAGATTGAAGTTGGAAACAACTTGTAGCTTCATTCTAGACTCGTTTGAAGCGGAAAACAATTTGTAACTTCATTTTCGGTTGTTTAAAATTAGAGTCAACTTGTAGTTTCATTTTTGAATCGTTTGAGCCCGGAAACAACATTTTGCTTCATTATTGGCTGGATTGAAGTTGGAAACAACATTTAGCTTCATTGCAAACTCGTTTGAAGTTGAAAACAACTTTTAGCTTCATTTTCAGTTGTTTAAAATTAGAATCAACTTGTAGTTTCATTCTTGAATCGTTTGAGCCCGGAAACAACTTGTTGCTTCATTATTGGCTGGATTGAAGTTGGAAACAACATGTAGCTTCATTCCAGACTCGTTTTAAGTTGAAAAGAACTTGTAGCTTCATTTTCAGTTGTTTAAAATTAGAATCAACTTGTAGTTTCATTCTTGAATCGTTTGAGCCCGGAAACAACTTGTTGCTTCATTATTGGCTGGATTGAAGTTGGAAACAACATGTAGCTTCATTCCAGACTCGTTTTAAGTTGAAAACAACTTGTAGCTTCATTTTCAGTTGTTTAAAATTAGAATCAACTTGTAGTTTCATTCTTGACTCGTTTGAGCCTGTAAACAACTTGTTGCTTCATTACTGGCTGGATCGAAGTTGGAAACAACTTGTAGCTTCATTCTAGACTCGTTTGAAGTGGAAAACAATTTGTAGTTTCATTCTTGACTCGTTTGAGCCCGGAAACAACTTGTTGCTTCATTATTGGCTGGATTGAAGTTGGAAACGACTTGTAGCTTCATTCCAGACTCGTTTGAAGTTGAACACAACTTGTAGCTTCATTTTCGGTTGTTTAAAATTAGAATCAACTTGTAGTTTCATTTTTGACTCGTTTGAGCCTGTAAACAACTTGTTGCTTCATTATTGGTTAGATTGAAGTTGGAAACAACTTGTAGCTTCATTCCAGACTCGTTTTAAGTTGAAAACAACTTGTAGCTTCATTTTCGGTTGTTTAAAATTAGAATCAACTTGTAGTTTCATTCTTGACTCGTTTGAGCCTGTAAACAACTTGTTGCTTCATTACTAGCTGGATCGAAGTTGGAAACAACTTGGAGCTTCATTCTAGACTCGTTTGAAGTGGAAAATAATTTTTAGTTTCATTCTTGACTCGTTTGAGCCCGGAAACAACTTGTTGCTTCATTATTGGCTGGATTGAAGTTGGAAACGACTTGTAGCTTCATTCCAGACTCGTTTGAAGTTGAACACAACTTGTAGCTTCATTTTCGGTTGTTTAAAATTAGAATCAACTTGTAGTTTCATTTTTGACTCGTTTGAGCCTGTAAACAACTTGTTGTTTCATTATTGGTTAGATTGAAGTTGGAAACAACTTGTAGCTTCATTCTAGACTCGTTTGAAGTGGAAAACAATTTGTAACTTCATTTTCGGTTGTTTAAAATTAGAGTCAACTTGTAGTTTCATTTTTGAATCGTTTGAGCCCGGAAACAACATTTTCCTTCATTATTGGCTGGATTGAAGTTGGAAACAACATTTAGCTTCATTGCAAACTCGTTTGAAGTTGAAAACAACTTTTAGCTTCGTTTTTAGTTGTTTAAAATTAGAATCAACTTGTAGTTTCATTCTTGAATCGTTTGAGCCCGGAAACAACTTGTTGCTTCATTATTGGCTGGATTGAAGTTGGAAACAACATGTAGCTTCATTCCAGACTCGTTTTAAGTTGAAAAGAACTTGTAGCTTCATTTTCAGTTGTTTGAAATTAGAATCAACTTGTAGTTTCATTCTTGACTCGTTTGAGCCTGTAAACAACTTGTTGCTTCATTACTGGCTGGATCGAAGTTGGAAACAACATGTAGCTTCATTCTAGACTCGTTTGAAGTGGAAAACAATTTGTAGTTTCATTCTTGACTCGTTTGAGCCCGGAAACAACTTGTTGCTTCATTATTGGCTGGATTGAAGTTGGAAACGACTTGTAGCTTCATTCCAGACTCGTTTGAAGTTGAACACAACTTGTAGCTTCATTTTCGGTTGTTTAAAATTAGAATCAACTTGTAGTTTCATTTTTGACTCGTTTGAGCCTGTAAACAACTTGTTGCTTCATTATTGGTTAGATTGAAGTTGGAAACAACTTGTAGCTTCATTCCAGACTCGTTTTAAGTTGAAAACAACTTGTAGCTTCATTTTCGGTTGTTTAAAATTAGAATCAACTTGTAGTTTCATTCTTGACTCGTTTGAGCCTGTAAACAACTTGTTGCTTCATTACTAGCTGGATCGAAGTTGGAAACAACTTGAAGCTTCATTCTAGACTCGTTTGAAGTGGAAAATAATTTTTAGTTTCATTCTTGACTCGTTTGAGCCCGGACACAACTTGTTGCTTCATTATTGGCTGGATTGAAGTTGGAAACGACTTGTAGCTTCATTCCAGACTCGTTTGAAGTTTTTTTTTTTTTTTTTTTTGCTAAATGAAAATTGAATTAAAAAACGAGATTACAATTCTAGGGGCATTCCCCGCGGAAAAAGGAAGACTCGAGCAGAAAATAGCTCAAAGTGATTAGAAAAACCATAAGTAGGACACAGCCTAACAAACAAGCCAACAACTATACCAACAAAGTCAACTAGACTTTAAACTGCCAGAAATAATTAATACAACATAAGACTTAAATTAGAGTCATGATGCAATTTTCTACGAAAAACATTGCTAGAAAAAAGTCTTTCTCTGAATTTTCTTTTGATAAGAATATCCAAGTGATCCACCGCCATGCTTCCTTTGCCATGAATTCTGTTGTTGCGCTCAATCCAGACAGAATGGATAAGTATTGTGATGTATAAATAACCCAATTCCTTAAAAAAAGAGGAAATAGCATCCTGAAAGAAGTTGCCCAGCTGCCATTCATTCCAATTAACAGAAAGATCAATAGGACAATGTCGAAGTAGGAGATAAGAATATGGGCACTGAGTAAAAAGATGCTCCGCAGATTCATTCGAGCAACGACATAAAACACAAACCGGGTCAGTCTCAAACTGAAAAAGAAGGAGCCTGTCCTTGGTCGACAATCTGTCACGGCAAGCCAACCACTCGTTTGAAGTTGAACACAACTTGTAGCTTCATTTTCGGTTGTTTAAAATTAGAATCAACTTGTAGTTTCATTTTTGACTCCTTTGAGCCTGTAAACAACTTGTTGTTTCATTATTGGTTAGATTGAAGTTGGAAACAACTTGTAGCTTCATTCTAGACTCGTTTGAAGCGGAAAACAATTTGTAACTTCATTTTCGGTTGTTTAAAATTAGAGTCAACTTGTAGTTTCATTTTTGAATCGTTTGAGCCCGGAAACAACATTTTGCTTCATTATTGGCTGGATTGAAGTTGGAAACAACATTTAGCTTCATTGCAAACTCGTTTGAAGTTGAAAACAACTTTTAGCTTCATTTTCAGTTGTTTAAAATTAGAATCAACTTGTAGTTTCATTCTTGAATCTTTTGAGCCCGGAAACAACTTGTTGCTTCATTATTGGCTGGATTGAAGTTGGAAACAACATGTAGCTTCATTCCAGACTCGTTTTAAGTTGAAAACAACTTGTAGCTTCATTTTCAGTTGTTTAAAATTAGAATCAACTTGTAGTTTCATTCTTGACTCGTTTGAGCCTGTAAACAACTTGTTGCTTCATTACTGGCTGGATCGAAGTTGGAAACAACTTGTAGCTTCATTCTAGACTCGTTTGAAGTGGAAAACAATTTGTAGTTTCATTCTTGACTCGTTTGAGCCCGGAAACAACTTGTTGCTTCATTATTGGCTGGATTGAAGTTGGAAACGACTTGTAGCTTCATTCCAGACTCGTTTGAAGTTGAACACAACTTGTAGCTTCATTTTCGGTTGTTTAAAATTAGAATCAACTTGTAGTTTCATTTTTGACTCGTTTGAGCCTGTAAACAACTTGTTGCTTCATTATTGGTTAGATTGAAGTTGGAAACAACTTGTAGCTTCATTCCAGACTCGTTTTAAGTTGAAAACAACTTGTAGCTTCATTTTCGGTTGTTTAAAATTAGAATCAACTTGTAGTTTCATTCTTGACTCGTTTGAGGCGGTAAACAACTTGTTGCTTCATTACTAGCTGGATCGAAGTTGGAAACAACTTGAAGCTTCTATCTAGACTCGTTTGAAGTGGAAAATAATTTTTAGTTTCATTCTTGACTCGTTTGAGCCCGGAAACAACTTGTTGCTTCATTATTGGCTGGATTGAAGTTGGAAACGACTTGTAGCTTCATTCCAGACTCGTTTGAAGTTGAACACAACTTGTAGCTTCATTTTCGGTTGTTTAAAATTAGAATCAACTTGTAGTTTCATTTTTGACTCGTTTGAGCCTGTAAACAACTTGTTGTTTCATTATTGGTTAGATTGAAGTTGGAAACAACTTGTAGCTTCATTCTAGACTCGTTTGAAGTGGAAAACAATTTGTAACTTCATTTTCGGTTGTTTAAAATTAGAGTCAACTTGTAGTTTCATTTTTGAATCGTTTGAGCCCGGAAACAACATTTTGCTTCATTATTGGCTGGATTGAAGTTGGAAACAACATTTAGCTTCATTGCAAACTCGTTTGAAGTTGAAAACAACTTTTAGCTTCATTTTCAGTTGTTTAAAATTAGAATCAACTTGTAGTTTCATTCTTGACTCGTTTGAGCCTGTAAACAACTTGTTGCTTCATTATTGGCTAGATTGAAGTTGTAAACAACTTGTAGCTTCATTCTAGACTCGTGGGAAGTGGAAAACAAATTGTAGCTTCATTTTTGGTTGTTTAAAATTAGAATCAACTTGTAGTTTCTTTCCTGACTCGTTTGAGCCCGGAAACAACTTGTTGCTTCATTATTGGCTGGATTGAAGTTAGAAACCACATGTAGCTTCATTCAAGACTCGTTTGAAGTTGAAAACAACTTGTAGCTTCATTTTCAGTTGTTTAAAATTAGAATCAACTTGTGGCTGTCATTGCTGCTCGTCGAGCCCTCTCTGCGTTCCAGGAGAGTCTCCCTATTATTCCTTCCCCTGATCAGTGTTAGATTGAAGGGAATCTTTGCTCTGACCTTCATAATGCTCTGTCTATTGAGGAGATTTTTTTTAGGCAAAAATCAAGGGTGCAGTGGCTTAGTCTTGGAGATGGGAATAATTCTTTCTTCCACAGATCTTGCAAGAACCGATGGAATGTCAACAAGATATTGATGCTTGAGGACTTATCTGGTAATCAACTTACTTCACATAGTGACATTGCTACGCATGTTGTTGATCACTTTAAGAGAGTTTTGGGGTCTTCTAAGTCGGTTGAGCAGTTGGACCCCAACATTGTGTTACCTTCTCTTAGTGACATTCAGCAACGATTTCTATGTTCCTCTTTTAGTAATATAGATATGCTGAATGTCTTTAAGAAAATGGCTAAGAGACGGAGTCCGGGACCTGATGGCCTTACTCCAGAATTGTGACGCCCTCCAAATCTGGGTCATAGACTTGGGGGTCACACAACAATATAAACCTGTAAACAATAATAATATATGCATTGACCCTAAACATCCACGGATCGCTCCAGGTTATAGTATGAAACAAGCCACAACTTAAGTTATATTACAATACCTCGAATCCCAATCACTATCTTACAACTTACAAACATAAAACGTAGTGCTTACACACAACGATACTCAAAAGCTTATAATATCAGCAACTCCTAGCAAGGCTTCCCAACCCTTATCCTGATACCTTAGCTTGATGGCTAGCCTATGGGTCCTCGCTAACAGTAGTCTCTTTCTTCACTGGAAAAGAACATAAGGAATCGCAAGAGTGAGCTTACAGCTCAGCAAGCAATATAAACCATAAACTGAAGTTCAACAATTATCAATAAGAATGAATCAGGATATCAAATCTCTTTTAAAGCAGTGATTAGAATTGGATATTCATATTTTTATTTAAAAACCAAGGTTAGGCTGCTGATCAGTCACGCACTAACCCCGAGCCAGGTACATACCAAGCTCTATCACTGGATCCAAGGCACACATTGGCCTAATGACCACGAATCTGGTCTGACCACGAATCTGGTCCACATTTATAAAACAATCCAATTCTTGGACAATATAATGAAATCAACAATATCTCAATAAATCAGAATCAATACCATTTGAACAGAAGCAATATTACCAAAACAGAATCATAATCGTTAAATCAGAATCATTATAATTAGTGGAGCAATATATATCTGGATCAAAGGACAATTCAGAAGTAGGTTTAAGTATCCTCACAATATGTTTGAAGAATGTCTTGAGTTTGAAAGAAGGATCAAGTATATGGTGAAGCTAATCTGAGGTTTTGTAGAGAAAACAATGTAAGTGAGAATAGCTTGAGGTTTCAAATAAGTTTAACTTGTAGGGATTTCAAGTATTAGGGTGTATATGTGTGAACATTCTTCAAAAGAGTAATATAGGTATTTGGTAAGACACTGTATAATTTGGTGAAGTATTGTAGCATATGGCTTGTACTGTTTGGGCATTCAAGGATGGAAGAATATCGGAGCAAATGATCTGTGTTATCAAGTTTCAAAGAAATGGTTATAAGTTTAATCAAAATCAAGGTTCAGCTTGTAGTTCAGGTGTTGAAAAGATTGAATAAGGTTTATCAATAATCAGGATCAATAGCACAATATATCAACAGAAGCACTTTCCAATCTATCCAGAACAATGACACTATATGCAGAAGAGTAAGTCAAGGAGTTTACAGAAGTATAAGTTGAGAATAGAGCACTTGCCTTATTCAGAAGCTTTACTTCTCTCTATAGCTTCCACTAAACAGAATCACTCCAACACTACCTGCTTTCCTTTTCTAAGCCTGTCCTTCTCTGATAATCATAATATTCATCTATCAATATTCATTCTCATGTCATCCTATTTGTTTCATAATCGAAACAAGCTTCTATCTACCCTTCGTTTCACTTAGATCCGATTTACGGTTCAGAAGATACTAATAAAACAGTCATACAATGTTCACATAAGCATTTCACATATCAATCAAGTAACACATAGCACATAACACATAAGTTAATTAATAAAATAGCCTTTCAGAAGAGGTTTGAGGTTAAAATGATTTTTCTGGTATTTGTTATAAATTTTCAAACATTTTTCGGAATAAAAACGGGTAAAAGAATCAATTTATAACTGAATAAACAAGTCCGAATACTCGAAATAAGGTTCGAAATCACTTGAAATCAATTAACGAACCTTCAACATATTTTAGAATAATTTTCTAAAGCTTGAAACTATTTTTCTGGATTTTTAAAACATTTAAAACAATTAAATCTAATTAATAAATCAATTAAAATCAATTAATAAATAATTAAAACAATTAATCAATTAATATTCAAATTAATTGACTAATTATAATAATTAATTACTAATTAAAGTTAATTAATAAATTAAATTAGATTTGTTTTTGAATAAAGAAATAATTAAAAACTATTTTTGAAAATAAATAAATGATTTTCGAAATTAAAAGAAATTAAAATAAATCAGTTTTTTTAAAAGTTTAAAACTTCAAGGTTTAAACTGGAAGCTTTGAAACTTCAGGGTTTGGATCGCAAGTTTCGAAAACCTGGGGAGGGACTGAATTGAAATTTTGAAAAGTTAAGTATTACCACTTCACCACCTCCAAAAGTCCAGGGGGCAAACTGCAATTTTTGCAGCCGCCGCCCCTGGCTTCGCCGGAGGTGGTGTTTCCGGCACCCACATGCCTCCAGGAGGTGCAGATCGCCACCCCAGACGACCACAGACCCATTCCAAGCATCAAAACATTTGTACATGGCCGGAATCGGCCGTAATAGCTCGAAGAAACTCGCCGTCGCCGGCGAGTTTCTTTCTTGTCAATTCGTCCGATTCTGGCATCCCACATACAATCCATACACATAAATCGACTCCTTGCAAGCTTATGAACACGATGGTAGTAACCAATCTTACCCAGAATCAGTAAATAAGAAACTCCCAATTTCAATTGAAAACATTCAAACGGCACATAAACCCTAATTTCATGAATTCGAGAATTAAACTCAATTTTGAACATGTTATTGAACTCCAAATCATGCATATGATATACCAAAATGATCAGGAGAAGATTATCTACAACATGGAGGCATAAAATCACATAAACCACATCAAAATCAAAAAGCCCTAATTTAACCCTAATTAATTCGAAATTAAAAACTCAAATTACTCCCCAACGGTGAATCTCTACCTGTTTTTGAGACTTGATATGGATTCTACGCGTCGATACCTTCGTTTGGACTACTTGTATGCTTGATTCTGAGATCGATAACGCCTTCAAACCTTCGATTGAACTTCAAGAACGCGAAGAACGAATAACTAGTTTCTCTCGATTCTCGTGTATTGAAATGATAATTATGAAAAATAAACTAATAATTATCCTATTTATAATTACACATAACTGGCCCCCATTTGGATCATACCGGATATAAAATACACTTCTTAATCATTAAGTATTAATAAAACTGATCCGTTCGGGACCGACTTTAACGATAATTATCAAATACACACATTACGAGAAACTTATGGGGCTCCGAGCTTTGTCTGGCACGGAGTACGAGAAATATAATGCTTTAGTCAAAATAATTTGGGGGTTAAAAATATCCGGCGTACACGTTTATCGATACGATAAAATAATAATAAAATATTCATAAAATCGTTCCGAAAATCTTTCACGTAAATCCGTACACCAGATGGGAAAAGTTAAAACACGAAAGTGGTTCAGAATGTCTCAAATAACAAACCGGCGAAACTTTCCCGGAAGCCCCCCGGGGTTTAATTATCGAGTAAACGGGTTTAAAATCAATTAATAATAATATTTTATAATATACTTAATTAAATCCTTAAATCAAATATCAAATCATATAATAATCCATAATTTGCCAAATGAGTGCCTAAATTCTCCATATTTTGATCTGATCATATACAAATTATCAACTCACAAGTCATAACACACATATACGATCATCCAGCAAGTCGCTTAACATGTAATTCACAATTAATTCACGTAATACTCACAAAATATTTACATACTGGTATAAATAAACACATGTCGAAATCCCGGATATTACATCCTTCCCCCCTTAAAAGGATTCTGTCCTCAGAATCTGCTAAGAAAACAAGTGAGGATATTTCTCACACATATCACTTTCTAACTCCCAAGTTGACTCTTCAACTTTTGGGTTTCTCCACAATACTCTCACTATTTTCACCACTTTATTCCTTAACACTTTCTCCTTCCTATCTAGAATCTCTATTGGATTCTCAACATAAGACAAATCTGCCTGAAGCTCTACTGGCTCGTACTCTATCACATGCCTAGAATCTGGATGATACTTCTTAAGCATTGACACATGAAAGACGTTATGAATATGTTCCATATGTGGGGGTAATGCTAACTCATAAGCCACTTTACCAACGCGCCTCAAGATCTCGAATGGTCCGACGTATCTGGGACTTAGTTTTCCTTTCTTGCCAAATCGGGATAATCCTTTCCATGGCGAAATCTTCAGTAATACAGGTTCTCCTTCTTCAAATTCCATATCCTTCCTGGCTTGATCCGCGTACTTTCTCTGACGATTCTGTGCTGCAATCAGTCTTCTTTGAATGGTTTCAATCACTTCTTTCGTCTGCTGAACTAATTCTGGCCCAAGTAATTTGCGTTCTCCTACTTCATCCCAACATACGGGTGATCGACATTTACGTCCATACAAAGCTTCATAAGGAGGCATTCCGATGCTGGCATGATAACTGTTGTTGTACGAGAATTCCACTAACGGTAGATGCTCATCCCAATTGCCTTTGAAGTCAATAGCACAGACACGTAGCATATCCTCAATTGTTTGAATAGTCCTTTCACTCTGACCATCAGTTTGTGGATGATAAGCAGTGCTCATATTCAATCTGGTGCCCAAGCATTCCTGAAAGCTCTTCCAGAATCTCGAGTTGAATCGTGGATCTCGATCGGATACAATGGAGACTGGAACTCCGTGACGAACGACGATCTCCTTCAGATACATATGGACTAACTTGTCTAATGAGAATCTTTCGTTAATGGGAAGGAAATGAGCTGACTTAGTTAGTCTATCTACAATAACCCATATGGCATCGTGATTTGCCCTCGTTCTAGGTAATCCCACTATAAAATCCATCGCAATATGCTCCCATTTCCATTCTGGAATTTCTAGGGGTTGTAACAATCCACTCGGCCGCTGGTGTTCTGCCTTCACTCTTTGACACGTATAACATTTATTTACCCACTCTGCAATCTCTCTCTTCATATCTGGCCACCAATAATTCTTCTTCAAATCTCTATACATCTTAGTGCTCCCGGGGTGAATTGAATAAGCAGAACTATGTGCTTCACTTAAAACTTCATCCTTCAACTCCTGTACTGGTGGAATCCATATTCTAGAAGAAAATCTTAAAATACCTTGATCATCTTTCTGGGTACAAAGCTCTTCTCCAACTAATTTATTAACATCCTGTTCCAATACAGTCTCTTGACATTTCCTTATCTTTTCTAGTAACTCTGGTTGAAAAATCATGGTATGTAATCCAGCTTTTGAGGGTTCACTCACTCTAACTTCTATTTCCAGCTTTTCGAATTCTTTATATATTTCCTTGGGTAACGTCAACGCATTCAGTCTTTCTTTCCTGCTCAAGGCATCTGCCACTACATTTGCCTTTCCAGGGTGATAATTGATGGTGCAATCATAATCCTTTATCAATTCTAACCACCTTCTCTGCCTCATATTAAGCTCCTTCTGTGTAAAGATATACTTCAGACTCTTATGATCGGTGTAGATTTCACACTTTTCTCCATATAAATAATGTCTCCAAATCTTCAATGCAAACACTATGGCTGCTAGTTCTAAATCATGTGTAGGATACTTCTGCTCATGGGGTTTGAGTTGTCTGGATGCATATGCAATGACTTTGTCATGTTGCATCAACACACAACCCAATCCCTTATGAGAAGCATCACTATAAATTACAAAATTTCCTTGTTCATCTGGAAGTGATAACACTGGGGCTGATATTAACCTTTTCTTCAATTCTTGGAAACTTTCTTCACACTTTTCAGTCCACACAAACTTTTCTTCTTTCCGGGTAAGCCTCGTCATTGGTACAGCAATCCTTGAGAAATCCTGAACAAATCTTCTATAATAACCTGCCAAACCCAAAAAACTTCTGACTTCTGTTGGTGTCCTTGGCCTTTCCCAATTCATAATTGCCTCAATCTTGGAGGGATCTACTTTTATTCCTTCTTTACTGACTATATGACCTAGAAATTGAACCTCTTGTAACCAGAATTCACACTTTGAAAACTTAGCATACAACTTCTCTCTTCTCAAGGTCTCTAAAGCCATCCTTAAGTGGGTTGCATGATCCTCAGTGGTTTTGGAATAAATCAAAATATCATCTATAAATACAATCATAGATTTATCCAAATATGGTTTAAAGACTCTGTTCATTAAATCCATAAAAGCTGCGGGGGCATTGGTTAATCCAAAGGCCATTACTAAGAACTCATAGTGACCATATCGGGTTCTAAAAGCTGTTTTAGGTATATCTTCTTGTTTAATCTTTAACTGATGGTATCCCGATCTTAAATCAATCTTCGAAAAACATCTCGCTCCCTTCAATTGATCAAACAAATCATCTATACGGGGTAATGGGTATCTATTCTTAATAGTTAACTTATTAAGTTCCCGGTAATCAATACATAACCTCATACTACCATCTTTCTTCTTCACAAACAACACTGGTGCTCCCCACGGGGATACACTAGGTCTAATTACTCCCTTCTCTAACAAATCCTGTAACTGGGTTGCCAATTCTTTCATTTCTACTGGTGCCATTCTATATGGGGTTTTAGATATTGGTTCAATTCCAGGTGCTAAATCTATTGCAAATTCAATTTCTCTGTCTGGTGGTAATCCGGGTAACTCATCTGGAAATACATCTGGGAACTCGTTTACTACAGGAATATCTTCAAGCTTCACAAGTTCTCGACTCTGATCAGTTACATACGCTATATAAGCTTCACAACCTTGACGCACCAATCTCTTCGTTTGAATCATCGTCAAAAACTTCTTTACCTGTTTCTGCCCTCGAAATACTATCGTCTTCTCATTCGGTGCCCTTAACATCACCTTCTTATTACGACAATCTATTTGAGCGTTATTCTTCGATAACCAATCCATCCCTAAAATAACATCAAACTCTCCCAACTTGAAAGGTATCAAGTCGGCACAAAACCTATTTCCTAAGATCTCAACTTCACAATTCCTATAAACTTGGCTAACAGGGACACGTTCCTGATTAGCCAACTCTATATTCATAACCTCATTAAGCAATTCTATAGGACAATTCAACTTAGGCACAAAATCCTCAGAAATAAACGATCTAGTAGCTCCAGAATCAATCAAAACCTTAGCACATAAAGAATTCACAGTAAGCGTACCTGCCACCACATCTGCATCCTGAACTGCATCCCTCATAGTCATGTTGTAGGTTCTGGCTTTGGGAACTTCTGGGACTACTGGAGTAGATCCCATAATTCTAAGTGTAGGGTTACTTGGAGCTGGTACCTTGCAATCCTTCACCATGTGTCCTGGTTTTCCGCACCTAAAACATGTTATCCCAACTGCTGGAGTCCTATTGGTTTGGTTCCTTGCTGGTTGATCTCGAATCATTGGGGTCCGTGCTGGTGGGTTCTGACATTCCCTAGCATAGTGTCCCTTCTGATTACACTTATAACACACCACATTCAATCTATTACAGATTCCCCCATGTTTCTTTCCACATATCTGGCACTCCGGCAGTGGAGGCCTTGGTTGATTTCCAATAGCTGGACGGTTACCTTGTCCACTACCACCTACATCTGGCTTCTTAAAAGTGGGATTTCTCCCCTGCTGAAATTTCCCTTTCTTCGGATTATTAAAGTTCTGAAACCTTCCCTGCTGAAACTGTCCCTCATGATGCTCTGGCTTACGCTTCTTTCCCTCTTTCTCTTTCTGAGACATTTCGCTTTCCGTTTCTGCTATCATTGCCTTCTGAACTACAGCTGCATAAGTATCTAATTCCAATATGGCTAGTTTTCCCCTGATCCATGCTTTTAACCCCTGTTGGAATCTCTTAGCTCTTTTCCTGTCGGTATCTACATAGGTTGGAACAAACCTAGCCAACTCAGCAAACTTCTTCTCATACTCAGCCACTGACATGTCCCCTTGCTTCAATTCTAAAAACTGTAACTCCATTCGATCCTGGAGAAATTGAGGAAAGTATTTCTCCAAAAACAACTCCTTAAACCTATCCCAAGTAACATCTTCTGTCCCTTCCATTGCTCTCACAGACTCCCACCAATAGGTGGCCTCCTCCTTCAAATAATAACTAGCAAACTCAGTCTTCTGCTCATCTCTCACTTTAACCAACATAAATGCCTTTTCAATTTCCTTCAACCATATCCTAGCCTCAATAGGGTCCGCTGAACCCTTAAACTCTGGGGGATTAACAGACTGAAAGTTTTTGAAAGTAACCTGGGGATTAGCCTGCCTTTCCTGCTGCTGAGTCAGGTTGGCAGTCTGTTGGGCCAAGATCTGAAGAATCTGGGCCATTGTAGGTTCGGGATTGTTATTATCATTGTTGTTATCACGGTTGTTTGCACGGTTTTGTCTTCTGGGAGGCATAGCTCTGTAAAGAAACAAGCAGTTTATTTAATCTCCAAAACTTTTAACAATTGTTTTTAGAAAACAGAATATATCTTTTTGAAAACATTTTTGATCATTGCATTAAATAAATCACATGCTTCTTCACAGAACAGAGCAATAGTGATAGAAACAGGGTATAATGATATCACAGGGTTTATATGAAGTGCAGTATGTAAAACAAGTGTGATATGTAAAGTAAGTAAAACGGGTGTAGTAAAGTAAAAGACAGTATGAAAAGGAAAAGTTCTGATATATATAAAGAGCTGGGGGTACATCAGCGCGAGCGCTTGTCAAAAGTAAAACGCAACAGCAACCTACACACTGGTCAGCACATCTTAGTCTATATAAGGTCAAAATCGACTGACACTACACTATCACCACACACTACCCACTACACACTAATATACGTGGTACCTCCACTCTGTGACTACCACCATCTAACTCCAAGGAAAAGTAGGACCTCCGAGCTTATCCAACTCCTTCATCATCCATATGGCCCACTCCACTAGATCGCTGTAGGTACTCTGATCTTCAGCTACGACACCAAGCTTCGCCCTCGCCATCATCCTAACATCTACAATCTCATACCTCAGCGCTCGCTCAGCTCTCCCAGTGTCCATCATCTGTATGATACGCTCCAGCTCTCTAACCTGTCCGAGTAGATACTGACGCTCCATACTCATCGCCTCAAACTCATGATAAGGAACAAGGGGTGGTGCAGAAGAAGTCGAGGGTATATCCCTGGGAGGAACCACTGCTGCTGCAGCCAACACATCCTCTAAAGGGGGTGAAACAGGAGGGTGAGGCTCAAGTCTCTGAGGGGGTGGGGGTCCGTTAACTGTAGTCTCTGAATACTGGGGATATGGAGGAATGATAGGGTCTGACATCGTGAATATCTGAAAGTCATGAGATAATACGTACATAAGAATCTCTGATAATAAGAATACCTGTTAGTCACCATTACTCACCTCTCGACGTTCTATCTACCTATCACTCATTTCTAATCTTAATCCCTCTACCCAAACCCGACAATCTAGGCTTGTTTCATTGACTCATAACCTGTAGCTCTGATACCAACCTGTGACGCCCTCCAAATCCGGGTCATAGACTTGGGGGTCACACAACAATATAAACCTGTAAACAATAATAATATATGCATTGACCCTAAACATCCACGGATCGCTCCAGGTTATAGTATGAAACAAGCCACAACTTAAGTTATATTACAATACCTCGAATCCCAATCACTATCTTACAACTTACAAACATAAAACGTAGTGCTTACACACAACGATACTCAAAAGCTTATAATATCAGCAACTCCTAGCAAGGCTTCCCAACCCTTATCCTGATACCTTAGCTTGATGGCTAGCCTGTGGGTCCTCGCTAACAGTAGTCTCTTTCTTCACTGGAAAAGAACATAAGGAATCGCAAGAGTGAGCTTACAGCTCAGCAAGCAATATAAACCATAAACTGAAGTTCAACAATTATCAATAAGAATGAATCAGGATATCAAATCTCTTTTAAAGCAGTGATTAGAATTGGATATTCATATTTTTATTTAAAAACCAAGGTTAGGCTGCTGATCAGTCACGCACTAACCCCGAGCCAGGTACATACCAAGCTCTATCACTGGATCCAAGGCACACATTGGCCTAATGACCACGAATCTGGTCTGACCACGAATCTGGTCCACATTTATAAAACAATCCAATTCTTGGACAATATAATGAAATCAACAATATCTCAATAAATCAGAATCAATACCATTTGAACAGAAGCAATATTACCAAAACAGAATCATAATCGTTAAATCAGAATCATTATAATTAGTGGAGCAATATATATCTAGATCAAAGGACAATTCAGAAGTAGGTTTAAGTATCCTCACAATATGTTTGAAGAATGTCTTGAGTTTGAAAGAAGGATCAAGTATATGGTGAAGCTAATCTGAGGTTTTGTAGAGAAAACAATGTAAGTGAGAATAGCTTGAGGTTTCAAATAAGTTTAACTTGTAGGGATTTCAAGTATTAGGGTGTATATGTGTGAACATTCTTCAAAAGAGTAATATAGGTATTTGGTAAGACACTGTATAATTTGGTGAAGTATTGTAGCATATAGCTTGTACTGTTTGGGCATTCAAGGATGGAAGAATATCGGAGCAAATGATCTGTGTTATCAAGTTTCAAAGAAATGGTTATAAGTTTAATCAAAATCAAGGTTCAGCTTGTAGTTCAGGTGTTGAAAAGATTGAATAAGGTTTATCAATAATCAGGATCAATAGCACAATATATCAACAGAAGCACTTTCCAATCTATCCAGAACAATGACACTATATGCAGAAGAGTAAGTCAAGGAGTTTACAGAAGTATAAGTTGAGAATAGAGCAATTGCCTTATTCAGAAGCTTTACTTCTCTCTATAGCTTCCACTAAACAGAATCACTCCAACACTACCTGCTTTCCTTTTCTAAGCCTGTCCTTCTCTGATAATCATAATATTCATCTATCAATATTCATTCTCATGTCATCCTATTTGTTTCATAATCGAAACAAGCTTCTATCTACCCTTCGTTTCACTTAGATCCGATTTACGGTTCAGAAGATACTAATAAAACAGTCATACAATGTTCACATAAGCATTTCACATATCAATCAAGTAACACATAGCACATAACACATAAGTTAATTAATAAAATAGCCTTTCAGAAGAGGTTTGAGGTTAAAATGATTTTTCTGGTATTTGTTATAAATTTTCAAACATTTTTCGGAATAAAAACGGGTAAAAGAATCAATTTATAACTGAATAAACAAGTCCGAATACTCGAAATAAGGTTCGAAATCACTTGAAATCAATTAACGAACCTTCAACATATTTTAGAATAATTTTCTAAAGCTTGAAACTATTTTTCTGGATTTTTAAAACATTTAAAACAATTAAATCTAATTAATAAATCAATTAAAATCAATTAATAAATAATTAAAACAATTAATCAATTAATATTCAAATTAATTGACTAATTATAATAATTAATTACTAATTAAAGTTAATTAATAAATTAAATTAGATTTGTTTTTGAATAAAGAAATAATTAAAAACTATTTTTGAAAATAAATAAATGATTTTCGAAATTAAAAGAAATTAAAATAAATCAGTTTTTTTAAAAGTTTAAAACTTCAAGGTTTAAACTGGAAGCTTTGAAACTTCAGGGTTTGGATCGCAAGTTTCGAAAACCTGGGGAGGGACTGAATTGAAATTTTGAAAAGTTAAGTATTACCACTTCACCACCTCCAAAAGTCCAGGGGGCAAACTGCAATTTTTGCAGCCGCCGCCCCTGGCTTCGCCGGAGGTGGTGTTTCCGGCACCCACATGCCTCCAGGAGGTGCAGATCGCCACCCCAGACGACCACAGACCCATTCCAAGCATCAAAACATTTGTACATGGCCGGAATCGGCCGTAATAACTCGAAGAAACTCGCCGTCGCCGGCGAGTTTCTTTCTTGTCAATTCGTCCGATTCTGGCATCCCACATACAATCCATACACATAAATCGACTCCTTGCAAGCTTATGAACACGATGGTAGTAACCAATCTTCCCCAGAATCAGTAAATAAGAAACTCCCAATTTCAATTGAAAACATTCAAACGGCACATAAACCCTAATTTCATGAATTCGAGAATTAAACTCAATTTTGAACATGTTATTGAACTCCAAATCATGCATATGATATACCAAAATGATCAGGAGAAGATTATCTACAACATGGAGGCATAAAATCACATAAACCACATCAAAATCAAAAAGCCCTAATTTAACCCTAATTAATTCGAAATTAAAAACTCAAATTACTCCCCAACGGTGAATCTCTACCTGTTTTTGAGACTTGATATGGATTCTACGCGTCGATACCTTCGTTTGGACTACTTGTATGCTTGATTCTGAGATCGATAACGCCTTCAAACCTTCGATTGAACTTCAAGAACGCGAAGAACGAATAACTAGTTTCTCTCGATTCTCGTGTATTGAAATGATAATTATGAAAAATAAACTAATAATTATCCTATTTATAATTACACATAACTGGCCCCCATTTGGATCATACCGGATATAAAATACACTTCTTAATCATTAAGTATTAATAAAACTGATCCGTTCGGGACCGACTTTAACGATAATTATCAAATACACACATTACGAGAAACTTATGGGGCTCCGAGCTTTGTCTGGCACGGAGTACGAGAAATATAATGCTTTAGTCAAAATAATTTGGGGGTTAAAAATATCCGGCGTACACGTTTATCGATACGATAAAATAATAATAAAATATTCATAAAATCGTTCCGAAAATCTTTCACGTAAATCCGTACACCAGATGGGAAAAGTTAAAACACGAAAGTGGTTCAGAATGTCTCAAATAACAAACCGGCGAAACTTTCCCGGAAGCCCCCCGGGGTTTAATTATCGAGTAAACGGGTTTAAAATCAATTAATAATAATATTTTATAATATACTTAATTAAATCCTTAAATCAAATATCAAATCATATAATAATCCATAATTTGCCAAATGAGTGCCTAAATTTTCCATATTTTGATCTGATCATATACAAATTATCAACTCACAAGTCATAACACACATATACGATCATCCAGCAAGTCGCTTAACATGTAATTCACAATTAATTCACGTAATACTCACAAAATATTTACATACTGGTATAAATAAACACATGTCGAAATCCCGGATATTACAAGAATTCTATTTGGCAGCTTGGGATGTGATTGGTGAGGATGTCTCCAGGGGAATTCTTCATTTCTTTGAAACTTTAGAGCTTCCTCGAATTGTTAACTCTGTTGCTATCTCATTAGTCCCTAAATGTGCAAACCCATCCAGAATTGGTGAGTATCGTCCCATATCGTGCTGCAACACATTGTACAAATGTATAGCTAAATTATTGGCGGGCAGAATGCAAAAGGTTCTCTCTTCTCTCATTTCCTTTAATCAATCAGCTTTTGTTCCTAAACGGATTATTGGGGATAATATCATGTTGGTTCAGGCTGTTTGTAGAGATTATCACAGGAATGATGGGATTTCGAGATGTGCTTTTAAACTCGATATCCACAAAGCCTTTGATGATAGCTTAAATTGGGACTTCATTTTTTCAGTTTTGGAGAAAATGCGATTTCCTCCCAGATTTATTCAGTGGATTCGTAGATGCATTACTGGGTGTATGATCTCTATAAAGGTTAACGGAGTTCTGGAAGGCTATTTTCAGAGCATGAATGGTTTAAGGCAAGGGGACCCCTTGTCCCCATATCTATTTGTTATTGGAATGGAGATTATGACTCTGTTTTTGAATCACCAGTTGCATACCAGTGAGTTCTTCTCTTATCATTGGCGTACTTCTCAGCTCAAATTATCTCATGTTATTTTCGCCGATGATATATTTTTATTCTGTAATGGTGATAGAAGATCCATATTCCTTCTTCTGGACTCCGTAGTTCAGTTTACTAAGATGTCGGGGCTTGAACTAAATTCATCGAAGTGTCAGGGCTTCTTTTGTAGTATGCCTGAAGAGGTTGTGCTTGACACTCTGGCTCGGTATGGTTTTCATCGTGGTACTCTGCCTATCAACTACTTAGGCTTACCATTGATTACAGGTCGTCTAACTGAAAGTTTATGCTCTCCTTTGATTCATCGATTATGTAATAAGATTCGAGGTTGGTCTGCTCGAATTCTTAGATATAGTGGAAGGCTGCAACTTATTCGTTCTGTTCTTCAAGGAATTCATGGTTACTGGTCGCTTTATCTGTTCCTTCCTATAGGGATCTTAAAGAAAATCCAGTCCATGCTTGCAAAGTTCTTATGGGGCGGCTCTCTTGATTCTAATTGTCTGTATAATGTTGCTTGGGATGACTGCTGTTTTCTAAAGTCTGAGGGTGGATTGGGAGTTCGGAATTTGTTTCTCTGGAACAAGGCTGCTATTTTTCACCAGGTTTGGAGACTAGCACTGCCAACATCTATCTCAATTTGGATTCTCTGGGTCCATTCATGTTTCTTACATCGTAAAGCTTTTTGGACGACTAAGATTCCATATAAATGTCCATGGAACCTTCGGAAAATCCTTAATGCTCGGCAGGAGGCTCTTCATTTTATTTCCTGTAAGGTTAGTGGAGCTTCTAATTTCAAACTTTGGCATGATCCGTGGCTTATAAACCAGCCTTTGATTGAGAAGTTTGGCGCTGGTTTCATCTCGGTTATGGATTCCTCTAGCTTTGCTACTGTTGGATCTATTTATTTGGACAACAGATGGTCTGTTGCAATGACTAATGATCTCCGAGCCATTCACTTTCGTCAGCTTCTTGCTACTTGTTCTGTTGTTGAGCATGACAGTGTTCTTTGGAATGGTGAAAACAATGTTACTCTCAGTACCATCTGTGATTCTATTCGGGTCAGGGGGACTCCTAAAGCTTGGCAGATTCTCTTATGGCACAAATTTCACATCCCAGCATGTTCATTTATCTCGTGGCTTGCTTGTCGTGATAGATTGCTCACAAAAGATCGTATGATTTTGTTCCATATGAATGTGGATTCTCGGTGTTTATTTTGTCACTGCACTTATGAAAATGTTGTACATTTATTTACCCAGTGCCCATACTCTTATCTCCTGCTTCGGGATTGTCCCTACAAATTAATCATTGATTGGAGCAGATGGCAACAGGGCGATTTCTTCCAAGACCAGTTAACTCCAGTTCAGAAAAATATTGGTTTTCTTTATATTACGGTTGTAATATATTTAGTCTGGCTAGAAAGGAATGCAAGGAATCATGGTAAAGGAGTTATGTCCTTTAATCAGATGAGTGCTAAGGTTAAACGAATGGTTAGGGAGAAGCTTTACACATGTGGTGCTTTTCAGAAAGAAGTCAGAAGGGATCCCACCTTTAGCCAAATTCTATATTAATTTAGTTAAAGTTTGACTTTATGTCATTGTATTGCTTGTAGCAGTCCTGTTGAGGAGTCTCTGGTTGTTTAAGTTCTATCTTGTTTTCCGCGGGGTATGCCCCTAGAAATGTAATTTCTTCTTTTTCTTTTACAAAACTTTCAATTAGCAAAAAAAAAAAAAGTTTCATTCTTGACTCGTTTGAGCCTGGAAACAACTTGTTGCTTCATTATTGGCTAGATTGAAGTTGGAAACAACTTGTAGCTTCATTCTAGACTCGTTCGAAGTGGAAAACAATTTGTATCTTCATTTTCAGTTGTTTAAAATTAGAATCAACTTATAGTTTCATTCTTGAATCGTTTGAGCCCGGAAACAACTTGTTGCTTAATTATTGGCTGGATTGAAGTTGGAAACAACATGTAGCTTCATTCCAGACTCGTTTGAAGTTGAAAACAACTTGTAGCTTCAATTTCAGTTGTTTAAAATTAGAATCAACTTGTAGCTTCATTCTTGACTCGTTTGAGCCTGTAAACAACCTGTTGCTTCATTACTGGCTGGATCGAAGTTGGAAACAACTTGTAGCTTCATTCTAGACTCGTGGGAAGTGGAAAACAAATTGTAGCTTCATTTTTGGTTGTTTAAAATTAGAATCAACTTGTAGTTTCATTCTTGACTCGTTTGAGCCTGGAAACAACTTGTTGCTTCATTATTGGCTGGATTGAAGTTGGAAACAACATGTAGCTTCATTCCAGACTCGGTTTAAGTTGAAAACAACTTGTAGCTTCATTTTCAGTTGTTTAAAATTAGAATCAACTTGTAGTTTCATTCTTGACTCGTTTGAGCCTGGAAACAACTTGTTGCTTCATTATTGGCTGGATTGAAGTTGGAAACAACATGTAGCTTCATTCCAGACTCGGTTTAAGTTGAAAACAACTTGTAGCTTCATTTTCAGTTGTTTAAAATTAGAATCAACTTGTAGTTTCATTCTTGACTCGTTTGAGCCTGTAAACAACTTGTTGCTTCATTACTAGCTGGATCGAAGTTGGAAACAACTTGAAGCTTCATTCTAGACTCGTTTGAAGTGGAAAATAATTTTTAGTTTCATTCTTGACTCGTTTGAGCCCGGAAACAACTTGTTGCTTCATTATTGGCTGGATTGAAGTTGGAAACGACTTGTAGCTTCATTCCAGACTCGTTTGAAGTTGAACACAACTTGTAGCTTCATTTTCGGTTGTTTAAAATTAGAATCAACTTGTAGTTTCATTTTTGACTCGTTTGAGCCTGTAAACAACTTGTTGTTTCATTATTGGTTAAATTGAAGTTGGAAACAACTTGTAGCTTCATTCTAGACTCGTTTGAAGTGGAAAACAATTTGTAACTTCATTTTCGGTTGTTTAAAATTAGAGTCAACTTGTAGTTTCATTTTTGAATCGTTTGAGCCCGGAAACAACTTTTTGCTTCATTATTGGCTGGATTGAAGTTGGAAACAACATTTAGCTTCATTGCAAACTCGTTTGAAGTTGAAAACAACTTTTAGCTTCATTTTCAGTTGTTTAAAATTAGAATCAACTTGTAGTTTCATTCTTGACTCGTTTGAGCCTGTAAACAACTTGTTGCTTCATTATTGGCTAGATTGAAGTTGTAAACAACTTGTAGCTTCATTCTAGACTCGTGGGAAGTGGAAAACAAATTGTAGCTTCATTTTTGGTTGTTTAAAATTAGAATCAACTTGTAGTTTCTATCTTGACTCGTTTGAGCCCGGAAACAACTTGTTGCTTCATTATTGGCTGGATTGAAGTTAGAAACCACATGTAGCTTCATTCAAGACTCGTTTGAAGTTGAAAACAACTTGTAGCTTCATTTTCAGTTGTTTAAAATTAGAATCAACTTGTAGTTTCATTCTTGACTCGTTTGAGCCTGGAAACAACTTGTTGCTTCATTATTGGCTAGATTGAAGTTGGAAACAACTTGTAGCTTCATTCTAGACTCGTTCGAAGTGGAAAACAATTTGTATCTTCATTTTCAGTTGTTTAAAATTAGAATCAACTTATAGTTTCATTCTTGAATCGTTTGAGCCCGGAAACAACTTGTTGCTTAGTTATTGGCTGGATTGAAGTTGGAAACAACATGTAGCTTCATTCCAGACTCGTTTGAAGTTGAAAACAACTTGTAGCTTCATTTTCAGTTGTTTAAAATTAGAATCAACTTGTAGTTTCATTCTTGACTCGTTTGAGCCTGTAAACAACCTGTTGCTTCATTACTGGCTGGATCGAAGTTGGAAACAACTTGTAGCTTCATTCTAGACTCGTGGGAAGTGGAAAACAAATTGTAGCTTCATTTTTGGTTGTTTAAAATTAGAATCAACTTGTAGTTTCATTGTTGAATCGTTTGAGCCCGGAAACAACTTTTTGCTTCATTATTGGCTGGATTGAAGTTGGAAACAACATTTAGCTTCATTGCAAACTCGTTTGAAGTTGAAAACAACTTTTAGCTTCATTTTCAGTTGTTTAAAATTAGAATCAACTTGTAGTTTCATTCTTGACTCGTTTGAGCCTGTAAAAAATTTGTTGCTTCATTATTGGCTAGATTGAAGTTGTAAACAACTTGTAGCTTCATTCTAGACTCATGGGAAGTGGAAAACAAATTGTAGCTTCATTTTTGGTTGTTTAAAATTAGAATCAACTTGTAGTTTCATTCTTGACTCGTTTGAGCCTGGAAACAACTTGTTGCTTCATTATTGGCTGGATTGAAGTTGGAAACAACATGTAGCTTCATTCCAGACTCGGTTTAAGTTGAAAACAACTTGTAGCTTCATTTTCAGTTGTTTAAAATTAGAATCAACTTGTAGTTTCATTCTTGACTCGTTTGAGCCTGTAAACAACTTGTTGCTTCATTACTAGCTGGATCGAAGTTGGAAACAACTTGAAGCTTCATTCTAGACTCGTTTGAAGTGGAAAATAATTTTTAGTTTCATTCTTGACTCGTTTGAGCCCGGAAACAACTTGTTGCTTCATTATTGGCTGGATTGAAGTTGGAAACGACTTGTAGCTTCATTCCAGACTCGTTTGAAGTTGAACACAACTTGTAGCTTCATTTTCGGTTGTTTAAAATTAGAATCAACTTGTAGTTTCATTTTTGACTCGTTTGAGCCTGTAAACAACTTGTTGTTTCATTTTTATTTTTATTTTTATTTTTTTTTTGCTAAATAAAAATATATTAAGGAAAAAAGGAATACACGTCTAGGGGCATACCCCGCGGGAAAAAAGAAACATCAAGACTAAGAAAAAAACTAGCTGTCACAGCCAATCTCAGAAACCACCGGTCAAATTCTAATAATCTAGCATAATATCAATAGTTCAGCACAAAAGTGGACCATTCGGCATATAAAAACTAAAAAAGAAAAGTGGTTAACGAATTGTCATCAGACACACACTTTCGAAAGTAATCACAGGTGGCCAGCTTAGCTCTAATATCCCTCTTGATTCCATCAAGAACATACGTGACATTACAGAATAACCCATTCTCATGGATTCGAGAATTCCGCTCACGCCAAACCCAGTAGAAAACCGCAGAAATAAACAGCGAAGTGATTTCTTTCTTCACACGAGAGATATTAGCAGTAGGACAAACATTGCCCATCTGAAAATCAGACCAAGTGGATGAAATAGTAATAGGCCAAGAGGAAAGTAAACTTCGCGAAAACCGACAATGGCAGAATAGATGCTCATGGGTCTCCTCCTGAACGCCACACATGATACAGACATTATTAACTTGCATATGAAAATTGAGCATTCGATCCTTTGTAAGTAGTCTACCCTGGACTACTAACCACATATGGAAAGCAAACTTTGGAACATTGAATTTGCACCAGACAAGATCGTGCCACCCAGGTTTAGCAGCCGAGGGCCTCATATTGTTCCAAAGGTCACTAATGCGCATGTTTCCATAACTCTGACCATCCCACAGAATATCATCGTGCTCAACTATGGCTTTCTGGGCACACAAATCCCTTAGTTCTCGAACAATGTAATCATTAGACGTACCCAAGTCCCAACTCCCATTACGAATGATTGTTGAAACAGGGGCAAACTCAACAGATTCCATCGACGAGATGATTCTTCTACCAAAAGATTCAAGAAGCGGTTTGTTGCCTAACCAAGGATCATGCCAAAGAAGAAAGGAAGAGCCTTGCCCCACGAGATAACTAATATGTTGCTGACAAGCTGCTCGTGCATTAAGAATTTGTCTCAGACCCCATGCACATTTCTCTGGTACAGCCATAGTCCCAAATGCTTTTCTTTTAAGCAAATGACGATGGACCCATTTCAACCACAACGAGTCACCTTCATTCTTTAGAATTCTCCAGACCTGGAACGAAACCGCACATTTATTCCAACCTAAAAGCTCCTTAAAGCCAAGCCCCCCATCTGATTTTCTCAAACAACATTGAGCCCAAGATACTTTGTAAAAGCACGGACCAGAACTACTTCCTTTCCAAAGGAACCGAGCAGAATAACTCTGAATACGCTTAATAACATTGGATGGTAAGAAAAGATAAGAAGACCAGTGCCCAGAAATCCCAAAGATTACCGATTGGATCAGCTGAGCACGCCCCGCTTGGTTCATGAATTTACAACTCCAATTGTCGAATCTACCAGCAATTCTAGACAGTAGAGGCTGGCAATCACGCGTAGTTAATTTTCCAGAAACAAGAGGTAAACCAAGGTACGTGACCGGCAGGCTACCACGACTGTATTTAGACACAGCCAAAGAGAAATCTTGGACAGCAGAGGGCACATTACCGAAGAAAACAACACATTTATCAGGATTCATAGAGAGGCCAGAAATCTTCGAAAACATATCTATTGCTCGCATTAAGGTTGAAACAGAATCATTATCACCATTACAAAAGAGCATTACATCATCAGCGAATATTAGATGAGTAATTGCAGCATCCTTCGCTAAACTATGAAATTTAAACTTCCCCATGCTAATTTCACGGTTTAAACAAGCAGTAAACGCTTCCATTACAAGGACAAATAAATATGGGGAAAGTGGATCACCCTGCTTCAGGCCAGAATTGCATGGAAAAAACCCCTCCAACGCGCCATTGACTTTAATAGATACCATAGATCCCGTAATGCACATGCGTATCCAGTCAATAATCTTGAAATTAAACCCAAACAGACTCAAGAGATTAAACAAGAATGTCCAACTAACCGTATCAAACGCTTTCGAAATGTCCAATTTGAAGCAAATACGTGAAGCTCCTCTGTTAATGTGGTAGTCCTTACAAAGGGTCTGAGCAAGAAGAACATGGTCCCCCAATTTTCTCCCTCTAATAAACGCTGCCTGATTCGGAGAGACCAAGTCTGGCATGACTGCCTTTAATCTGTTCGTTAGGAGCTTAGAAACAGCCTTATACAACACATTGCAGCATGATATGGGTCGGAAATGACTCATATTAGAGGCATTAGGAATCTTCGGTATAAGTGCCAAAGCAGCTGAGTTAACAATTCGAGGCATACGACACTGATTAAAGGAGAATTGAATAGCAGAGATGACATCAGTACCAATAATATCCCATGCAGAAATGAAGAATTCAGATGAGAATCCGTCTGGACCCGGGCATTTGTTCCTGGCCATTGATTTAAAGGTGCTAAAGATCTCATCACTTGAGACCTCGCGACTCAGAATCGAGCACTGGACAGTAGAAAGCTGTGCAAAGTGTAAATCAGTGGGGATACTCCCAACTTCTCTTGAAGACCCCATGAAACTCTGGAAAAAAGTAACAGCCTCCCTAGCAATATCCTTGTGAGAAGAGAGAATGACACCATCTTTTTCCAAGGAAAGAATCTTATTACAATTCCAACGAGACTTGCAGCTATTAAAGAAATAGCTGTTGTTCCCGTCCCCAAGTTGCATCCATTTTATACGGGATTTTTGCTTTAAAAGCACCTCCTGTTCATCCAGAGCATTTTTGAGTTGAGACATTAGAAAAAGCTCCTGTGACAAGGCCGCACTCGTGGGATTACAAGTCATGTTAGTCTGCCAATTTCTAAGTGAGTCCCGAGCATGGCTTACCTTATCATTCAGATTCCCATGACGATTATTGAGAGATTTCAGACCCGATTTAACTTTATGAAGCTTCTTAGTAAGCACAAACCAAGGGTCCCCACGCTCAACTGAGTCCCAAGCTTCACTAACAACCTGGGAAAAATCATGGTGCTCCAGGATATGGGCAAACACTTGAAAAGGCTTGAAAACTTTATCCTTCTGCTGACCTAAAGTCACAGCAGCTGGACTATGGTCAGACAACCCCCGCGGCAGAAAAACAACTTTCGATAAATCATAACTTTGCAGCCAATTCTCATTGACAAGAACTCGATCCAGTTTCCTCATAAGTGTGGCGTTCAAGCCGCTATCCCTCCAAGTGAAAAACTCTCCTGTGTAAGAAAGGTCTGTAACACCAAGATGACTAACACAACTTCGAAATTCAGAGATACCACGATGATTTCTGGGGATGCTACCAGTAGTTTCATTAGAAGTCAAGAAGGAATTAAAGTCACCAAGAATGCACCAGGGATTGCCGTTATCAACCTCCACCCAAGTTCCATTGATATAATTAAGATCTTTCCACAAAGCCCTTCTGTCCACAATCTCATTAAACGCATACACTACAGTCATTATAAAAGAAGACTTATCCTCATTCTTAGTAATTAAAAGACTGACTTGCTGAGCAGAAGAGTGAATCGGAGCAACAGTCCAAAAAGAGGGGTACCAACCAACCCAAATACGACCGTTTTGATGGTGCTGATAATTATAACACCAGCGGAAATGCCTATGAATAGTAGATGACATGCGCGCGGCATCCCTTTCCTTCACCCGAGTCTCCAAAACAGCAAAAAGAGAGAGCTGCAAATTATTCACAAAGTCTTTAACGTAATACAATTTATTGTGAAGACCCCGAATGTTGAAGGAACAAAAATCAAAACCAGTCATAAATTAAGGGTTGGGAGGGGGAGTACTCCCCTGTTGAAGCCGTAGCTTCTTCTTTTGAGATTTCGTGAGGCGAACCGGGCTGCTTCCGTTCATGTTAACTTTCCGTTTATCGACCTCATCCACAATTCTGAGATTTTTAAATGTACGAGGAGGGGAAGGGGAGACCTCCGAGTCAGTAGTGCTACTTTTCTTCCTTTTAACCTCAGTCCAGCTGTCTTCATTTGAACCAACAGTAGTAACATTGACATGACAATCATTTACAGCTTGAGCATCTGGAGGTTGAGCCTCCTGAGTAGATGGGATGTGACCAATATCAGTCCCCACAAAGCCTATATCATTCTTACCAGCACCTTGGGTGTCTTTTTTAACCCATATTCGAGAAACTTTAGGACAAGCGCCAACCGTGTGTCCTAATGACTTGCACCCAGAGCAAAATAACGGCCTAAAGGGATACGTTATGGACACTTTAACAAATGATTTTACCTCTGTTTCCGGGTCAAGAACAGCAGCCGAAACTTCATTAGGCAATGGGTTACCAAGCTTATACTGAACTTGAAGCTTCGCAAAGGGCAAAAGATCAAGTTTTGCTGTAAGGGCATCAGCCCCAATTGGCTTACCAACAACACTGGCCAGTCTGCTTAAACCTTCTTCCGTCCAGTAAGCATCCGGTACATTCGTTAGTTTAATCCAAAGCGGGATAGTATCAATGCTATCAACCCCCGGCTTTATTTTCATTATTGGTTAGATTGAAGTTGGAAACAACTTGTAGCTTCATTCTAGACTCGTTTGAAGTGGAAAACAATTTGTAACTTCATTTTCGGTTGTTTAAAATTAGAGTCAACTTGTAGTTTCATTTTTGAATCGTTTGAGCCCGGAAACAACTTTTTGCTTCATTATTGGCTGGATTGAAGTTGGAAACAACATTTAGCTTCATTGCAAACTCGTTTGAAGTTGAAAACAACTTTTAGCTTCATTTTCAGTTGTTTAAAATTAGAATCAACTTGTAGTTTCATTCTTGACTCGTTTGAGCCTGTAAACAACTTGTTGCTTCATTATTGGCTAGATTGAAGTTGTAAACAACTTGTAGCTTCATTCTAGACTCGTGGGAAGTGGAAAACAAATTGTAGCTTCATTTTTGGTTGTTTAAAATTAGAATCAACTTGTAGTTTCTTTCTTGACTCGTTTGAGCCCGGAAACAACTTGTTGCTTCATTATTGGCTGGATTGAAGTTAGAAACCACATGTAGCTTCATTCAAGACTCGTTTGAAGTTGAAAACAACTTGTAGCTTCATTTTCAGTTGTTTAAAATTAGAATCAACTTGTAGTTTCATTCTTGACTCGTTTGAGCCTGGAAACAACTTGTTGCTTCATTATTGGCTAGATTGAAGTTGGAAACAACTTGTAGCTTCATTCTACACTCGTTCAAAGTGGAAAACAATTTGTATCTTCATTTTCAGTTGTTTAAAATTAGAATCAACTTATAGTTTCATTCTTGAATCGTTTGAGCCCGGAAACAACTTGTTGCTTAATTATTGGCTGGATTGAAGTTGGAAACAACATGTAGCTTCATTCCAGACTCGTTTGAAGTTGAAAACAACATGTAGCTTCATTTTCAGTTGTTTAAAATTAGAATCAACTTGTAGTTTCATTCTTGACTCGTTTGAGCCTGTAAACAACCTGTTGCTTCATTACTGGCTGGATCGAAGTTGGAAACAACTTGTAGCTTCATTCTAGACTCGTGGGAAGTGGAAAACAAATTGTAGCTTCATTTTTGGTTGTTTAAAATTAGAATCAACTTGTAGTTTCATTTTTGAATCGTTTGAGCCCGGAAACAACTTTTTGCTTCATTATTGGCTGGATTGAAGTTGGAAACAACATTTAGCTTCATTGCAAACTCGTTTGAAGTTGAAAACAACTTTTAGCTTCATTTTCAGTTGTTTAAAATTAGAATCAACTTGTAGTTTCATTCTTGACTCGTTTGAGCCTGTAAACAACTTGTTGCTTCATTATTGGCTAGATTGAAGTTGTAAACAACTTGTAGCTTCATTCTAGACTCGTGGGAAGTGGAAAACAAATTGTAGCTTCATTTTTGGTTGTTTAAAATTAGAATCAACTTGTAGTTTCTTTCTTGACTCGTTTGAGCCCGGAAACAACTTGTTGCTTCATTATTGGCTGGATTGAAGTTAGAAACCACATGTAGCTTCATTCAAGACTCGTTTGAAGTTGAAAACAACTTGTAGCTTCATTTTCAGTTGTTTAAAATTAGAATCAACTTGTAGTTTCATTCTTGACTCGTTTGAGCCTGGAAACAACTTGTTGCTTCATTATTGGCTAGATTGAAGTTGGAAACAACTTGTAGCTTCATTCTAGACTCGTTCAAAGTGGAAAACAATTTGTATCTTCATTTTCAGTTGTTTAAAATTAGAATCAACTTATAGTTTCATTCTTGAATCGTTTGAGCCCGGAAACAACTTGTTGCTTAATTATTGGCTGGATTGAAGTTGGAAACAACATGTAGCTTCATTCCAGACTCGTTTGAAGTTGAAAACAACATGTAGCTTCATTTTCAGTTGTTTAAAATTAGAATCAACTTGTAGTTTCATTCTTGACTCGTTTGAGCCTGTAAACAACCTGTTGCTTCATTACTGGCTGGATCGAAGTTGGAAACAACTTGTAGCTTCATTCTAGACTCGTGGGAAGTGGAAAACAAATTGTAGCTTCATTTTTGGTTGTTTAAAATTAGAATCAACTTGTAGTTTCATTTTTGAATCGTTTGAGCCCGGAAACAACTTTTTGCTTCATTATTGGCTGGATTGAAGTTGGAAACAACATTTAGCTTCATTGCAAACTCGTTTGAAGTTGAAAACAACTTTTAGCTTCATTTTCAGTTGTTTAAAATTAGAATCAACTTGTAGTTTCATTCTTGACTCGTTTGAGCCTGTAAAAAATTTGTTGCTTCATTATTGGCTAGATTGAAGTTGTAAACAACTTGTAGCTTCATTCTAGACTCATGGGAAGTGGAAAACAAATTGTAGCTTCATTTTTGGTTGTTTAAAATTAGAATCAACTTGTAGTTTCATTCTTGACTCGTTTGAGCCTGGAAACAACTTGTTGCTTCATTATTGGCTGGATTGAAGTTGGAAACAACATGTAGCTTCATTCCAGACTCGTTTTAAGTTGAAAACAACTTGTAGCTTCATTTTCAGTTGTTTAAAATTAGAATCAACTTGTAGTTTCATTCTTGACTCGTTTGAGCCTGTAAACAACTTGTTGCTTCATTACTAGCTGGATCGAAGTTGGAAACAACTTGAAGCTTCATTCTAGACTCGTTTGAAGTGGAAAATATTTTTTAGTTTCATTCTTGACTCGTTTGAGCCCGGAAACAACTTGTTGCTTCATTATTGGCTGGATTGAAGTTGGAAACGACTTGTAGCTTCATTCCAGACTCGTTTGAAATTGAACACAACTTGTAGCTTCATTTTCGGTTGTTTAAAATTAGAATCAACTTGTAGTTTCATTTTTGACTCGTTTGAGCCTGTAAACAACTTGTTGTTTCATTATTGGTTAGATTGAAGTTGGAAACAACTTGTAGCTTCATTCTAGACTCGTTTGAAGTGGAAAACAATTTGTAACTTCATTTTCGGTTGTTTAAAATTAGAGTCAACTTGTAGTTTCATTTTTGAATCGTTTGAGCCCGGAAACAACTTTTTGCTTCATTATTGGCTGGATTGAAGTTGGAAACAACATTTAGCTTCATTGCAAACTCGTTTGAAGTTGAAAACAACTTTTAGCTTCATTTTCAGTTGTTTAAAATTAGAATCAACTTGTAGTTTCATTCTTGACTCGTTTGAGCCTGTAAACAACTTGTTGCTTCATTATTGGCTAGATTGAAGTTGTAAACAACTTGTAGCTTCATTCTAGACTCGTGGGAAGTGGAAAACAAATTGTAGCTTCATTTTTGGTTGTTTAAAATTAGAATCAACTTGTAGTTTCTTTCTTGACTCGTTTGAGCCCGGAAACAACTTGTTGCTTCATTATTGGCTGGATTGAAGTTAGAAACCACATGTAGCTTCATTCAAGACTCGTTTGAAGTTGAAAACAACTTGTAGCTTCATTTTCAGTTGTTTAAAATTAGAATCAACTTGTAGTTTCATTCTTGACTCGTTTGAGCCTGGAAACAACTTGTTGCTTCATTATTGGCTAGATTGAAGTTGGAAACAACTTGTAGCTTCATTCTAGACTCGTTCGAAGTGGAAAACAATTTGTATCTTCATTTTCAGTTGTTTAAAATTAGAATCAACTTATAGTTTCATTCTTGAATCGTTTGAGCCCGGAAACAACTTGTGGCTTAATTATTGGCTGGATTGAAGTTGGAAACAACATGTAGCTTCATTCCAGACTCGTTTGAAGTTGAAAACAACTTGTAGCTTCATTTTCAGTTGTTTAAAATTAGAATCAACTTGTAGTTTCATTCTTGACTCGTTTGAGCCTGTAAACAACCTGTTGCTTCATTACTGGCTGGATCGAAGTTGGAAACAACTTGTAGCTTCATTCTAGACTCGTGGGAAGTGGAAAACAAATTGTAGCTTCATTTTTGGTTGTTTAAAATTAGAATCAACTTGTAGTTTCATTTTTGAATCGTTTGAGCCCGGAAACAACTTTTTGCTTCATTATTGGCTGGATTGAAGTTGGAAACAACATTTAGCTTCATTGCAAACTCGTTCGAAGTTGAAAACAACTTTTAGCTTCATTTTCAGTTGTTTAAAATTAGAATCAACTTGTAGTTTCATTCTTGACTCGTTTGAGCCTGTAAAAAATTTGTTGCTTCATTATTGGCTAGATTGAAGTTGTAAACAACTTGTAGCTTCATTCTAGACACATGGGAAGTGGAAAACAAATTGTAGCTTCATTTTTGGTTGTTTAAAATTAGAATCAACTTGTAGTTTCATTCTTGACTCGTTTGAGCCTGGAAACAACTTGTTGCTTCATTATTGGCTGGATTGAAGTTGGAAACAACATGTAGCTTCATTCCAGACTCGTTTTAAGTTGAAAACAACTTGTAGCTTCATTTTCAGTTGTTTAAAATTAGAATCAACTTGTAGTTTCATTCTTGACTCGTTTGAGCCTGTAAACAACTTGTTGCTTCATTACTAGCTGGATCGAAGTTGGAAACAACTTGAAGCTTCATTCTAGACTCGTTTGAAGTGGAAAATATTTTTAGTTTCATTCTTGACTCGTTTGAGCCCGGAAACAACTTGTTGCTTCATTATTGGCTGGATTGAAGTTGGAAACGACTTGTAGCTTCATTCCAGACTCGTTTGAAGTTGAACACAACTTGTAGCTTCATTTTCGGTTGTTTAAAATTAGAATCAACTTGTAGTTTCATTTTTGACTCGTTTGAGCCTGTAAACAACTTGTTGTTTCATTATTGGTTAGATTGAAGTTGGAAACAACTTGTAGCTTCATTCTAGACTCGTTTGAAGTGGAAAACAATTTGTAACTTCATTTTCGGTTGTTTAAAATTAGAGTCAACTTGTAGTTTCATTTTTGAATCGTTTGAGCCCGGAAACAACTTTTTGCTTCATTATTGGCTGGATTGAAGTTGGAAACAACATTTAGCTTCATTGCAAACTCGTTTGAAGTTGAAAACAACTTTTAGCTTCATTTTCAGTTGTTTAAAATTAGAATCAACTTGTAGTTTCATTCTTGACTCGTTTGAGCCTGTAAACAACTTGTTGCTTCATTATTGGCTAGATTGAAGTTGTAAACAACTTGTAGCTTCATTCTAGACTCGTGGGAAGTGGAAAACAAATTGTAGCTTCATTTTTGGTTGTTTAAAATTAGAATCAACTTGTAGTTTCTTTCTTGACTCGTTTGAGCCCGGAAACAACTTGTTGCTTCATTATTGGCTGGATTGAAGTTAGAAACCACATGTAGCTTCATTCAAGACTCGTTTGAAGTTGAAAACAACTTGTAGCTTCATTTTCAGTTGTTTAAAATTAGAATCAACTTGTAGTTTCATTCTTGACTCGTTTGAGCCTGGAAACAACTTGTTGCTTCATTATTGGCTAGATTGAAGTTGGAAACAACTTGTAGCTTCATTCTAGACTCGTTCGAAGTGGAAAACAATTTGTATCTTCATTTTCAGTTGTTTAAAATTAGAATCAACTTATAGTTTCATTCTTGAATCGTTTGAGCCCGGAAACAACTTGTTGCTTAATTATTGGCTGGATTGAAGTTGGAAACAACATGTAGCTTCATTCCAGACTCGTTTGAAGTTGAAAACAACTTGTAGCTTCAATTTCAGTTGTTTAAAATTAGAATCAACTTGTAGTTTCATTCTTGACTCGTTTGAGCCTGTAAACAACCTGTTGCTTCATTACTGGCTGGATCGAAGTTGGAAACAACTTGTAGCTTCATTCTAGACTCGTGTGAAGTGGAAAACAAATTGTAGCTTCATTTTTGGTTCTTTAAAATTAGAATCAACTTGTAGTTTCATTTTTGAATCGTTTGAGCCCGGAAACAACTTTTTGCTTCATTATTGGCTGGATTGAAGTTGGAAACAACAGTTAGCTTCATTGCAAACTCGTTTGAAGTTGAAAACAACTTTTAGCTTCATTTTCAGTTGTTTGAAATTAGAATCAACTTGTAGTTTCATTCTTGACTCGTTTGAGCCTGTAAAAAATTTGTTGCTTCATTATTGGCTAGATTGAAGTTGTAAACAACTTGTAGCTTCATTCTAGACTCATGGGAAGTGGAAAACAAATTGTAGCTTCATTTTTGGTTGTTTAAAATTAGAATCAACTTGTAGTTTCATTCTTGACTCGTTTGAGCCTGGAAACAACTTGTTGCTTCATTATTGGCTGGATTGAAGTTGGAAACAACATGTAGCTTCATTCCAGACTCGTTTTAAGTTGAAAACAACTTGTAGCTTCATTTTCAGTTGTTTAAAATTAGAATCAACTTGTAGTTTCATTCTTGACTCGTTTGAGCCTGTAAACAACTTGTTGCTTCATTACTAGCTGGATCGAAGTTGGAAACAACTTGAAGCTTCATTCTAGACTCGTTTGAAGTGGAAAATATTTTTTAGTTTCATTCTTGACTCGTTTGAGCCCGGAAACAACTTGTTGCTTCATTATTGGCTGGATTGAAGTTGGAAACGACTTGTAGCTTCATTCCAGACTCGTTTGAAGTTGAACACAACTTGTAGCTTCATTTTCGGTTGTTTAAAATTAGAATCAACTTGTAGTTTCATTTTTGACTCGTTTGAGCCTGTAAACAACTTGTTGTTTCATTATTGGTTAGATTGAAGTTGGAAACAACTTGTAGCTTCATTCTAGACTCGTTTGAAGTGGAAAACAATTTGTAACTTCATTTTCGGTTGTTTAAAATTAGAGTCAACTTGTAGTTTCATTTTTGAATCGTTTGAGCCCGGAAACAACTTTTTGCTTCATTATTGGCTGGATTGAAGTTGGAAACAACATTTAGCTTCATTGCAAACTCGTTTGAAGTTGAAAACAACTTTTAGCTTCATTTTCAGTTGTTTAAAATTAGAATCAACTTGTAGTTTCATTCTTGACTCGTTTGAGCCTGTAAACAACTTGTTGCTTCATTATTGGCTAGATTGAAGTTGTAAACAACTTGTAGCTTCATTCTAGACTCGTGGGAAGTGGAAAACAAATTGTAGCTTCATTTTTGGTTGTTTAAAATTAGAATCAACTTGTAGTTTCTTTCTTGACTCGTTTGAGCCCGGAAACAACTTGTTGCTTCATTATTGGCTGGATTGAAGTTAGAAACCACATGTAGGTTCATTCAAGACTCGTTTGAAGTTGAAAACAACTTGTAGCTTCATTTTCAGTTGTTTAAAATTAGAATCAACTTGTAGTTTCATTCTTGACTCGTTTGAGCCTGGAAACAACTTGTTGCTTCATTATTGGCTAGATTGAAGTTGGAAACAACTTGTAGCTTCATTCTAGACTCGTTCGAAGTGGAAAACAATTTGTATCTTCATTTTCAGTTGTTTAAAATTAGAATCAACTTATAGTTTCATTCTTGAATCGTTTGAGCCCGGAAACAACTTGTTGCTTAATTATTGGCTGGATTGAAGTTGGAAACAACATGTAGCTTCATTCCAGACTCGTTTGAAGTTGAAAACAACTTGTAGCTTCAATTTCAGTTGTTTAAAATTAGAATCAACTTGTAGTTTCATTCTTGACTCGTTTGAGCCTGTAAACAACCTGTTGCTTCATTACTGGCTGGATCGAAGTTGGAAACAACTTGTAGCTTCATTCTAGACTCGTGGGAAGTGGAAAACAAATTGTAGCTTCATTTTTGGTTGTTTAAAATTAGAATCAACTTGTAGTTTCATTTTTGAATCGTTTGAGCCCGGAAACAACTTTTTGCTTCATTATTGGCTGGATTGAAGTTGGAAACAACATTTAGCTTCATTGCAAACTCGTTTGAAGTTGAAAACAACTTTTAGCTTCATTTTCAGTTGTTTAAAATTAGAATCAACTTGTAGTTTCATTCTTGACTCGTTTGAGCCTGTAAAAAATTTGTTGCTTCATTATTGGCTAGATTGAAGTTGTAAACAACTTGTAGCTTCATTCTAGACTCATGGGAAGTGGAAAACAAATTGTAGCTTCATTTTTGGTTGTTTAAAATTAGAATCAACTTGTAGTTTCATTCTTGACTCGTTTGAGCCTGGAAACAACTTGTTGCTTCATTATTGGCTGGATTGAAGTTGGAAACAACATGTAGCTTCATTCCAGACTCGTTTTAAGTTGAAAACAACTTGTAGCTTCATTTTCAGTTGTTTAAAATTAGAATCAACTTGTAGTTTCATTCTTGACTCGTTTGAGCCTGTAAACAACTTGTTGCTTCATTACTAGCTGGATCGAAGTTGGAAACAACTTGAAGCTTCATTCTAGACTCGTTTGAAGTGGAAAATATTTTTTAGTTTCATTCTTGACTCGTTTGAGCCCGGAAACAACTTGTTGCTTCATTATTGGCTGGATTGAAGTTGGAAACGACTTGTAGCTTCATTCCAGACTCGTTTGAAGTTGAACACAACTTGTAGCTTCATTTTCGGTTGTTTAAAATTAGAATCAACTTGTAGTTTCATTTTTGACTCGTTTGAGCCTGTAAACAACTTGTTGTTTCATTATTGGTTAGATTGAAGTTGGAAACAACTTGTAGCTTCATTCTAGACTCGTTTGAAGTGGAAAACAATTTGTAACTTCATTTTCGGTTGTTTAAAATTAGAGTCAACTTGTAGTTTCATTTTTGAATCGTTTGAGCCCGGAAACAACTTTTTGCTTCATTATTGGCTGGATTGAAGTTGGAAACAACATTTAGCTTCATTGCAAACTCGTTTGAAGTTGAAAACAACTTTTAGCTTCATTTTCAGTTGTTTAAAATTAGAATCAACTTGTAGTTTCATTCTTGACTCGTTTGAGCCTGTAAACAACTTGTTGCTTCATTATTGGCTAGATTGAAGTTGTAAACAACTTGTAGCTTCATTCTAGACTCGTGGGAAGTGGAAAACAAATTGTAGCTTCATTTTTGGTTGTTTAAAATTAGAATCAACTTGTAGTTTCTTTCTTGACTCGTTTGAGCCCGGAAACAACTTGTTGCTTCATTATTGGCTGGATTGAAGTTAGAAACCACATGTAGCTTCATTCAAGACTCGTTTGAAGTTGAAAACAACTTGTAGCTTCATTTTCAGTTGTTTAAAATTAGAATCAACTTGTAGTTTCATTCTTGACTCGTTTGAGCCTGGAAACAACTTGTTGCTTCATTATTGGCTAGATTGAAGTTGGAAACAACTTGTAGCTTCATTCTAGACTCGTTCGAAGTGGAAAACAATTTGTATCTTCATTTTCAGTTGTATAAAATTAGAATCAACTTATAGTTTCATTCTTGAATCGTTTGAGCCCGGAAACAACTTGTTGCTTAATTATTGGCTGGATTGAAGTTGGAAACGACATGTAGCTTCATTCCAGACTCGTTTGAAGTTGAAAACAACTTGTAGCTTCAATTTCAGTTGTTTAAAATTAGAATCAACTTGTAGTTTCATTCTTGACTCGTTTGAGCCTGTAAACAACCTGTTGCTTCATTACTGGCTGGATCGAAGTTGGAAACAACTTGTAGCTTCATTCTAGACTCGTGGGAAGTGGAAAATAAATTGTAGCTTCATTTTTGGTTGTTTAAAATTAGAATCAACTTGTAGTTTCATTTTTGAATCGTTTGAGCCCGGAAACAACTTTTTGCTTCATTATTGGCTGGATTGAAGTTGGAAACAACATGTAGCTTCATTCCAGACTCGTTTTAAGTTGAAAACAACTTGTAGCTTCATTTTCAGTTGTTTAAAATTAGAATCAACTTGTAGTTTCATTCTTGACTCGTTTGAGCCTGTAAACAACTTGTTGCTTCATTACTAGCTGGATCGAAGTTGGAAACAACTTGAAGCTTCATTCTAGACTCGTTTGAAGTGGAAAATATTTTTTAGTTTCATTCTTGACTCGTTTGAGCCCGGAAACAACTTGTTGCTTCATTATTGGCTGGATTGAAGTTGGAAACGACTTGTAGCTTCATTCCAGACTCGTGTGAAGTTGAACACAACTTGTAGCTTCATTTTCGGTTGTTTAAAATTAGAATCAACTTGTAGTTTCATTTTTGACTCGTTTGAGCCTGTAAACAACTTGTTGTTTCATTATTGGTTAGATTGAAGTTGGAAACAACTTGTAGCTTCATTCTAGACTCGTTTGAAGTGGAAAACAATTTGTAACTTCATTTTCGGTTGTTTAAAATTAGAGTCAACTTGTAGTTTCATTTTTGAATCGTTTGAGCCCGGAAACAACTTTTTGCTTCATTATTGGCTGGATTGAAGTTGGAAACAACATTTAGCTTCATTGCAAACTCGTTTGAAGTTGAAAACAACTTTTAGCTTCATTTTCAGTTGTTTAAAATTAGAATCAACTTGTAGTTTCATTCTTGACTCGTTTGAGCCTGTAAACAACTTGTTGCTTCATTATTGGCTAGATTGAAGTTGTAAACAACTTGTAGCTTCATTCTAGACTCGTGGGAAGTGGAAAACAAATTGTAGCTTCATTTTTGGTTGTTTAAAATTAGAATCAACTTGTAGTTTCTTTCTTGACTCGTTTGAGCCCGGAAACAACTTGTTGCTTCATTATTGGCTGGATTGAAGTTAGAAACCACATGTAGCTTCATTCAAGACTCGTTTGAAGTTGAAAACAACTTGTAGCTTCATTTTCAGTTGTTTAAAATTAGAATCAACTTGTAGTTTCATTCTTGACTCGTTTGAGCCTGGAAACAACTTGTTGCTTCATTATTGGCTAGATTGAAGTTGGAAACAACTTGTAGCTTCATTCTAGACTCGTTCGAAGTGGAAAACAATTTGTATCTTCATTTTCAGTTGTTTAAAATTAGAATCAACTTATAGTTTCATTCTTGAATCGTTTGAGCCCGGAAACAACTTGTTGCTTAATTATTGGCTGGATTGAAGTTGGAAACAACATGTAGCTTCATTCCAGACTCGTTTGAAGTTGAAAACAACTTGTAGCTTCATTTTCAGTTGTTTAAAATTAGAATCAACTTGTAGTTTCATTCTTGACTCGTTTGAGCATGTAAACAACCTGTTGCTTCATTACTGGCTGGATCGAAGTTGGAAACAACTTGTAGCTTCATTCTAGACTCGTGGGAAATGGAAAACAAATTGTAGCTTCATTTTTGGTTGTTTAAAATTAGAATCAACTTGTAGTTTCATTTTTGAATCGTTTGAGCCCGGAAACAACTTTTTGCTTCATTATTGGCTGGATTGAAGTTGGAAACAACATTTAGCTTCATTGCAAACTCGTTTGAAGTTGAAAACAACTTTTAGCTTCATTTTCAGTTGTTTAAAATTAGAATCAACTTGTAGTTTCATTCTTGACTCGTTTGAGCCTGGAAACAACTTGTTGCTTCATTATTGGCTAGATTGAAGTTGGAAACAACTTGTAGCTTCATTCTAGACTCGTTCGAAGTGGAAAACAATTTGTATCTTCATTTTCCGTTGTTTAAAATTAGAATCAACTTATAGTTTCATTCTTGAATCGTTTGAGCCCGGAAACAACTTGTTGCTTAATTATTGGCTGGATTGAAGTTGGAAACAACATGTAGCTTCATTCCAGACTCGTTTGAAGTTGAAAACAACTTGTAGCTTCATTTTCAGTTGTTTAAAATTAGAATCAACTTGTAGTTTCATTCTTGACTCGTTTGAGCATGTAAACAACCTGTTGCTTCATTACTGGCTGGATCGAAGTTGGAAACAACTTGTAGCTTCATTCTAGACTCGTGGGAAATGGAAAACAAATTGTAGCTTCATTTTTGGTTGTTTAAAATTAGAATCAACTTGTAGTTTCATTTTTGAATCGTTTGAGCCCGGAAACAACTTTTTGCTTCATTATTGGCTGGATTGAAGTTGGAAACAACATTTAGCTTCATTGCAAACTCGTTTGAAGTTGAAAACAACTTTTAGCTTCATTTTCAGTTGTTTAAAATTAGAATCAACTTGTAGTTTCATTCTTGACTCGTTTGAGCCTGTAAAAAATTTGTTGCTTCATTATTGGCTAGATTGAAGTTGTAAACAACTTGTAGCTTCATTCTAGACTCATGGGAAGTGGAAAACAAATTGTAGCTTCATTTTTGGTTGTTTAAAATTAGAATCAACTTGTAGTTTCATTCTTGACTCGTTTGAGCCTGGAAACAACTTGTTGCTTCATTATTGGCTGGATTGAAGTTGGAAACAACATGTAGCTTCATTCCAGACTCGTTTTAAGTTGAAAACAACTTGTACCTTCATTTTCAGTTGTTTAAAATTAGAATCAACTTGTAGTTTCATTCTTGACTCGTTTGAGCCTGTAAACAACTTGTTGCTTCATTACTAGCTGGATCGAAGTTGGAAACAACTTGAAGCTTCATTCTAGACTCGTTTGAAGTGGAAAATATTTTTTAGTTTCATTCTTGACTCGTTTGAGCCCGGAAACAACTTGTTGCTTCATTATTGGCTGGATTGAAGTTGGAAACGACTTGTAGCTTCATTCCAGACTCGTTTGAAGTTGAACACAACTTGTAGCTTCATTTTCGGTTGTTTAAAATTAGAATCAACTTGTAGTTTCATTTTTGACTCGTTTGAGCCTGTAAACAACTTGTTGTTTCATTATTGGTTAGATTGAAGTTGGAAACAACTTGTAGCTTCATTCTAGACTCGTTTGAAGTGGAAAACAATTTGTAACTTCATTTTCGGTTGTTTAAAATTAGAGTCAACTTGTAGTTTCATTTTTGAATCGTTTGAGCCCGGAAACAACTTTTTGCTTCATTATTGGCTGGATTGAAGTTGGAAACAACATTTAGCTTCATTGCAAACTCGTTTGAAGTTGAAAACAACTTTTAGCTTCATTTTCAGTTGTTTAAAATTAGAATCAACTTGTAGTTTCATTCTTGACTCGTTTGAGCCTGTAAACAACTTGTTGCTTCATTATTGGCTAGATTGAAGTTGTAAACAACTTGTAGCTTCATTCTAGACTCGTGGGAAGTGGAAAACAAATTGTAGCTTCATTTTTGGTTGTTTAAAATTAGAATCAACTTGTAGTTTCTTTCTTGACTCGTTTGAGCCCGGAAACAACTTGTTGCTTCATTATTGGCTGGATTGAAGTTAGAAACCACATGTAGCTTCATTCAAGACTCGTTTGAAGTTGAAAACAACTTGTAGCTTCATTTTCAGTTGTTTAAAATTAGAATCAACTTGTAGTTTCATTCTTGACTCGTTTGAGCCTGGAAACAACTTGTTGCTTCATTATTGGCTAGATTGAAGTTGGAAACAACTTGTAGCTTCATTCTAGACTCGTTCGAAGTGGAAAACAATTTGTATCTTCATTTTCAGTTGTTTAAAATTAGAATCAACTTATAGTTTCATTCTTGAATCGTTTGAGCCCGGAAACAACTTGTTGCTTAATTATTGGCTGGATTGAAGTTGGAAACGACATGTAGCTTCATTCCAGACTCGTTTGAAGTTGAAAACAACTTGTAGCTTCAATTTCAGTTGTTTAAAATTAGAATCAACTTGTAGTTTCATTCTTGACTCGTTTGAGCCTGTAAACAACCTGTTGCTTCATTACTGGCTGGATCGAAGTTGGAAACAACTTGTAGCTTCATTCTAGACTCGTGGGAAGTGGAAAATAAATTGTAGCTTCATTTTTGGTTGTTTAAAATTAGAATCAACTTGTAGTTTCATTTTTGAATCGTTTGAGCCCGGAAACAACTTTTTGCTTCATTATTGGCTGGATTGAAGTTGGAAACAACATGTAGCTTCATTCCAGACTCGTTTTAAGTTGAAAACAACTTGTAGCTTCATTTTCAGTTGTTTAAAATTAGAATCAACTTGTAGTTTCATTCTTGACTCGTTTGAGCCTGTAAACAACTTGTTGCTTCATTACTAGCTGGATCGAAGTTGGAAACAACTTGAAGCTTCATTCTAGACTCGTTTGAAGTGGAAAATATTTTTAGTTTCATTCTTGACTCGTTTGAGCCCGGAAACAACTTGTTGCTTCATTATTGGCTGGATTGAAGTTGGAAACGACTTGTAGCTTCATTCCAGACTCGTGTGAAGTTGAACACAACTTGTAGCTTCATTTTCGGTTGTTTAAAATTAGAATCAACTTGTAGTTTCATTTTTGACTCGTTTGAGCCTGTAAACAACTTGTTGTTTCATTATTGGTTAGATTGAAGTTGGAAACAACTTGTAGCTTCATTCTAGACTCGTTTGAAGTGGAAAACAATTTGTAACTTCATTTTCGGTTGTTTAAAATTAGAGTCAACTTGTAGTTTCATTTTTGAATCGTTTGAGCCCGGAAACAACTTTTTGCTTCATTATTGGCTGGATTGAAGTTGGAAACAACATTTAGCTTCATTGCAAACTCGTTTGAAGTTGAAAACAACTTTTAGCTTCATTTTCAGTTGTTTAAAATTAGAATCAACTTGTAGTTTCATTCTTGACTCGTTTGAGCCTGTAAACAACTTGTTGCTTCATTATTGGCTAGATTGAAGTTGTAAACAACTTGTAGCTTCATTCTAGACTCGTGGGAAGTGGAAAACAAATTGTAGCTTCATTTTTGGTTGTTTAAAATTAGAATCAACTTGTAGTTTCTTTCTTGACTCGTTTGAGCCCGGAAACAACTTGTTGCTTCATTATTGGCTGGATTGAAGTTAGAAACCACATGTAGCTTCATTCAAGACTCGTTTGAAGTTGAAAACAACTTGTAGCTTCATTTTCAGTTGTTTAAAATTAGAATCAACTTGTAGTTTCATTCTTGACTCGTTTGAGCCTGGAAACAACTTGTTGCTTCATTATTGGCTAGATTGAAGTTGGAAACAACTTGTAGCTTCATTCTAGACTCGTTCGAAGTGGAAAACAATTTGTATCTTCATTTTCAGTTGTTTAAAATTAGAATCAACTTATAGTTTCATTCTTGAATCGTTTGAGCCCGGAAACAACTTGTTGCTTAATTATTGGCTGGATTGAAGTTGGAAACAACATGTAGCTTCATTCCAGACTCGTTTGAAGTTGAAAACAACTTGTAGCTTCATTTTCAGTTGTTTAAAATTAGAATCAACTTGTAGTTTCATTCTTGACTCGTTTGAGCATGTAAACAACCTGTTGCTTCATTACTGGCTGGATCGAAGTTGGAAACAACTTGTAGCTTCATTCTAGACTCGTGGGAAATGGAAAACAAATTGTAGCTTCATTTTTGGTTGTTTAAAATTAGAATCAACTTGTAGTTTCATTTTTGAATCGTTTGAGCCCGGAAACAACTTTTTGCTTCATTATTGGCTGGATTGAAGTTGGAAACAACATTTAGCTTCATTGCAAACTCGTTTGAAGTTGAAAACAACTTTTAGCTTCATTTTCAGTTGTTTAAAATTAGAATCAACTTGTAGTTTCATTCTTGACTCGTTTGAGCCTGTAAAAAATTTGTTGCTTCATTATTGGCTAGATTGAAGTTGTAAACAACTTGTAGCTTCATTCTAGACTCATGGGAAGTGGAAAACAAATTGTAGCTTCATTTTTGGTTGTTTAAAATTAGAATCAACTTGTAGTTTCATTCTTGACTCGTTTGAGCCTGGAAACAACTTGTTGCTTCATTATTGGCTGGATTGAAGTTGGAAACAACATGTAGCTTCATTCCAGACTCGTTTTAAGTTGAAAACAACTTGTAGCTTCATTTTCAGTTGTTTAAAATTAGAATCAACTTGTAGTTTCATTCTTGACTCGTTTGAGCCTGGAAACAACTTGTTGCTTCATTATTGGCTAGATTGAAGTTGGAAACAACTTGTAGCTTCATTCTAGACTCGTTCGAAGTGGAAAACAATTTGTATCTTCATTTTCAGTTGTTTAAAATTAGAATCAACTTATAGTTTCATTCTTGAATCGTTTGAGCCCGGAAACAACTTGTTGCTTAATTATTGGCTGGATTGAAGTTGGAAACAACATGTAGCTTCATTCCAGACTCGTTTGAAGTTGAAAACAACTTGTAGCTTCAATTTCAGTTGTTTAAAATTAGAATCAACTTGTAGTTTCATTCTTGACTCGTTTGAGCCTGTAAACAACCTGTTGCTTCATTACTGGCTGGATCGAAGTTGGAAACAACTTGTAGCTTCATTCTAGACTCGTGGGAAGTGGAAAACAAATTGTAGCTTCATTTTTGGTTGTTTAAAATTAGAATCAACTTGTAGTTTCATTTTTGAATCGTTTGAGCCCGGAAACAACTTTTTGCTTCATTATTGGCTGGATTGAAGTTGGAAACAACATTTAGCTTCATTGCAAACTCGTTTGAAGTTGAAAACAACTTTTAGCTTCATTTTCAGTTGTTTAAAATTAGAATCAACTTGTAGTTTCATTCTTGACTCGTTTGAGCCTGTAAAAAATTTGTTGCTTCATTATTGGCTAGATTGAAGTTGTAAACAACTTGTAGCTTCATTCTAGACTCATGGGAAGTGGAAAACAAATTGTAGCTTCATTTTTGGTTGTTTAAAATTAGAATCAACTTGTAGTTTCATTCTTGACTCGTTTGAGCCTGGAAACAACTTGTTGCTTCATTATTGGCTGGATTGAAGTTGGAAACAACATGTAGCTTCATTCCAGACTCGTTTTAAGTTGAAAACAACTTGTAGCTTCATTTTCAGTTGTTTAAAATTAGAATCAACTTGTAGTTTCATTCTTGACTCGTTTGAGCCTGTAAACAACTTGTTGCTTCATTACTAGCTGGATCGAAGTTGGAAACAACTTGAAGCTTCATTCAAGACTCGTTTGAAGTGGAAAATATTTTTAGTTTCATTCTTGACTCGTTTGAGCCCGGAAACAACTTGTTGCTTCATTATTGGCTGGATTGAAGTTGGAAACGACTTGTAGCTTCATTCCAGACTCGTTTGAAGTTGAACACAACTTGTAGCTTCATTTTCGGTTGTTTAAAATTAGAATCAACTTGTAGTTTCATTTTTGACTCGTTTGAGCCTGTAAACAACTTGTTGTTTCATTATTGGTTAGATTGAAGTTGGAAACAACTTGTAGCTTCATTCTAGACTCGTTTGAAGTGGAAAACAATTTGTAACTTCATTTTCGGTTGTTTAAAATTAGAGTCAACTTTTAGTTCATTTTTGAATCGTTTGAGCCCGGAAACAACTTTTTGCTTCATTATTGGCTGGATTGAAGTTGGAAACAACATTTAGCTTCATTGCAAACTCGTTTGAAGTTGAAAACAACTTTTAGCTTCATTTTCAGTTGTTTAAAATTAGAATCAACTTGTAGTTTCATTCTTGACTCGTTTGAGCCTGTAAACAACTTGTTGCTTCATTATTGGCTAGATTGAAGTTGTAAACAACTTGTAGCTTCATTCTAGACTCGTGGGAAGTGGAAAACAAATTGTAGCTTCATTTTTGGTTGTTTAAAATTAGAATCAACTTGTAGTTTCTTTCTTGACTCGTTTGAGCCCGGAAACAACTTGTTGCTTCATTATTGGCTGGATTGAAGTTAGAAACCACATGTAGCTTCATTCAAGACTCGTTTGAAGTTGAAAACAACTTGTAGCTTCATTTTCAGTTGTTTAAAATTAGAATCAACTTGTAGTTTCATTCTTGACTCGTTTGAGCCTGGAAACAACTTGTTGCTTCATTATTGGCTAGATTGAAGTTGGAAACAACTTGTAGCTTCATTCTAGACTCGTTCGAAGTGGAAAACAATTTGTATCTTCATTTTCAGTTGTTTAAAATTAGAATCAACTTATAGTTTCATTCTTGAATCGTTTGAGCCCGGAAACAACTTGTTGCTTAATTATTGGCTGGATTGAAGTTGGAAACAACATGTAGCTTCATTCCAGACTCGTTTGAAGTTGAAAACAACTTGTAGCTTCATTTTCAGTTGTTTAAAATTAGAATCAACTTGTAGTTTCATTCTTGACTCGTTTGAGCCTGTAAACAACCTGTTGCTTCATTACTGGCTGGATCGAAGTTGGAAACAACTTGTAGCTTCATTCTAGACTCGTGGGAAGTGGAAAATAAATTGTAGCTTCATTTTTGGTTGTTTAAAATTAGAATCAATTTGTAGTTTCATTTTTGAATCGTTTGAGCCCGGAAACAACTTTTTGCTTCATTATTGGCTGGATTGAAGTTGGAAACAACATTTAGCTTCATTGCAAACTCGTTTGAAGTTGAAAACAACTTTTAGCTTCATTTTCAGTTGTTTAAAATTAGAATCAACTTGTAGTTTCATTCTTGACTCGTTTGAGCCTGGAAACAACTTGTTGCTTCATTATTGGCTGGATTGAAGTTGGAAACAACATATAGCTTCATTCCAGACTCGTTTTAAGTTGAAAACAACTTGTAGCTTCATTTTCAGTTGTTTAAAATTAGAATCAACTTGTAGTTTCAGTCTTGACTCGTTTGAGCCTGTAAACAACTTGTTGCTTCATTACTAGCTGGATCGAAGTTGGAAACAACTTGAAGCTTCATTCTAGACTCGTTTGAAGTGAAAATAATTTTTAGTTTCATTCTTGACTCGTTTGAGCCCGGAAACAACTTGTTGCTTCATTATTGGCTGGATTGAAGTTGGAAACGACTTGTAGCTTCATTCTAGACTCGTGGGAAGTGGAAAACAAATTGTAGCTTCATTTTTGGTTGTTTAAAATTAGAATCAACTTGTAGTTTCATTTTTGAATCGTTTGAGCCCGGAAACAACTTTTTGCTTCATTATTGGCTGGATTGAAGTTGGAAACAACTTGTAGCTTCATTCCAGACTCGTTTGAAGTTGAAAACAACTTGTAGCTTCATTTTCGGTTGTTTAAAATTAGAATCAACTTGTAGTTTCATTCTTGACTCGTTTGAGCCTGTAAACAACTTGTTGCTTCATTATTGGTTAGATTGAAGTTGGAAACAACTTGTAGCTTCATTCTAGACTCGTTTGAAGTGGAAAACAATTTGTAACTTCATTTTCGGTTGTTTAAAATTAGAGTCAACTTGTAGTTTCATTTTTGAATCGTTTGAGCCCGGAAACAACTTTTTGCTTCATTATTGGCTGGATTGAAGTTGGAAACAACATTTAGCTTCATTGCAAACTCGTTTGAAGTTGAAAACAACTTTTAGCTTCATTTTCAGTTGTTTAAAATTAGAATCAACTTGTAGTTTCATTCTTGACTCGTTTGAGCCTGTAAACAACTTGTTGCTTCATTATTGGCTAGATTGAAGTTGTAAACAACTTGTAGCTTCATTCTAGACTCGTGGGAAGTGGAAAACAAATTGTAGCTTCATTTTGGTTGTTTAAAATTAGAATCAACTTGTAGTTTCTTTCTTGACTCGTTTGAGCCCGGAAACAACTTGTTGCTTCATTATTGGCTGGATTGAAGTTAGAAACCACATGTAGCTTCATTCAAGACTCGTTTGAAGTTGAAAACAACTTGTAGCTTCATTTTCAGTTGTTTAAAATTAGAATCAACTTGTAGTTTCATTCTTGACTCGTTTGAGCCTGGAAACAACTTGTTGCTTCATTATTGGCTAGATTGAAGTTGGAAACAACTTGTAGCTTCATTCTAGACTCGTTCGAAGTGGAAAACAATTTGTATCTTCATTTTCAGTTGTTTAAAATTAGAATCAACTTATAGTTTCATTCTTGAATCGTTTGAGCCCGGAAACAACTTGTTGCTTAATTATTGGCTGGATTGAAGTTGGAAACAACATGTAGCTTCATTCCAGACTCGTTTGAAGTTGAAAACAACTTGTAGCTTCATTTTCAGTTGTTTAAAATTAGAATCAACTTGTAGTTTCATTCTTGACTCGTTTGAGCCTGTAAACAACCTGTTGCTTCATTACTGGCTGGATCGAAGTTGGAAACAACTTGTAGCTTCATTCTAGACTCGTGGGAAGTGGAAAACAAATTGTAGCTTCATTTTTGGTTGTTTAAAATTAGAATCAACTTGTAGTTTCATTTTTGAATCGTTTGAGCCCGGAAACAACTTTTTGCTTCATTATTGGCTGGATTGAAGTTGGAAACAACATTTAGCTTCATTGCAAACTCGTTTGAAGTTGAAAACAACTTTTAGCTTCATTTTCAGTTGTTTAAAATTAGAATCAACTTGTAGTTTCATTCTTGACTCGTTTGAGCCTGTAAAAAATTTGTTGCTTCATTATTGGCTAGATTGAAGTTGTAAACAACTTGTAGCTTCATTCTAGACTCATGGGAAGTGGAAAACAAATTGTAGCTTCATTTTTGGTTGTTTAAAATTAGAATCAACTTGTAGTTTCATTCTTGACTCGTTTGAGCCTGGAAACAACTTGTTGCTTCATTATTGGCTGGATTGAAGTTGGAAACAACATGTAGCTTCATTCCAGACTCGTTTTAAGTTGAAAACAACTTGTAGCTTCATTTTCAGTTGTTTAAAATTAGAATCAACTTGTAGTTTCATTCTTGACTCGTTTGAGCCTGTAAACAACTTGTTGCTTCATTACTAGCTGGATCGAAGTTGGAAACAACTTGAAGCTTCATTCTAGACTCGTTTGAAGTGGAAAATAATTTTTAGTTTCATTCTTGACTCGTTTGATCCCGGAAACAACTTGTTGCTTCATTATTGGCTGGATTGAAGTTGGAAACGACTTGTAGCTTCATTCCAGACTCGTTTGAAGTTGAACACAACTTGTAGCTTCATTTTCGGTTGTTTAAAATTAGAATCAACTTATAGTTTCATTTTTGACTCGTTTGAGCCTGTAAACAACTTGTTGTTTCATTATTGGTTAGATTGAAGTTGGAAACAACTTGTAGCTTCATTCTAGACTCGTTTGAAGTGGAAAACAATTTGTAACTTCATTTTCGGTTGTTTAAAATTAGAGTCAACTTTTAGTTTCATTTTTGAATCGTTTGAGCCCGGAAACAACTTTTTGCTTCATTATTGGCTGGATTGAAGTTGGAAACAACATTTAGCTTCATTGCAAACTCGTTTGAAGTTGAAAACAACTTTTAGCTTCATTTTCAGTTGTTTAAAATTAGAATCAACTTGTAGTTTCATTCTTGACTCGTTTGAGCCTGTAAACAACTTGTTGCTTCATTATTGGCTAGATTGAAGTTGTAAACAACTTGTAGCTTCATTCTAGACTCGTGGGAAGTGGAAAACAAATTGTAGCTTCATTTTGGTTGTTTAAAATTAGAATCAACTTGTAGTTTCTTCTTGACTCGTTTGAGCCCGGAAACAACTTGTTGCTTCATTATTGGCTGGATTGAAGTTAGAAACCACATGTAGCTTCATTCAAGACTCGTTTGAAGTTGAAAACAACTTGTAGCTTCATTTTCAGTTGTTTAAAATTAGAATCAACTTGTAGTTTCATTCTTGACTCGTTTGAGCCTGGAAACAACTTGTTGCTTCATTATTGGCTAGATTGAAGTTGGAAACAACTTGTAGCTTCATTCTAGACTCGTTCGAAGTGGAAAACAATTTGTATCTTCATTTTCAGTTGTTTAAAATTAGAATCAACTTATAGTTTCATTCTTGAATCGTTTGAGCCCGGAAACAACTTGTTGCTTAATTATTGGCTGGATTGAAGTTGGAAACAACATGTAGCTTCATTCCAGACTCGTTTGAAGTTGAAAACAACTTGTAGCTTCATTTTCAGTTGTTTAAAATTAGAATCAACTTGTAGTTTCATTCTTGACTCGTTTGAGCCTGTAAACAACCTGTTGCTTCATTACTGGCTGGATCGAAGTTGGAAACAACTTGTAGCTTCATTCTAGACTCGTGGGAAGTGGAAAACAAATTGTAGCTTCATTTTTGGTTGTTTAAAATTAGAATCAACTTGTAGTTTCATTTTTGAATCGTTTGAGCCCGGAAACAACTTTTTGCTTCATTATTGGCTGGATTGAAGTTGGAAACAACATTTAGCTTCATTGCAAACTCGTTTGAAGTTGAAAACAACTTTTAGCTTCATTTTCAGTTGTTTAAAATTAGAATCAACTTGTAGTTTCATTCTTGACTCGTTTGAGCCTGTAAACAACTTGTTGCTTCATTATTGGCTAGATTGAAGTTGTAAACAACTTGTAGCTTCATTCTAGACTCGTGGGAAGTGGAAAACAAATTGTAGCTTCATTTTTGGTTGTTTAAAATTAGAATCAACTTGTAGTTTCTTTCTTGACTCGTTTGAGCCCGGAAACAACTTGTTGCTTCATTATTGGCTGGATTGAAGTTAGAAACCACATGTAGCTTCATTCAAGACTCGTTTGAAGTTGAAAACAACTTGTAGCTTCATTTTCAGTTGTTTAAAATTAGAATCAACTTGTAGTTTCATTCTTGACTCGTTTGAGCCTGGAAACAACTTGTTGCTTCATTATTGGCTAGATTGAAGTTGGAAACAACTTGTAGCTTCATTCTAGACTCGTTCGAAGTGGAAAACAATTTGTATCTTCATTTTCAGTTGTTTAAAATTAGAATCAACTTATAGTTTCATTCTTGAATCGTTTGAGCCCGGAAACAACTTGTTGCTTAATTATTGGCTGGATTGAAGTTGGAAACAACATGTAGCTTCATTCCAGACTCGTTTGAAGTTGAAAACAACTTGTAGCTTCATTTTCAGTTGTTTAAAATTAGAATCAACTTGTAGTTTCATTCTTGACTCGTTTGAGCCTGTAAACAACCTGTTGCTTCATTACTGGCTGGATCGAAGTTGGAAACAACTTGTAGCTTCATTCTAGACTCGTGGGAAGTGGAAAACAAATTGTAGCTTCATTTTTGGTTGTTTAAAATTAGAATCAACTTGTAGTTTCATTTTTGAATCGTTTGAGCCCGGAAACAACTTTTTGCTTCATTATTGGCTGGATTGAAGTTGGAAACAACATTTAGCTTCATTGCAAACTCGTTTGAAGTTGAAAACAACTTTTAGCTTCATTTTCAGTTGTTTAAAATTAGAATCAACTTGTAGTTTCATTCTTGACTCGTTTGAGCCTGTAAACAACTTGTTGCTTCATTATTGGCTAGATTGAAGTTGTAAACAACTTGTAGCTTCATTCTAGACTCGTGGGAAGTGGAAAACAAATTGTAGCTTCATTTTTGGTTGTTTAAAATTAGAATCAACTTGTAGTTTCATTCTTGACTCGTTTGAGCCTGGAAACAACTTGTTGCTTCATTATTGGCTGGATTGAAGTTGGAAACAACATGTAGCTTCATTCCAGACTCGTTTTAAGTTGAAAACAACTTGTAGCTTCATTTTCAGTTGTTTAAAATTAGAATCAACTTGTAGTTTCATTCTTGACTCGTTTGAGCCTGTAAACAACTTGTTGCTTCATTACTAGCTGGATCGAAGTTGGAAACAACTTGAAGCTTCATTCTAGACTCGTTTGAAGTGGAAAATAATTTTTAGTTTCATTCTTGACTCGTTTGAGCCCGGAAACAACTTGTTGCTTCATTATTGGCTGGATTGAAGTTGGAAACGACTTGTAGCTTCATTCCAGACTCGTTTGAAGTTGAACACAACTTGTAGCTTCATTTTCGGTTGTTTAAAATTAGAATCAACTTGTAGTTTCATTTTTGACTCGTTTGAGCCTGTAAACAACTTGTTGTTTCATTATTGGTTAGATTGAAGTTGGAAACAACTTGTAGCTTCATTCTAGACTCGTTTGAAGTGGAAAACAATTTGTAACTTCATTTTCGGTTGTTTAAAATTAGAGTCAACTTTTAGTTTCATTTTTGAATCGTTTGAGCCCGGAAACAACTTTTTGCTTCATTATTGGCTGGATTGAAGTTGGAAACAACATTTAGCTTCATTGCAAACTCGTTTGAAGTTGAAAACAACTTTTAGCTTCATTTTCAGTTGTTTAAAATTAGAATCAACTTGTAGTTTCATTCTTGACTCGTTTGAGCCTGTAAACAACTTGTTGCTTCATTATTGGCTAGATTGAAGTTGTAAACAACTTGTAGCTTCATTCTAGACTCGTGGGAAGTGGAAAACAAATTGTAGCTTCATTTTTGGTTGTTTAAAATTAGAATCAACTTGTAGTTTCTTTCTTGACTCGTTTGAGCCCGGAAACAACTTGTTGCTTCATTATTGGCTGGATTGAAGTTGTAAACAACTTGTAGCTTCATTCAAGACTCGTTTGAAGTTGAAAACAACTTGTAGCTTCATTTTCAGTTGTTTAAAATTAGAATCAACTTGTAGTTTCATTCTTGACTCGTTTGAGCCTGGAAACAACTTGTTGCTTCATTATTGGCTGGATTGAAGTTGGAAACAACTTGTAGCTTCATTCTAGACTCGTTCGAAGTGGAAAACAATTTGTATCTTCATTTTCAGTTGTTTAAAATTAGAATCAACTTATAGTTTCATTCTTGAATCGTTTGAGCCCGGAAACAACTTGTTGCTTAATTATTGGCTGGATTGAAGTTGGAAACAACATGTAGCTTCATTCCAGACTCGTTTGAAGTTGAAAACAACTTGTAGCTTCATTTTCAGTTGTTTAAAATTAGAATCAACTTGTAGTTTCATTCTTGACTCGTTTGAGCCTGTAAACAACCTGTTGCTTCATTACTGGCTGGATCGAAGTTGGAAACAACTTGTAGCTTCATTCTAGACTCGTGGGAAGTGGTAAACAAATTGTAGCTTCATTTTTGGTTGTTTAAAATTAGAATCAACTTGTAGTTTCATTCTTGACTCGTTTGAGCCCGGAAACAACTTGTTGCTTCATTATTGGTTGGATTGAAGTTGGAAACAACATGTAGCTTCATTCCAGACTCGTTTGAAGTTGAAAACAACTTGTAGCTTCATTTTCAGTTGTTTAAAATTAGAATCAACTTGTAGTTTCATTCTTGAGTCGTTTGAGCCTGTAAACAACTTGTTGCTTCATTATTGGCTAGATTGAAGTTGTAAACAACTTGTAGCTTCATTCTAGACTCGTGGGAAGTGGAAAACAAATTGTAGCTTCATTTTTGGTTGTTTAATATTAGAATCAACTTGTAGTTTCATTCTTGACTCGTTTGAGCCCGGAAACAACTTGTTGCTTCATTATTGGCTGGATTGAAGTTGGAAACAACATGTAGCTTCATTCTGTTCGCAAAAATCTACACGCAAGCGCACGTGATCACAAGTAATATATTAAGTTCGATCCCACAGAGACTGGTGAATTAAGAATACGCACCTATGCAACAATGTATGATCAATTATCACTGCTAAGACAATTAACAAGGATTGGTTTCTTTTATACTAAAAACTAAAATTACTAATCAAATTCAGAATAGGAAAACACATGGGATTCTAACTTCATTATCTAATTCATCTAGAATTGAAATTACTGATTAACATGTGACTGTTGATCCTAATCAGACAACACGAAAGTAATACATGCCAACTCTCGTTGCACACATATCATACCAATCAAAATCCACAATTAAGATAGAAATCTCATGGACACCAACAAAGCTCAGACCCTATATCTCTATAGCGGTAGTGTAAGCAAAGAGGTTTAATAACAAGTCGTCTATCGTGATTACACAGGGTGATAAAAATAGTTCAAGTCTATCACAAATTATGTTTCATTCACATAATCCTATGTTTACATGGCATAGTTCTAAATTCGATCATCCACTCTCGCTTCAGAAAGAATTAACAAACAACTTAGAAGTTAGCTACGCTCCTAAGAAGAATAAGCACGGCTCATGCAAAGAAATCAACGTATGTCACAAAATCGAGTAATTAATATTCGTTACTAGACTACATCGATAAATCCATTAGAATCCCATGAAGGCGGTTAGTTCATAATCGAACTAATCGACATCATGGGTTCTAATGAAAGCATGATAAAGAAAAAACAAGAATTAAATAGAATAAAAATGCTTGAATTAATAATAATAAAAATCACACGTTACAGATTTGATGTTCACGATCTTGCTCGAAACTGTCACTTCCTCGCAAAGAACGATCGAATACAACTGATAATGTGCTTGAATAAAACTATGATTACGCTATTGTTCTCTACTCAAAACTACGACTATGAGGCTAGGGTTTTACACACGAGAAATAAAAAATGCATTGACTAAGTCAACCGGGCCTCGACCGCTGCGAAAATCCATCAGAAAAGCTGTAAAAATCGGCCCGGGGAGTTTCTGCGGGGCGCCACCGCGCTACACTAGCGCGGGCGCGCTAGTGATGCAGACTGTAGCGCGGGCGCGCTACAGGTTAGCGCGGGCGCGCTACTGTCTGTGATGACAGTCCTGATCCTTTGTTTTCAGCCCGTTCTCGCGTGCATGTCCTTCCTCGCTTCTAGTACCACTTCCGTAGGTGATCACGGTTGCATTTAGCATATGCAACAAGCCCTTTAAACCCCTAGATAGCTCTAGTGGACGAGTGTGTTCTCGTGAGGGTTTGTAGAAGATGTACCCACAAAATCCCAAGTCGTGATGAATCCACAATTCTCTATTCTTGCAAATAATGCACCAAAAACAACCTATAATGATAGAAAATCACTTCATCACCTCAACTCGTGACCTGCACAGAAAAACAATAAAAACACATCAAAAGACACTAAACACTTAAGTACAACCAACCAATTTAAGTGGAAATGAAGGCCTATAAGTGTGTATAAATACCACTTATCACACCCCCAAACTTAAACTGATGCTTGTCCTCAAGCGTCAACGACACTATACAATAATACAATGCAATGCATGAATGCAACTACGTGATGAATGAGTGAACTATGAAGTAATTGCCTTGCAAATTTTTAATACCTCAGATTGTGCTAATGTTCTCGACTTTCATCTCTCTCGCTACCAAGTCAATTACCCTTCTATTTACAAGTGTGGAGTGCCAGTGTGTGCAAGCATGTTCTTTTATTGAGACAAGACAAAAATTACTACTCCCACAGAATCCCCATCAAGAATCGTAAAAGTTATAAACTAACACCCCGTCACTCAGGTCCAACTAAAAGCCAAGGTCCCAAAGAATGTCCACACCCTTCTATTTTATTCACTCTAATTTTTTTTTTCTTTTTCTTTTTATTGGTGATTAATTGCTTGGTCTAAGGTCAGAGCGCTTCGCAGTGTAAATGCGTTACGAACACCACAAGACTTCACACACCAATTATTCACTTTATTCTAGTGGTTTATTTAACTGTGCAATGGTTGAGATCCCTAAAGATTTATGCACTAGTACCCATGTAGCGAGCGTTGGGTCAACAATCCCAAACCACGAAGGGCTTTAGGTTGTTAGGCACAAAGTCCCCTCAGACTTAATTACTCGAGTACTAATGAGCTCAACCTAGTTAATTCTACCACTTATTTTTTTAGTGAATTTATTTACTACTATTTTTTTTTTCTTTTTTTTTTTTTTCTTTTTTTTTCTATATTTTCTTTTTTTTAGAAAGGCATATCTACCCCTCAGTTCCCCCAAACTTAAGATTTACGGACCTAAGCTGAAGGGTGTTCAATTCAATCCTAGAATTCATGGAATTTCGTCTAAATCCTATCTCAAGAACATATGTGAATTACAATTTCCAACACAAGCAATTTCCAAGTACTAACCTAGCATTGCAATTGAAACTACTAATCACAAACTACGCACATAACTCATCATAGGCAATTAGCTTGGCTTAACTTCATAATTCATGCAAATGCTCGTGATACTACTACTACAATTATCACTAAACATGTAAAAATAAAGCAAATATGGGAAAATTAGAAAGAAAACGTGAGAATAAATCAAAGCAAAATAAAATAAAATAAAAACGTGAACTACATGAACTAACTAACACATGCAATAATAAAAAAAAAAAATAATCTATCTAATAATATGCTCTTCCTTAGATTACCACCCCCAAACTTAAAATTTTCAATGTCCCCATTGAAAGTGATAAAAAGGCTAGAGCACCCACATACCTACTCGGAGTCCGAGTCCTCCCCCTCCTCTGCTGGAGGTGAATCAGGTGGAGGATACTGCATCCCTGCTCCGAATACTGGCCACTGAACTGTGACCCCCTGTGCCTGAAAAGCACTACCTAGAGCCTGTGTCATATCAAAAGCAAACCTCTGGTGGATGTCATGCATGGCGTCCATCCGTCTCGCTAATCGGCGAAAGTGGACATCTCCCATCGGTTCGGAGCTCCTCTCCGTCTGAGAAGTACCAGCTCCAGAAGCTCTAGGCTGCTCCCTCCTAACAAACTCTGGACGTCCCCCTGGCATCTCATCATATATGTACCCAAGGCCTCGAGGGTGGGGAACTCCTCCATCCCACTCCGTCATGCGGCTGATCGCCGAATGATCAATCGGTGCTCCTGGCAACTGTAATTGCTCGTTGGATGGCCAACGAACACCGCTCGATCGACAAAGCTTCGTCACAATTGTGCCATATGGAATGGCACCAGTAGTTCCTCCCTGTAAGAACCTCAGAATCCCCTGATGGATAACATGTCCCAGATCAATATACTTGCCCGAGACAATCCCAAAGAGCAGAATAGCTCTTTCCACTGTCACCTCATGCCCATGTGAAGATGGCATGATGTTAGCACATATGAAGGCGTTCCACGCCTTCGCATACCGGTTCAACCCGGCTGCTGGAAAAGAGACATGTGCCTGCAAAGGAGGTTGTGTCATCTTCCAAGCTGTATCCGGCACACACAAATCATACACCAATCGATCAAGATCAACTGGATCATCATCAAACCGGCGTTTAGCACGCCCAATCCTCTCAACCACCCAATCTTCTTCATTACGGCGCCTGGCACGCCCCCCAATAACTCTACGGATCGCATCCGCACTATAATCTACCCGGATTCCCCGTACCACCGTGAATCCATCTCGATTCTCCTTGGCATTAGCATAAAACTCTCGAATGATAGCCAAGGGAACCGCCTCCGGAGCCTCGCAAAAAGACTCCCAACCCCGTTCTTGAATCATGTTCAAGAGCTCACCATCCTCCGCCGTGGGTAAGAATCCCCTCTCCTTAAGTAACGACTTATTCATAAGCCGTTGAAACTCGGTTCGCGCACCATCCGAGGTGAACTCAACCTCACCCAACGAGGAAGAATCGCTAGATGCGGGGGCTTGGGTGCTCGTTCCTTGTGATCTTCTTGCTCTTTTGGGTGCCATTGGTAGAGATTAGAGTTGCAAGAGGTGTATGTGTATTGGATTTGAAAGATTGGATGAAGGTTGTGTGTATGGATGTGTATATATGATTAGGGTTTAGAGAATTATAATGGAATTTGGAGATGGGTTTTGTGTTTATATAAGGGTTGGAGAGCTGAGTTAGGGTTTTATGGGATGTATTTCGGGCTAGGCATGCAAAATTAGGATTGTGGGCTTTTTAAAACGAAAAGAAAAGAATTTTGGGAAAAAAATCCGCCTGGCTCGGCAGTCAGTAGCGCGGCCGCGCTAAGTATAGCGCGGGCGCGCTGTGCAACTTAGCGCGGTCGCGCTTGACACTAGCGCGGGCGCGCTAGTGTCTGACACCGGAGGCTGAAATTTTTCGATTTTTGTGTTTTTGAGGTTTACAATGGTACAATGTGGTTCCAATGCGTGGGTTGCCTCCCACGAAGCGCTTGTTTAACGTCGTTAGCTCGACGTGAAGTCCAGAATTAATCCGATTCCGATTGAAGAATCGTGGTTTGTACCTCACGATTCACATTTCCGCCAAAGTACGGCTTCAACCTTTGACCATTAACCTTAAATGATTCATCCGGTGATTTTGCATATATTTCTACTGCACCGTGGGAAAATACCGTCTTGACTGTAAATGGCCCTGACCAGCGTGACTTGAGTTTCCCTGGAAACAACTTCAACCGAGAGTTATACAATAACACCAATTGACCAACCACAAACGATTTTTGTATCAGTCGCTGATCATGCAATCTTTTCACCTTTTCTTTGTAGAGTTTGTTATTTTCATAAGCACGGAGGCGAAACTCCTCTAACTCATTGAGTTGCATCATTCGTTTCTCTCCAGCTAATTGTAAGTCGAAGTTCAACTTCTTTAGGGCCCAATAGGCTTTATGTTCCAACTCAACTGGTAAGTGACAAGCCTTGCCAAACACTAACTGAAATGGAGAAGTACCCAACGGTGTTTTATAAGCTGTTCGATAAGCCCAAGCAGCCTCATCTAATCGTAAAGACCAGTCTTTCCTAGAAGGATTAACCACCTTCTCTAATATGCGTTTGATCTCTCTGTTAGACACTTCAGCTTGACCATTCGTTTGAGGATGATAAGCAGTAGCAACCCGGTGATTGATATTATACCTAGTCATCAAGGTTGTGAATTTCCGATTACAGAAGTGAGAGCCTTCATCACTGATAATGACCCTAGGGACTCCGAAACGGGTAAAGATTTGTTTTTGAAGAAATTGTAAGACCACCTTAGCATCATTTGTAGGTAAAGCTTTTACCTCCACCCATTTAGACACATAATCCACTGCTAATAGAATATACTGGTTGTTACAAGATGAAACGAACGGTCCCATGAAGTCAATACCCCAAACGTCAAATATTTCGACTTCCAAGAGCATTTTAAGAGGCATTTCATTCCTCCTAGATATATTACCTGTACGTTGACATCGATCGCACCCCAAAACATACTGATGAGCATCTTTAAACAGAGTTGGCCAGTAAAAGCCTGCTTGAAGTACCCTCTTTGCTGTCTTTTCTCCGCTATAATGGCCTCCATAACCAGTGGAATGGCACTCGCGCAAAACTCCCTCAACTTCATTATTGGGGATACACCTTCTGAGAATTTGATCAACTCCTTGTTTAAACAGAAAGGGTTCATCCCAAATATACCATTTCACATCGTGAAGAAATTTCTTGCGTTGAGCATAAGAGAATTCTGGAGGAATGATCTTACTCACCAGATAATTTACAATGTCAGCAAACCATGGCTCTTCTGCATTAACTCCAAACAACTGTTCGTCTGGGAAGAATTCATTGATTAGAGTGTTGTCTGTAGTTTGTTTGCTGTGATCTTCTAGTCGGGACAAATGATCTGCTACCTGATTTTCCGTGCCCTTACGATCTTTAATTTCCACATCAAATTCTTGGAGTAATAAAACCCAGCGAATTAGTCTTGGTTTTGAATCTTTCTTTGATATGAGATACCGAATGGCTGCATGATCTGTATATACCACTACCTTTGTTCCAAGAAGATAAGACCTGAACTTCTCAAAGCTAAAGACAATAGCTAGAAGTTCTTTTTCAGTAGTAGTGTAGTTCAATTGTGCATCATTTAATGTTTTGCTGGCATAATAGATAACATGAAACACATTACTTGTTCGCTGGCCAAGTACAGCCCCTACAGCATAATCACTGGCATCACACATTAATTCGAATGGTTTACTCCAATCGGGTGCAGTGATGATAGGTGCTGATGTCAACTTCTTTTTCAAGATTTCAAATGCTTCCAAGCACTCCTCATCAAATTTGAATGGAATGTCTTTCTCTAACAGATTGCAAAGGGGTTTAGAAATTTTTGAGAAATCCTTGATGAATCTCCGATAGAAACCTGCATGACCAAGGAAGCTTCGGATGCCCTTGACTGAAAGTGGTGGAGGAAGATTTTTTATCGTTTCCACCTTCGCTTTATCAACTTCTAGTCCCTTGGCAGATACCTTATGCCCCAATATGATTCCTTCTTGCACCATGAAATGACATTTTTCCCAATTGAGAATCAGATTAGTTTCCACACATCGCTTAAGAACCATTCTCAGATTTGTGAGGCATTCGTCATAAGATGTTCCGAATACGGAAAAGTCGTCCATGAATACCTCCACATTGATGCCAATCATCTCTGAGAATATTGCCATCATGCATCTTTGAAAAGTGGCTGGTGCACCGCATAAGCCAAAAGGTACTCTTCGGAATGCAAATGTACCATAAGGGCATGTAAAGGTTGTCTTTTCTTGATCCTCCGGAGAGATAGCAATCTGATTATAGCCAGAATACCCATCCAATAGGCAATAGAATTCATGACCAGCCAACCTGTCAAGCATTTGATCAATAAAAGGCAGAGGGAAGTGATCCTTTCTTGTGGCTTTATTCAGCTTTCGGTAGTCCATGCAAATCCTCCAACCAGTGACAGTTCTAGTTGAGATAAGTTCCCCTTTTTCGTTGGCTACTACTGTCATGCCCCCTTTTTTAGGCACACACTGCACTGGACTCACCCATGAGCTATCTGAAATTGGATAAATGATACCTGCATCAAGCCATTTAAGAATCTCTTTCTTTACCACCTCCTTCATGATAGGATTTAGCCTTCTTTGTTGTTCCACTGAAGGTTTGCTTCCTTCTTCAATGAGAATTTTGTGTTGACAAAAGGAGGGACTGATGCCCTTGATATCAGCTATGGTCCAACCAATCGCTGTTTTGAATTCCCTTAGCACCCTCAAAAGTTTTTCCTCTTCCTCACCTGACAAGTTAGATGCAATAATAACAGGAAGAGTAGAACCTTTGCCAAGAAAAGCATACCTTAAGTGATCCGGTAGTGGTTTAAGTTCAAGTTTAGGTGCTTCGATTACTGATGGCTGTAGTGGTTTGTGATCTTCCTTTTGTTCTTCCAAGCCAAGAGATTCGACAGGTGGTTCAAAATTCCTTCTCCAAGGTGATGAGTTAAGATGATGGATCTCTGCCAATTCTTCTTCACTGTCCCATTCCTCATCATTGGTAAGGATTGCTTCCAATGCATCATTCTGTAAAACCCGCTGGCTATTAGCTTCTGTCGTAGTGTCTAGCACATCCACACTGAAACAAGATTCCTCATCAGTTGGTAATTTCATTGCATTGAATACGTTGAACGTGACAGTTTGATTCTGTATTCTCATTGTGAGTTCCCCTTTTTGTACATCGATTAATGTTTGGCCAGTGGCTAAAAATGGTCTACCCAAGATGATAGGAATCCTTTTGTCTTCTTCAAAATCAAGAATCACGAAGTCGGCTGGAAATATTAATTGATCAACCTTGACTAGCACATCTTCAATTATACCCCTCGGATATGTGATCGAACGATCAGCCAACTGTAAAGACATATTTGTTGGCTTAAGCTCTGGCAGGCCAAGTTGTGTGAAGATAGATAGAGGCATCAGATTGATGCTAGCTCCCAAGTCGCACAGACACTTATCAAAAGAGAACTTCCCAATAGTGCAAGGAATAGTAAAACTTCCCGGATCTTTAAGCTTAGGTGGTAATTTCTGTTGAAGTACAGCACTGCATTCCTCCGTTAAAGCCACGGTCTCTAACTCTTCAAGCTTTAGCTTTTTTGAAAGAATACCCTTCATGAACTTGGCATAACTAGGCATTTGCTCGAGTGCTTCAGCAAACGGAATGTTGATGTGAAGCTTTTTGAATACTTCTAGGAATTTACCAAATTGCTTATCCAGCTGCTGTTTTTTTAACCTCCTAGGAAATGGAGGTGGTGGATATACTGGGTTTGACATCGGAGCAGCTGCAGGAATAGCCTTATCCTTTTCAACAGTAGAGTTGGTGTCAAGTGTATTTGAAGGAACTTCTGCTGGAATTTCTTGCGGTTCATCACCCTTATCTTGTACCAATGTTGAGGTAGGCCCTGTTGTAGTTCTTCCAGATCTCAGCGTAATGGATTGAACTTGCTCTTTAGGGTCCCTTTTACCTGGTACTTCTGTGTCACTAGGGAGATTCCCCTGTGGTCTGCTTAGTAAAGCATTAGCTAACTGACCAACTTGTGTCTCCAAGGCTTTTAAAGTTACTGCTTGACTCTTGTACATGAGCCTTAGCTCTTCCATGTCAGACCTTTCGTTAGCTGATTGCCCATGATTCTGAAATCCCGGAGGGTGATATGGCTGTTTAGGCGCATACTGTTGTGAATTTCCAGCCTGATTATACTGTTTAGGTCCCTGTTGAAATCCTTGTTGAGGCTGATTATAACCCTGATTATTACTCCAGCTGAAATTCGGATGATTTCGGTTGCTAGGATGATAAGTAGCTGGAGCGGGTTGTTGACTTCTCTGAAAGTTGCTCACAAATTGCGCTGATTCACTAGAAATGGCACACTGATCAGTAGCATGAGCACCAGCACATAATTCGCAAATAGAGATTGGCTGTTGAATTCCTTGGTGAGCCAGAGAATCAACTTTCATCGTGAGAGCCTTCAGTTGAGCTGCTATAGCTGTAGACGTGTCAAGATCAAGAATTCCGGCTACCTTCCCTTGAGTAAGTCTTTGAGTAGGGTTCTGATATTCATTAGCAGCCATCATTTCAATGAGATCGTAAGCTTCTTCATAACTCTTTGCCCATAGTGCACCTCCAGAAGCAGCATCAAGCATAGGTCTGGATTGAGGTCCAAGACCATTATAGAAACTGTTTATTTGCATCCAATCCGGCATGCCATGATGGGGACACTTCCTTAGCATCTCCTTATATCGCTCCCAGGCTTCACAGAATGTTTCTCCTGATTGTTGAGAGAATTGAGATAGAGCATTTCGTAAAGCAGCAGTCTTTGCCATGGGGAAGAATTTAGTGAGAAATTTCTGAGCTAGATCTTCCCATGTAGTAATCGAACCAGATGGTAAAGAATGTAACCATCCCTTAGCCTTATCTCTCAGTGAAAATGGGAAAAGCCTTAGCTTTACAGCTTCATCAGAGACATCATTAAATTTGAAAGTGTCACAGATCTCTATAAAATTCCGTATATGCATATTGGGGTCTTCCGTAGGAGAACCCCCATACTGTACCGAGTTCTGGACCATTTGAATGGTTCCTGGTTTGATTTCAAAGGCTTTGGCTGCGATTGCAGGCCTGACAATGCTTGATTGGATATCATCGATCTTTGGCATAGAGAAATCCTTCAATGCCTTGCTGTCTGGTTGTGCTTCAGGTTCCGGCATTGTTTCAGAATCAGAAGAAGAAGTAGAAGGTGAATCAATTGCTTTCTTACGGGTCTGAGAACGTGTTTGCATAAACGCGACCCCAGTACCTATGATAAAGAAAAGAAGAAAAGTGAGAAGAGAATAGAATCTTAGTCAGTGAATTTTTAACGCACACTGAAGACAAGTACATAAACTAATTAATTAACACCGAGTCCCCGGCAGCGGCGCCAAAAACTTGTTCGCAAAAATCTACACGCAAGCGCACGTGATCACAAGTAATATATTAAGTTCGATCCCACAGAGACTGGTGAATTAAGAATACGCACCTATGCAACAATGTATGATCAATTATCACTGCTAAGACAATTAACAAGGATTGGTTTCTTTTATACTAAAAACTAAAATTACTAATCAAATTCAGAATAGGAAAACACATGGGATTCTAACTTCATTATCTAATTCATCTAGAATTGAAATTACTGATTAACATGCGACTGTTGATCCTAATCAGACAACACGAAAGTAATACATGCCAACTCTCGTTGCACACATATCATACCAATCAAAATCCACAATTAAGATAGAAATCTCATGGACACCAACAAAGCTCAGACCCTATATCTCTATAGCGGTAGTGTAAGCAAAGAGGTTTAATAACAAGTCGTCTATCGTGATTACACAGGGTGATAAAAATAGTTCAAGTCTATCACAAATTATGTTTCATTCACATAATCCTATGTTTACATGGCATAGTTCTAAATTCGATCATCCACTCTCGCTTCAGAAAGAATTAACAAACAACTTAGAAGTTAGCTACGCTCCTAAGAAGAATAAGCACGGCTCATGCAAAGAAATCAACGTATGTCACAAAATCGAGTAATTAATATTCGTTACTAGACTACATCGATAAATCCATTAGAATCCCATGAAGGCGGTTAGTTCATAATCGAACTAATCGACATCATGGGTTCTAATGAAAGCATGATAAAGAAAAAACAAGAATTAAATAGAATAAAAATGCTTGAATTAATAATAATAAAAATCACACGTTACAGATTTGATGTTCACGATCTTGCTCGAAACTGTCACTTCCTCGCAAAGAACGATCGAATACAACTGATAATGTACTTGAATAAAACTATGATTACGCTATTGTTCTCTACTCAAAACTACGACTATGAGGCTAGGGTTTTACACACGAGAAATAAAAAATGCATTGACTAAGTCAACCGGGCCTCGACCGCTGCGAAAATCCATCAGAAAAGCTGTAAAAATCGGCCCGGGGAGTTTCTGCGGGGCGCCACCGCGCTCCACTAGCGCGGGCGCGCTAGTGATGCAGACTGTAGCGCGGGCGCGCTACAGGTTAGCGCGGGCGCGCTACTGTCTGTGATGACAGTCCTGATCCTTTGTTTTCAGCCCGTTCTCGCGTGCATGTCCTTCCTCGCTTCTAGTACCACTTCCGTAGGTGATCACGGTTGCATTTAGCATATGCAACAAGCCCTTTAAACCCCTAGATAGCTCTAGTGGACGAGTGTGTTCTCGTGAGGGTTTGTAGAAGATGTACCCACAAAATCCCAAGTCGTGATGAATCCACAATTCTCTATTCTTGCAAATAATGCACCAAAAACAACCTATAATGATAGAAAATCACTTCATCACCTCAACTCGTGACCTGCACAGAAAAACAATAAAAACACATCAAAAGACACTAAACACTTAAGTACAACCAACCAATTTAAGTGGAAATGAAGGCCTATAAGTGTGTATAAATACCACGCCAAAAACTTGTTCGCAAAAATCTACACGCAAGCGCACGTGATCACAAGTAATATATTAAGTTCGATCCCACAGAGACTGGTGAATTAAGAATACGCACCTATGCAACAATGTATGATCAATTATCACTGCTAAGACAATTAACAAGGATTGGTTTCTTTTATACTAAAAACTAAAATTACTAATCAAATTCAGAATAGGAAAACACATGGGATTCTAACTTCATTATCTAATTCATCTAGAATTGAAATTACTGATTAACATGCGACTGTTGATCCTAATCAGACAACACGAAAGTAATACATGCCAACTCTCGTTGCACACATATCATACCAATCAAAATCCACAATTAAGATAGAAATCTCATGGACACCAACAAAGCTCAGACCCTATATCTCTATAGCGGTAGTGTAAGCAAAGAGGTTTAATAACAAGTCGTCTATCGTGATTACACAGGGTGATAAAAATAGTTCAAGTCTATCACAAATTATGTTTCATTCACATAATCCTATGTTTACATGGCATAGTTCTAAATTCGATCATCCACTCTCGCTTCAGAAAGAATTAACAAACAACTTAGAAGTTAGCTACGCTCCTAAGAAGAATAAGCACGGCTCATGCAAAGAAATCAACGTATGTCACAAAATCGAGTAATTAATATTCGTTACTAGACTACATCGATAAATCCATTAGAATCCCATGAAGGCGGTTAGTTCATAATCGAACTAATCGACATCATGGGTTCTAATGAAAGCATGATAAAGAAAAAACAAGAATTAAATAGAATAAAAATGCTTGAATTAATAATAATAAAAATCACACGTTAAAGATTTGATGTTCACGATCTTGCTCGAAACTGTCACTTCCTCGCAAAGAACGATCGAATACAACTGATAATGTGCTTGAATAAAACTATGATTACGCTATTGTTCTCTACTCAAAACTACGACTATGAGGCTAGGGTTTTACACACGAGAAATAAAAAATGCATTGACTAAGTCAACCGGGCCTCGACCGCTGCGAAAATCCATCAGAAAAGCTGTAAAAATCGGCCCGGGGAGTTTCTGCGGGGCGCCACCGCGCTACACTAGCGCGGGCGCGCTAGTGATGCAGACTGTAGCGCGGGCGCGCTACAGGTTAGCGCGGGCGCGCTACTGTCTGTGATGACAGTCCTGATCCTTTGTTTTCAGCCCGTTCTCGCGTGCATGTCCTTCCTCGCTTCTAGTACCACTTCCGTAGGTGATCACGGTTGCATTTAGCATATGCAACAAGCCCTTTAAACCCCTAGATAGCTCTAGTGGACGAGTGTGTTCTCGTGAGGGTTTGTAGAAGATGTACCCACAAAATCCCAAGTCGTGATGAATCCACAATTCTCTATTCTTGCAAATAATGCACCAAAAACAACCTATAATGATAGAAAATCACTTCATCACCTCAACTCGTGACCTGCACAGAAAAACAATAAAAACACATCAAAAGACACTAAACACTTAAGTACAACCAACCAATTTAAGTGGAAATGAAGGCCTATAAGTGTGTATAAATACCACTTATCACATTCCAAACTCGTTTGAAGTTGAAAACAACTTGTAGCTTCATTTTTAGTTGTTTAAAATTAGAATCAACTTGTAGTTTCATTCTTGACTCGTTTGAGCCTGTAAACAACTTGTTGCTTCATTATTGGCTAGATTGAAGTTGTAAACAACTTTTAGCTTCATTCTAGACTCGTGGGAAGTGGAAAACAAATTGTAGCTTCATTTTTGGTTGTTTAAAATTAGAATCAACTTGTAGTTTCATTCTTGACTCGTTTGAGCCCGGAAACAACTTGTTGCTTCATTATTGGCTGGATTGAAGTTGGAAACAACATGTAGCTTCATTCCAGACTCGTTTGAAGTTGAAAACAACTTGTAGCTTCATTTTTAGTTGTTTAAAATTAGAATCAACTTGTAGTTTCATTCTTGAGTCGTTTGAGCCTGTAAACAACTTGTTGCTTCATTATTGGCTAGATTGAAGTTGGAAACAACTTGTAGCTTCATTCTAGACTCGTTCGAAGTGGAAAACAATTTGTATCTTCATTTTCAGTTGTTTAAAATTAGAATCAACTTATAGTTTCATTCTTGAATCGTTTGAGCCTGGAAACAACTTGTTGCTTCATTATTGGCTGGATTGAAGTTGGAAACAACATGTAGCTTCATTCCAGACTCGTTTGAAGTTGAAAACAACTTGTAGCTTCATTTTCAGTTGTTTAAAATTAGAATCAACTTGTAGTTTCATTCTTGATTCGTTTGAGCATGTAAACAACTTTTTGCTTCATTACTGGCTGGATCGAAGCTGGAAACAACTTGTAGCTTCATTCTAGACTCGTTTGAAGTGGAAAACAATTTGTAGTTTCATTCTTGACTCGTTTGAGCCCGTAAACAACTTGTTGCTTCATTATTGGCTGGATTGAAGTTGGAAAGGACTTGTAGCTTCATTCCAGACTCGTTTGAAGTTGTACACAACTTGTAGCTTCATTTTCGGTTGTTTAAAATTAGAATCAACTTGTAGTTTCATTTTTGACTCGTTTGAGCCTGTAAACAACTTGTTGCTTCATTATTGGTTAGACTGAAGTTGGAAACAACTTGTAGCTTCATTCTAGACTCGTTTGAAGTGGAAAACAATTTGTAACTTCATTTTCGGTTGTTTAAAATTAGAGTCAACTTGTAGTTTCATTTTTGAATCGTTTGAGCCCGGAAACAACTTTTTGCTTCATTATTGGCTGGATTGAAGTTGGAAACAACATTTAGCTTCATTGCAAACTCGTTTGAAGTTGAAAACAACTTTTAGCTTCATTTTCAGTTGTTTAAAATTAGAATCAACTTGTAGTTTCATTCTTGACTCGTTTGAGCCTGTAAACAACTTGTTGCTTCATTATTGGCTAGATTGAAGTTGTAAACAACTTGTAGCTTCATTCTAGACTCGTGGGAAGTGGAAAACAAATTGTAGCTTCATTTTTGGTTGTTTAAAATTAGAATCAACTTGTAGTTTCATTCTTGACTCGTTTGAGCCCGGAAACAACTTGTTGCTTCATTATTGGCTGGATTGAAGTTGGAAACAACATGTAGCTTCATTCCAGACTCGTTTGAAGTTGAAAACAACTTGTAGCTTCATTTTCAGTTGTTTAAAATTAGAATCAACTTGTAGTTTCATTCTTGAGTCGTTTGAGCCTGTAAACAACTTGTTGCTTCATTATTGGCTAGATTGAAGTTGTAAACAACTTGTAGCTTCATTCTAGACTCGTGGGAAGTGGAAAACAAATTGTAGCTTCATTTTTGGTTGTTTAAAATTAGAATCAACTTGTAGTTTCATTCTTGACTCGTTTGAGCCCGGAAACAACTTGTTGCTTCATTATTGGCTGGATTGAAGTTGGAAACAACATGTAGCTTCATTCCAGACTCGTTTGAAGTTGAAAACAACTTGTAGCTTCATTTTAGTTGTTTAAAATTAGAATCAACTTGTAGTTTCATTCTTGACTCGTTTGAGCCTGTAAACAACTTGTTGCTTCATTATTGGCTAGATTGAAGTTGTAAACAACTTTTAGCTTCATTCTAGACTCGTGGGAAGTGGAAAACAAATTGTAGCTTCATTTTTGGTTGTTTAAAATTAGAATCAACTTGTAGTTTCATTCTTGACTCGTTTGAGCCCGGAAACAACTTGTTGCTTATATTGGCTGGATTGAAGTTGGAAACAACATGTAGCTTCATTCCAGACACGTTTGAAGTTGAAAACAACTTGTAGCTTCATTTTCAATTGTTTAAAATTAGAATCAACTTGTAATTTCATTCTTGACTCGTTTGAGCCTGTAAACAACTTGTTGCTTCATTATTGGCTAGATTGAAGTTGGAAACAACTTGTAGCTTCATTCTAGACTCGTTCGAAGTGGAAAACAATTTGTATCTTCATTTTCAGTTGTTTAAAATTAGAATCAACTTATAGTTTCATTCTTGAATCGTTTGAGCCTGGAAACAACTTGTTGCTTCATTATTGGCTGGATTGAAGTTGGAAACAACATGTAGCTTCATTCCAGACTCGTTTGAAGTTGAAAACAACTTGTAGCTTCATTTTCAGTTGTTTAAAATTAGAATCAACTTGTAGTTTCATTCTTGATTCGTTTGAGCCTGTAAACAACTTTTTGCTTCATTACTGGCTGGATCGAAGCTGGAAACAACTTGTAGCTTCATTCTAGACTCGTTTGAAGTGGAAAACAATTTGTAGTTTCATTCTTGACTCGTTTGAGCCCGGAAACAAGTTGTTGCTTCATTATTGGCTGGATTGAAGTTGGAAAGGACTTGTAGCTTCATTCCAGACTCGTTTGAAGTTGTACACAACTTGTAGCTTCATTTTCGGTTGTTTAAAATTAGAATCAACTTGTAGTTTCATTTTTGACTCGTTTGAGCCTGTAAACAACTTGTTGCTTCATTATTGGTTAGATTGAAGTTGGAAACAACTTGTAGCTTCATTCTAGACTCGTTTGAAGTGGAAAACAATTTGTAACTTCATTTTCGGTTGTTTAAAATTAGAGTCAACTTGTAGTTTCATTTTTGAATCGTTTGAGCCCGGAAACAACTTTTTGCTTCATTATTGGCTGGATTGAAGTTGGAAACAACATTTAGCTTCATTGCAAACTCGTTTGAAGTTGAAAACAACTTTTAGCTTCATTTTCAGTTGTTTAAAATTAGAATCAACTTGTAGTTTCATTCTTGACTCGTTTGAGCCTGTAAACAACTTGTTGCTTCATTATTGGCTAGATTGAAGTTGTAAACAACTTGTAGCTTCATTCTAGACTCGTGGGAAGTGGAAAACAAATTGTAGCTTCATTTTTGGTTGTTTAAAATTAGAATCAACTTGTAGTTTCATTCTTGACTCGTTTGAGCCCGGAAACAACTTGTTGCTTCATTATTGGCTGGATTGAAGTTGGAAACAACATGTAGCTTCATTCCAGACTCGTTTGAAGTTGAAAACAACTTGTAGCTTCATTTTCAGTTGTTTAAAATTAGAATCAACTTGTAGTTTCATTCTTGAGTCGTTTGAGCCTGTAAACAACTTGTTGCTTCATTATTGGCTAGATTGAAGTTGTAAACAACTTGTAGCTTCATTCTAGACTCGTGGGAAGTGGAAAACAAATTGTAGCTTCATTTTTGGTTGTTTAAAATTAGAATCAACTTGTAGTTTCATTCTTGACTCGTTTGAGCCCGGAAACAACTTGTTGCTTCATTATTGGCTGGATTGAAGTTGGAAACAACATGTAGCTTCATTCCAGACTCGTTTGAAGTTGAAAACAACTTGTAGCTTCATTTTAGTTGTTTAAAATTAGAATCAACTTGTAGTTTCATTCTTGACTCGTTTGAGCCTGTAAACAACTTGTTGCTTCATTATTGGCTAGATTGAAGTTGTAAACAACTTTTAGCTTCATTCTAGACTCGTGGGAAGTGGAAAACAAATTGTAGCTTCATTTTTGGTTGTTTAAAATTAGAATCAACTTGTAGTTTCATTCTTGACTCGTTTGAGCCCGGAAACAACTTGTTGCTTATATTGGCTGGATTGAAGTTGGAAACAACATGTAGCTTCATTCCAGACACGTTTGAAGTTGAAAACAACTTGTAGCTTCATTTTCGGTTGTTTAAAATTAGAATCAACATTTAGTTTCATTCTTGACTCGTTTCAGCCTGTAAACAACTTGTTGCTTCATTATTGGCTAGATTGAAGTTGTAAACAACTTGTAGCTTCATTCTAGACTCGTGGGAAGTGGAAAACAATTTTTTTTTTTTTTTTTTGCTAAATAGTGGAAAACAAATTGTAGCTTCATTTTTGGTTGTTTAAAATTAGAATCAACTTGTAGTTTCATTCTTGACTCGTTTGAGCCCGGAAACAACTTGTTGCTTCATTATTGGCTGGATTGAAGTTGGAAACAACATGTAGCTTCATTCCAGACTCGTTTGAAGTTGAAAACAACTTGTAGCTTAATTTTTAGTTGTTTAAAATTAGAATCAACTTGTAGTTTCATTCTTGACTCGTTTGAGCCTGTAAACAACTTGTTGCTTCATTATTGGCTAGATTGAAGTTGTAAACAACTTTTAGCTTCATTCTAGACTCGTGGGAAGTGGAAAACAAATTGTAGCTTCATTTTTGGTTGTTTAAAATTAGAATCAACTTGTAGTTTCATTCTTGACTCGTTTGAGCCCGGAAACAACTTGTTGCTTATATTGGCTGGATTGAAGTTGGAAACAACATGTAGCTTCATTCCAGACACGTTTGAAGTTGAAAACAACTTGTAGCTTCATTTTCATTTGTTTAAAATTAGAATCAACTTGTAGTTTCATTCTTGAGTCGTTTGAGCCTGTAAACAACTTGTTGCTTCATTATTGGCTAGATTGAAGTTGTAAACAACTTGTAGCTTCATTCTAGACTCGTGGGAAGTGGAAAACAAATTGTAGCTTCATTTTTTGTTGTTTAAAATTAGAATCAACTTGTAGTTTCATTCTTGACTCGTTTGAGCCCGGAAACAACTTGTTGCTTCATTATTGGCTGGATTGAAGTTGGAAACAACATGTAGCTTCATTCCAGACTCGTTTGAAGTTGAAAACAACTTGTAGCTTCATTTTTAGTTGTTTAAAATTAGAATCAACTTGTAGTTTCATTCTTGACTCGTTTGAGACTGTAAACAACTTGTTGCTTCATTATTGGCTAGATTGAAGTTGGAAACAACTTGTAGCTTCATTCTAGACTCGTTCGAAGTGGAAAACAATTTGTATCTTCATTTTCAGTTGTTTAAAATTAGAATCAACTTATAGTTTCATTCTTGAATCGTTTGAGCCCGGAAACAACTTGTTGCTTCATTATTGGCTAGATTGAAGTTGGAAACAACATGTAGCTTCATTCCAGACTCGTTTGAAGTTGAAAACAACTTGTAGCTTCATTTTCAGTTGTTTAAAATTAGAATCAACTTGTAGTTTCATTCTTGACTCGTTTGAGCCTGTAAACAACTTGTTGCTTCATTACTGGCTAGATCGAAGCTGGAAACAACTTGTAGCTTCATTCTAGACTCGTTTGAAGTGGAAAACAATTTGTAGTTTCATTCTTGACTCGTTTGAGCCCGGAAACAACTTGTTGCTTCATTATTGGCTGGATTGAAGTTGGAAAGGACTTGTAGCTTCATTCCAGACTCGTTTGAAGTTGTACACAACTTGTAGCTTCATTTTCGGTTGTTTAAAATTAGAATCAACTTGTAGTTTCATTTTTGACTCGTTTGAGCCTGTAAACAACTTGTTGCTTCATTATTGGTTAGATTGAAGTTGGAAACAACTTGTAGCTTCATTCTAGACTCGTTTGAAGTGGAAAACAATTTGTAACTTCATTTTCGGTTGTTTAAAATTAGAATCAACTTGTAGTTTCATTTTTGAATCGTTTGAGCCCGGAAACAACTTTTTGCTTCATTATTGGCTGGATTGAAGTTGGAAACAACATGTAGCTTCATTCCAGACTCGTTTGAAGTTAAAAACAACTTGTAGCTTCATTTTTAGTTGTTTAAAATTAGAATCAACTTGTAGTTTCATTCTTGACTCGTTTGAGCCTGTAAACAACTTGTTGCTTCATTATTGGCTAGATTGAACTTGGAAACAACTTGTAGCTTCATTCTAGACTCGTTCGAAGTGGAAAACAATTTGTATCTTCATTTTCAGTTGTTTAAAATTAGAATCAACTTATAGTTTCATTCTTGAATCGTTTGAGCCCGGAAACAACTTGTTGCTTCATTATTGGCTGGATTGAAGTTGGAAACAACATGTAGCTTCATTCCAGACTCGTTTGAAGTTGAAAACAACTTGTAGCTTCATTTTCAGTTGTTTAAAATTAGAATCAACTTGTAGTTTCATTCTTGACTCGTTTGAGCCTGTAAACAACTTGTTGCTTCATTACTGGCTGGATCGAAGCTGGAAACAACTTGTAGCTTCATTCTAGACTCGTTTGAAGTGGAAAACAATTTGTAGTTTCATTCTTGACTCGTTTGAGCCCGGAAACAACTTGTTGCTTCATTATTGGCTGGATTGAAGTTGGAAACGACTTGTAGCTTCATTCCAGACTCGTTTGAAGTTGTACACAACTTGTAGCTTCATTTTCGGTTGTTTAAAATTAGAATCAACTTGTAGTTTCATTTTTGACTCGTTTGAGCCTGTAAACAACTTGTTGCTTCATTATTGGTTAGATTGAAGTTGGAAACAACTTGTAGCTTCATTCTAGACTCGTTTGAAGTGGAAAACAATTTGTAACTTCATTTTCGGTTGTTTAAAATTAGAGTCAACTTGTAGTTTCATTTTTGAATCGTTTGAGCCCGGAAACAACTTTTTGCTTCATTATTGGCTGGATTGAAGTTGGAAACAACATTTAGCTTCATTGCAAACTCGTTTGAAGTTGAAAACAACTTTTAGCTTCATTTTCAGTTGTTTAAAATTAGAATCAACTTGTAGTTTCATTCTTGACTCGTTTGAGCCTGTAAACAACTTGTTGCTTCATTATTGGCTAGATTGAAGTTGTAAACAACTTGTAGCTTCATTCTAGACTCGTGGGAAGTGGAAAACAAATTGTAGCTTCATTTTTGGTTGTTTAAAATTAGAATCAACTTGTAGTTTCATTCTTGACTCGTTTGAGCCCGGAAACAACTTGTTGCTTCATTATTGGCTGGATTGAAGTTGGAAACAACATGTAGCTTCATTCCAGACTCGTTTGAAGTTGAAAACAACTTGTAGCTTAATTTTTAGTTGTTTAAAATTAGAATCAACTTGTAGTTTCATTCTTGACTCGTTTGAGCCTGTAAACAACTTGTTGCTTCATTATTGGCTAGATTGAAGTTGTAAACAACTTTTAGCTTCATTCTAGACTCGTGGGAAGTGGAAAACAAATTGTAGCTTCATTTTTGGTTGTTTAAAATTAGAATCAACTTGTAGTTTCATTCTTGACTCGTTTGAGCCCGGAAACAACTTGTTGCTTATATTGGCTGGATTGAAGTTGGAAACAACATGTAGCTTCATTCCAGACACGTTTGAAGTTGAAAACAACTTGTAGCTTCATTTTCAATTGTTTAAAATTAGAATCAACTTGTAGTTTCATTCTTGAGTCGTTTGAGCCTGTAAACAACTTGTTGCTTCATTATTGGCTAGATTGAAGTTGTAAACAACTTGTAGCTTCATTCTAGACTCGTGGGAAGTGGAAAACAAATTGTAGCTTCATTTTTTGTTGTTTAAAATTAGAATCAACTTGTAGTTTCATTCTTGACTCGTTTGAGCCCGGAAACAACTTGTTGCTTCATTATTGGCTGGATTGAAGTTGGAAACAACATGTAGCTTCATTCCAGACTCGTTTGAAGTTGAAAACAACTTGTAGCTTCATTTTTAGTTGTTTAAAATTAGAATCAACTTGTAGTTTCATTCTTGACTCGTTTGAGACTGTAAACAACTTGTTGCTTCATTATTGGCTAGATTGAAGTTGGAAACAACTTGTAGCTTCATTCTAGACTCGTTCGAAGTGGAAAACAATTTGTATCTTCATTTTCATTTGTTTAAAATTAGAATCAACTTATAGTTTCATTCTTGAATCGTTTGAGCCCGGAAACAACTTGTTGCTTCATTATTGGCTAGATTGAAGTTGGAAACAACATGTAGCTTCATTCCAGACTCGTTTGAAGTTGAAAACAACTTGTAGCTTCATTTTCAGTTGTTTAAAATTAGAATCAACTTGTAGTTTCATTCTTGACTCGTTTGAGCCTGTAAACAACTTGTTGCTTCATTACTGGCTGGATCGAAGCTGGAAACAACTTGTAGCTTCATTCTAGACTCGTTTGAAGTGGAAAACAATTTGTAACTTCATTTTCGGTTGTTTAAAATTAGAATCAACTTGTAGTTTCATTTTTGAATCGTTTGAGCCCGGAAACAACTTTTTGCTTCATTATTGGCTGGATTGAAGTTGGAAACAACATGTAGCTTCATTCCAGACTCGTTTGAAGTTGAAAACAACTTGTAGCTTCATTTTTAGTTGTTTAAAATTAGAATCAACTTGTAGTTTCATTGATTAGTCCATATTTTTGCATATTTAAGTGCCTATCTTTTGTTTATTTTCGTAATATTAATTGCTTATTTATTTTATTTCAGGAAATTGTAGATAAATAAATAAAGAAGAGAAAATGCAAGAAAAAGGGAGAAAAAGAAAAGAAAAGAAGAAAATCAAAGAAAGTTGGCAAGCAAGGGGGCACATGGATGGCTATGATTTACCCAACACACATCACACATGGATGGATTAGATTTAGCCACCCTACCCCTAAACCCTACATTTCTAGCTATAAATACCCCCACCCCCTTTACTTGTAAGCATCATTTTTTTAACCTAGGATTTTCTTCTTTTAGTAGCCTCCTTTCTCTAGTCTAGATCTAGTTTTAATTTGTATGCTCTCTCCTCCTTTTGTAAACACATTTTAATATTTTAATGCAAGATTTCATATTTGTTCTTACATTCTTGTTCTTTATGTTTCCTTTGGCTATGAAATCTTCCTCTAACTACAAAGTTCAAAATTGTTTGTAGATTGGAAGGAGCCATTAATTAGTTGTAGCTCTCTTTATATTTAGATTTAATTTATGGTAGAAACACAAGCTCTAGCACAAAATATGATTTGTGTGGGGGTTAGAATTTCAAGGCTACAATACTTTATTTCGGCAGTTTATCTAAGTGGCAGCTTAATTTGTGTGATCGGTATCAAGAAATCCAGTTGATTAAAGTATATGCACTTGCTAGTTTCTTTTTTATTAAACCATAAAACACCACTGCTCTGTTCTTTTTTAATTCTTAGAAACCCCCTCCCCTGTTCCTCCTCCGTTTTAAAACATATAACACACACACTTCACTGAGTCGCCTCCTTCGTTTTTAGTCCGGAATTTTATGTTTCTGTTTGCTGCTGTGATTCTGAGTCGATTACAGCCGAGTTGTAGTGATTTGAGTCATGGTTCCGAGTTGTTAATCTGAGTTTTTGTCTAGCTGCTTTGTCATTTCCACTGAGTCATTGCTGCGTTTTCTGATTAACCGAGTCGTCTTCTACGTTTGATCTGTTTCGATAGCTTAGTTTCGTTTCGTTTTGATTTTGTATTGAGTAATGTTCTTGAGCTGTTGGGTTATTGTTTTGTTAAATCATCGAGTTCATGGCTTCGTTTTTGCTGCGTCTTAATTCGAGTCTTTGTCTCAATATACACTGAGTCTGTTTCCGAGTTCATGATTTTGAGCTGTTAAGTCGAGTCAGTCCTGTAGTTTAGTCCACTGTCTGAGTCGATTTTCTGGCCAAGTTGTCCGAGTCTTCTGCGTTGTTTTTCCGCCGAGTTCGTTTCTGGTTTGTATGTATGCTGAGTTGTGAGTCGTCCCCTCTGTTTTTACCGAGTAGTAGTTTAGCTGAGTCATATTTTTGTACGAGTAGCTGGCAGATTCAAGTTTCGTGTTCCTGTTGATTACTTTATTTTCTTTGTTTTGTTTATTTTCTCTGACCAATTTGCTTTGTGGTTCTGCCTAGTCAAGTGTGTTTAATTTCTGGGTTTTATTTGATGTTTTTAAGTCGAGGGCCTGTAGTTCATTTCTGTAATTTATTTCTTGGTGTTTGCTTAATGTAGTCACGAGTTTTGGTTGCATTTTCCTTTAGTTTTATTTATTAATAATTTGTGTGTTTGGTGTTTTATTTGGTAAAGTTTGCGGTGGATCGAGTTATTTGTTTGTGTTAGACTTAAATTTAGAAAACCCATTTTCACAACTAAATATTGTTCTAATTCGCCTAGGTTAATTATTAAAGGATTGCGAAAAATAACTTTAATCTCTGTGGACGAATCTTAAATATTAAAACGGTGATCGTGCGCTTGCGATTTAAAAGGTAATATTTTATTTCTAGCACATCAAGTTTTTGGCGCCGCTGCCGGGGATTAAAATTAATTTTTCGCTCCTTTATTTTTAATCTTTCGGATTAGCTTGTTTTCTCACTATTTTTTTTTTTCTTTATTTCGAGGAGGAATAGTCGGGATTCATGGAGTAAAGTGAACAAATTTTGCTCGGATTTGGAAGCTTGCTTTGGTATCTCGTATCTCTCCACTCTTATTTTTCGTTTTTAGAAAATCACAAACAAATCAAAAAAATTGAAAATCACAAAAAAAAATTAAAAAAATTTAAAATCCAAAAATAGTAGTTAGAATTAAATATGTGTTGCATCATGCATTCTTTTACACTTAGGGCACATCATTTAGCTTTTAATTTTTGTTTTTAAATTTTCGTACCTTTAATTGTGGTGATCGCTGGAGGACCCTAAGGTGCGTTAATTTCTTTCTTTTCTCTAGATTAGGACACGTAGTTTAAGCATCCATATTTGTTTATCGCTTTTATTATCCTGTTGTGTGGTGCATCATTTTAAATAAATCTTAAGGGCAAAACCACTCATAAGATAAGGGAAGGGATTTCATCACTCTTTCCTTGGCCCACAACAATTTAATTCTTCATTTTGCATTTCCCTAGCCTTTTAATAAAATTGAATTAGACGTTAGCCCCTAGGATTTCGCGCTCAACTAGGAAGGTACCTAAAAGACGAGGTAATCTTTAATTATTCCGACTTTTCGGTGTCTAAGGCAAGCGAAAGCTTACCTGGCCGATTAAGGTGTGGTGTCTAAGCGCGGAGATTGGCCTCTTGGCAATGCCTGCTCCAAACTGGCCAGACCGGTCCGAATAATTTTGGATTTATCGAGTTTTTGGTGGTCCTTAAAGTTAGGAGCAAGGTCTAGTTCATTTTATTAGGGAACCTTAGAGTTAGGTTTTTCTTTCACTTTTACACCCTTTATTTTGTTTACATTCTCGCACTTATTTGCTACGTGTTTACTATCTAGTTTATGCGAACTACTTGGGTTAGGAACGAATCGTCTAGATTATTTAGACCGATCATCGAAATTCCTTCTTCGTCCTCTTCGGACTCCGAACCCATAGAAGGTAGCGAACCGATAGTAAACATGGCCCTTTCACTCAAAGATCGTTGTTACCCATCTCGTTCAAGTCAACCTTCGTGCATCACCCTTCCTCCGGTAAATGAGAACAATTTTGAAATCAAAGCTCATCATATTAGCATGTTACCTAAATTTACCGGGAGTGAGGGTGAAGATCCTTATCTTTTTATCCAAGAGTTCGAGGAAGTTTGTTCCCTCCAAAAGCTCCACCAATTAACGGAAGATTCGATTAGACTTAGGCTCATTAATTTTGCGCTTAAGGAGAATGCTAAAAAATGGTTATATAGTCTTCCCGTTAATTCTATTTCCACGTGGGAGGGGTTCGTTGTGGTGTTTCTTAAAAAGTATTTTCCAAATCATAAGACTACTCGAATTACAAATGAAATAAATCAATTTCATCAAACGGAAAATGAGTCTTTTTGGATTTTCTTTGACCGCTTCAAAAATCTTCTCTCACAATGCCCCCACCACGGAATAGAAAAATGGAGACTTTGCAAGATAGTTTACGAGGCCTTAGATAGTCAAACCACCGCGTTATTAGAGTCTATGTGCCAAGGTAAATTCATGGAAAAAGATGAGGACCAAGGGTGGGAATTTTTCGAGGATTTAGCGGAAAAGACTATGATGTGGGAGTCAACTAGGGAGCCCAAAAAGTCAATTCAGTCGTCTAGTGCTAGGGGCTTGCATTCGATAGGAAATAATGTGGCAACCGATGCCAAACTAGCCACCCTAACTAGGAGACTTGAAGCTTTAGAAACTAGTAAACCTCCCCCACAAATGTCGATGCTTCCTAATTACAATTTTCAAAATCCCAGAACCCAACCTTCGCACGAACTTGAACAAGTAAATGCGATGTTTCAAAATCCTAGGAATGATGCGTTTGCACCCACTTATAATCCCGGGTGGAGAAATCACCCAAATTTCTCATGGACCCAAGGTCAAATTTTTCAAAATCAAGGGCCAAATTCTTTTCCAACTCCTCAACCAAATTTTCAACAAAGGCACAACCCAAACTCTTACCCAAATCAAGGTCCAAATTCATGTCATAACCCAATTCAAACTCCTTTGAATCCTCCCGGTTTCAATGATTCGGATAAACGCCTCAATTCCTTAGAAAAGAGTTTGGAAGCCTTAGTGAAATCGCAAACTAATTTGACTCAATCACAACAAACCTTCATGACAACCCTAACCCAAGATAGGCAAATTTTGCATTCTAATGTGCAAGCCGTGTCTAAGTTAGAGGCCCAATTGAGTCAATTAGCTAGCGCATTGTGTGAGCGCGAGAAGAACAAGTTGCCAAGTCAACCCGAGGTCAATCCTAAGTTTCCTCTCAATCAAAGACCTCCCGAGAATGTTAATGCAATTATTTCTCTAAGGTCGGGAAACCAAGTGGATAACAAAGTTGGTGAGCACGTTAATGAAAATAAGGAGTCGATTCCTAAACAAAATCCTTCTTTGTCTAGCACTAATCATGACAAACCCGAATGTTCTAGAATCCGTGAGTCTATGAGTGAACCTAATCCTGGGCCCATTTCTCAAAAGCCCAATGAAGAAGTTTACAAGCCAAGGGTTCCTTACCCACAAAGACTCATTCCTCCTAAACAATCGGCCCAAATGGAACAAATCTTAGAGGTTTTCAAACAAGTCAAGATAAACATTCCTCTTTTAGATGCCATTCAACAAGTTCCTTCTTATGCTAAGTGTCTAAAAGATTTGTGTACCCATAAGAGAACCACTCATGTTCCAAAGAAAGCCTTTTTGACCTCGCAAGTAAGCTCGATTCTCTCGAATCAAATTCCCGTGAAATATAAGGACCCCGGTTGTCCTACAATTTCTTGTGTCATAGGCAATACTTTTGTGGATAAAGCTTTACTTGATTTAGGAGCGAGTGTGAATCTTCTTCCCTTCTCGGTCTACCAAGCCCTAGGATTAGGGGATCTCAAGACCACCAATATGACCCTTCAACTTGCCGATCGTTCTATAAAAATGCCTAAGGGGATTATTGAGGATGTGTTGATAAAAATCGGTGATTTTATATTTCCCGTTGACTTTGTTGTTCTCGAGACTCAACCCGTTTCGAATCCTAAGAACCAAATTCCTATAATTTTAGGACGGCCTTTTCTTGCTACATCGAATGCCCTAATTAATTGTAGGAATGGTTCAATGAAACTCACCTTTGGAAACATGACCATTGATTTAAACATTTTCAATGTAGGAAAAGAACCCAATGAGCTTTATGAGCAACCTATAGGGGTTAATGTGGTCAACAAGTTTGTCACATGGTCTAGTTTTGAGGATAGTGAGATTGAGTCTCTTCTCAACGAGGATTTCAAAGTCAACAACGAGAATAATAGGGAATATCACGAGTCGTTGAAAGAGTTGACCTCGGAGGAGTTGTTAGGAGAATTGAACGACATTTGTTCAAAATGGAAAACTCCACCCGAGATTGTTAGTGTGAACCCTAGGCCCGATTTAGAGAGTCATGTAGGTGAATCACCGACATTTGACTCGTTGTTCCATCCTTCACATAGTGCCTTAGGAAGAGATGACACCGTTTCTTACATCGTTCCTAGTGATTTATCCTATGACCAAAATTGCATAATCTCTAATTTGCTTGATAATAAAGAAGCATTAAGTTGGTTTAGGAAGAACATTAGTGACACTTGTCCTATAGGGATGAACGATTATCACATGCTAGAGAAAGTCTTTGTACCTAAAAATTTTCATACACATTTTGACTCTTTCTCGAAGCTTCCTCCCATCTTCCCTTCCGGAATTGGTTGATTTGGTTCTTCTTCCAACCTTCCCTCGTGAAGTTCAGGTATGGGGAAGGAAATGTGTGCGTGTGTGGGTCGTGTTAGTGCTTCGTTCGTTAATAAAAATCCCCTTCATATCCATTTCAGGTATTTTTCTCTTTACTCTCTCATTTCAATTCTCGCTTTTGCATACATTGAGGACAATGCATGATTTAGGTATGGGGAGGGCTTTAGTGTAATTCTTAAAAAATGAAAATCCCTAAAAAAATGAAAAATTAGAAAAATCCAAAAATAGAGATGTTTTAGCTAAGTTGTCTTTCCCTCACTCAGATTTTAAGAGTAGTTGGTGTTAGCTTGTTTTCAAAAAGTATATATATGTAGTGTCTTTTAGATAATTTGAACGTAGTTGAGTAAGGTTGTCTTTTTGAAACTTGTATCGACCGATTTGTACTTTAAATTCCAAGATGGCACACACATTTGCACAAGACCTTTGATGGAGAGATTGTCTAGTGATATTGTTCGATACCTGAGAGAGAACCCACATGTTGAAACAATGTCGAATCGAACTTTTGCGAATAAAAAAAAAAAAAAGAGAAGAGAAAAAGAAAAAAAAAGAGATAAAAAAAAAGGAATAACTACTTCAATACCCATTGTTCTTTATAGATAAAATCTTTAGATAAATGGGCAAAAGTAGATTGGCTAGTCTCGTTTTGTGGCCTTTGTTACTCGAGCAATTAAGTCCGTAGGGGGATTTCAAAACCTAGTGCCCTAAGACCGTTTGGTTTGGGAGTCACTGACCTAAAGCTCGCTACATGGGTAACATTGTTTGCCTAAGAAAACGGACAAAATAAAGTCAATGCAAAAAAAAAAAAAAGAAAAAAAGAAAGAAAAAAAAAGGAAGAATAAGAGTTTGTGAAGTTTGGCTAGATATTTGTTTCGATAGAGATTGGGTCAGTTCAAAATTGGTTGAAAAAGAGAAAATGTTATTAGACGATTAGGATCCATCAAAGGCCTTAAATTACTTACATTCCTTGGATTTCTAGTAAATTTTTGTGTCGATTCAAGTAGATTAGAGGCAATTGTATCTTGATTATTAGTAAAAGAGTCTTTGAGTCGTATTTTCCTTAAAAACGCTTTTTGTTAACACCAACGAAATTAGAGTAGAGTCGAGTGGACACTTGCTAGAATGTCTCGAAGATTTTATGGGTATATCTTCTGTAAACCCTTAGGAGACAAAACTCCTCTTGTAGAGATCGTCTACGAGTTTAACGGGTTGGTGAACCTAAAATCACCCGTCACGCCTACGAAAAGGAGCCTAGGAATCGCATTTAGTTTTCTTAGTTTATTTCTTTTCTTTTGATTTTTACTCGAGGACGAGCAAAAGATAGGTATGGGGAAGTTTGATTAGTCCATATTTTTGCATATTTAAGTGCCTATCTTTTGTTTATTTTCGTAATATTAATTGCTTATTTATTTTATTTCAGGAAATTGTAGATAAATAAATAAAGAAGAGAAAATGCAAGAAAAAGGGAGAAAAAGAAAAGAAAAGAAGAAAATCAAAGAAAGTTGGCAAGCAAGGGGGCACATGGATGGCTATGATTTACCCAACACACATCACACATGGATGGATTAGATTTAGCCACCCTACCCCTAAACCCTACATTTCTAGCTATAAATACCCCCACCCCCTTTACTTGTAAGCATCATTTTTTTAACCTAGGATTTTCTTCTTTTAGTAGCCTCCTTTCTCTAGTCTAGATCTAGTTTTAATTTGTATGCTCTCTCCTCCTTTTGTAAACACATTTTAATATTTTAATGCAAGATTTCATATTTGTTCTTACATTCTTGTTCTTTATGTTTCCTTTGGCTATGAAATCTTCCTCTAACTACAAAGTTCAAAATTGTTTGTAGATTGGAAGGAGCCATTAATTAGTTGTAGCTCTCTTTATATTTAGATTTAATTTATGGTAGAAACACAAGCTCTAGCACAAAATATGATTTGTGTGGGGGTTAGAATTTCAAGGCTACAATACTTTATTTCGGCAGTTTATCTAAGTGGCAGCTTAATTTGTGTGATCGGTATCAAGAAATCCAGTTGATTAAAGTATATGCACTTGCTAGTTTCTTTTTTATTAAACCATAAAACACCACTGCTCTGTTCTTTTTTAATTCTTAGAAACCCCCTCCCCTGTTCCTCCTCCGTTTTAAAACATATAACACACACACTTCACTGAGTCGCCTCCTTCGTTTTTAGTCCGGAATTTTATGTTTCTGTTTGCTGCTGTGATTCTGAGTCGATTACAGCCGAGTTGTAGTGATTTGAGTCATGGTTCCGAGTTGTTAATCTGAGTTTTTGTCTAGCTGCTTTGTCATTTCCACTGAGTCATTGCTGCGTTTTCTGATTAACCGAGTCGTCTTCTACGTTTGATCTGTTTCGATAGCTTAGTTTCGTTTCGTTTTGATTTTGTATTGAGTAATGTTCTTGAGCTGTTGGGTTATTGTTTTGTTAAATCATCGAGTTCATGGCTTCGTTTTTGCTGCGTCTTAATTCGAGTCTTTGTCTCAATATACACTGAGTCTGTTTCCGAGTTCATGATTTTGAGCTGTTAAGTCGAGTCAGTCCTGTAGTTTAGTCCACTGTCTGAGTCGATTTTCTGGCCAAGTTGTCCGAGTCTTCTGCGTTGTTTTTCCGCCGAGTTCGTTTCTGGTTTGTATGTATGCTGAGTTGTGAGTCGTCCCCTCTGTTTTTACCGAGTAGTAGTTTAGCTGAGTCATATTTTTGTACGAGTAGCTGGCAGATTCAAGTTTCGTGTTCCTGTTGATTACTTTATTTTCTTTGTTTTGTTTATTTTCTCTGACCAATTTGCTTTGTGGTTCTGCCTAGTCAAGTGTGTTTAATTTCTGGGTTTTATTTGATGTTTTTAAGTCGAGGGCCTGTAGTTCATTTCTGTAATTTATTTCTTGGTGTTTGCTTAATGTAGTCACGAGTTTTGGTTGCATTTTCCTTTAGTTTTATTTATTAATAATTTGTGTGTTTGGTGTTTTATTTGGTAAAGTTTGCGGTGGATCGAGTTATTTGTTTGTGTTAGACTTAAATTTAGAAAACCCATTTTCACAACTAAATATTGTTCTAATTCGCCTAGGTTAATTATTAAAGGATTGCGAAAAATAACTTTAATCTCTGTGGACGAATCTTAAATATTAAAACGGTGATCGTGCGCTTGCGATTTAAAAGGTAATATTTTATTTCTAGCACATCATTCATTCTTGACTCGTTTGAGCCTGTAAACAACTTGTTGCTTCATTATTGGCTAGATTGAACTTGGAAACAACTTGTAGCTTCATTCTAGACTCGTTCGAAGTGGAAAACAATTTGTATCTTCATTTTCAGTTGTTTAAAATTAGAATCAACTTATAGTTTCATTCTTGAATCGTTTGAGCCCGGAAACAACTTGTTGCTTCATTATTGGCTGGATTGAAGTTGGAAACAACATGTAGCTTCATTCCAGACTCGTTTGAAGTTGAAAACAACTTGTAGCTTCATTTTCAGTTGTTTAAAATTAGAATCAACTTGTAGTTTCATTCTTGACTCGTTTGAGCCTGTAAACAACTTGTTGCTTCATTACTGGCTGGATCGAAGCTGGAAACAACTTGTAGCTTCATTCTAGACTCGTTTGAAGTGGAAAACAATTTGTAGTTTCATTCTTGACTCGTTTGAGCCCGGAAACAACTTGTTGCTTCATTATTGGCTGGATTGAAGTTGGAAACGACTTGTAGCTTCATTCCAGACTCGTTTGAAGTTGTACACAACTTGTAGCTTCATTTTCGGTTGTTTAAAATTAGAATCAACTTGTAGTTTCATTTTTGACTCGTTTGAGCCTGTAAACAACTTGTTGCTTCATTATTGGTTAGATTGAAGTTGGAAACAACTTGTAGCTTCATTCTAGACTCGTTTGAAGTGGAAAACAATTTGTAACTTCATTTTCGGTTGTTTAAAATTAGAGTCAACTTGTAGTTTCATTTTTGAATCGTTTGAGCCCGGAAACAACTTTTTGCTTCATTATTGGCTGGATTGAAGTTGGAAACAACATTTAGCTTCATTGCAAACTCGTTTGAAGTTGAAAACAACTTTTAGCTTCATTTTCAGTTGTTTAAAATTAGAATCAACTTGTAGTTTCATTCTTGACTCGTTTGAGCCTGTAAACAACTTGTTGCTTCATTATTGGCTAGATTGAAGTTGTAAACAACTTGTAGCTTCATTCTAGACTCGTGGGAAGTGGAAAACAAATTGTAGCTTCATTTTTTGTTGTTTAAAATTAGAATGAACTTGTAGTTTCATTCTTGACTCGTTTGAGCCCGGAAACAACTTGTTGCTTCATTATTGGCTGGATTGAAGTTGGAAACAACATGTAGCTTCATTCCAGACTCGTTTGAAGTTGAAAACAACTTGTAGCTTCATTTTTAGTTGTTTAAAATTAGAATCAACTTGTAGTTTCATTCTTGACTCGTTTGAGACTGTAAACAACTTGTTGCTTCATTATTGGCTAGATTGAAGTTGGAAACAACTTGTAGCTTCATTCTAGACTCGTTCGAAGTGGAAAACAATTTGTATCTTCATTTTCAGTTGTTTAAAATTAGAATAAACTTATAGTTTCATTCTTGAATCGTTTGAGCCCGGAATCAACTTGTTGCTTCATTATTGGCTAGATTGAAGTTGGAAACAACATGTAGCTTCATTCCAGACTCGTTTGAAGTTGAAAACAACTTGTAGCTTCATTTTCAGTTGTTTAAAATTAGAATCAACTTGTAGTTTCATTCTTGACTCGTTTGAGCCTGTAAACAACTTGTTGCTTCATTACTGGCTGGATCGAAGCTGGAAACAACTTGTAGCTTCATTCTAGACTCGTTTGAAGTGGAAAACAATTTGTAACTTCATTTTCGGTTGTTTAAAATTAGAATCAACTTGTAGTTTCATTTTTGAATCGTTTGAGCCCGGAAACAACTTTTTGCTTCATTATTGGCTGGATTGAAGTTGGAAACAACATGTAGCTTCATTCCAGACTCGTTTGAAGTTGAAAACAACTTGTAGCTTCATTTTTAGTTGTTTAAAATTAGAATCAACTTGTAGTTTCATTCTTGACTCGTTTGAGCCTGTAAACAACTTGTTGCTTCATTATTGGCTAGATTGAACTTGGAAACAACTTGTAGCTTCATTCTAGACTCGTTCGAAGTGGAAAACAATTTGTATCTTCATTTTCAGTTGTTTAAAATTAGAATCAACTTATAGTTTCATTCTTGAATCGTTTGAGCCCGGAAACAACTTGTTGCTTCATTATTGGCTGGATTGAAGTTGGAAACAACATGTAGCTTCATTCCAGACTCGTTTGAAGTTGAAAACAACTTGTAGCTTCATTTTCAGTTGTTTAAAATTAGAATCAACTTGTAGTTTCATTCTTGACTCGTTTGAGCCTGTAAACAACTTGTTGCTTCATTACTGGCTGGATCGAAGCTGGAAACAACTTGTAGCTTCATTCTAGACTCGTTTGAAGTGGAAAACAATTTGTAGTTTCATTCTTGACTCGTTTGAGCCCGGAAACAACTTGTTGCTTCATTATTGGCTGGATTGAAGTTGGAAACGACTTGTAGCTTCATTCCAGACTCGTTTGAAGTTGTACACAACTTGTAGCTTCATTTTCGGTTGTTTAAAATTAGAATCAACTTGTAGTTTCATTTTTGACTCGTTTGAGCCTGTAAACAACTTGTTGCTTCATTATTGGTTAGATTGAAGTTGGAAACAACTTGTAGCTTCATTCTAGACTCGTTTGAAGTGGAAAACAATTTGTAACTTCATTTTCGGTTGTTTAAAATTAGAGTCAACTTGTAGTTTCATTTTTGAATCGTTTGAGCCCGGAAACAACTTTTTGCTTCATTATTGGCTGGATTGAAGTTGGAAACAACATTTAGCTTCATTGCAAACTCGTTTGAAGTTGAAAACAACTTTTAGCTTCATTTTCAGTTGTTTAAAATTAGAATCAACTTGTAGTTTCATTCTTGACTCGTTTGAGCCTGTAAACAACTTGTTGCTTCATTATTGGCTAGATTGAAGTTGTAAACAACTTGTAGCTTCATTCTAGACTCGTGGGAAGTGGAAAACAAATTGTAGCTTCATTTTTTGTTGTTTAAAATTAGAATGAACTTGTAGTTTCATTCTTGACTCGTTTGAGCCCGGAAACAACTTGTTGCTTCATTATTGGCTGGATTGAAGTTGGAAACAACATGTAGCTTCATTCCAGACTCGTTTGAAGTTGAAAACAACTTGTAGCTTCATTTTTAGTTGTTTAAAATTAGAATCAACTTGTAGTTTCATTCTTGACTCGTTTGAGACTGTAAACAACTTGTTGCTTCATTATTGGCTAGATTGAAGTTGGAAACAACTTGTAGCTTCATTCTAGACTCGTTCGAAGTGGAAAACAATTTGTATCTTCATTTTCAGTTGTTTAAAATTAGAATAAACTTATAGTTTCATTCTTGAATCGTTTGAGCCCGGAATCAACTTGTTGCTTCATTATTGGCTAGATTGAAGTTGGAAACAACATGTAGCTTCATTCCAGACTCGTTTGAAGTTGAAAACAACTTGTAGCTTCATTTTCAGTTGTTTAAAATTAGAATCAACTTGTAGTTTCATTCTTGACTCGTTTGAGCCTGTAAACAACTTGTTGCTTCATTACTGGCTGGATCGAAGCTGGAAACAACTTGTAGCTTCATTCTAGACTCGTTTGAAGTGGAAAACAATTTGTAACTTCATTTTCGGTTGTTTAAAATTAGAATCAACTTGTAGTTTCATTTTTGAATCGTTTGAGCCCGGAAACAACTTTTTGCTTCATTATTGGCTGGATTGAAGTTGGAAACAACATGTAGCTTCATTCCAGACTCGTTTGAAGTTGAAAACAACTTGTAGCTTCATTTTTAGTTGTTTAAAATTAGAATCAACTTGTAGTTTCATTCTTGACTCGTTTGAGCCTGTAAACAACTTGTTGCTTCATTATTGGCTAGATTGAACTTGGAAACAACTTGTAGCTTCATTCTAGACTCGTTCGAAGTGGAAAACAATTTGTATCTTCATTTTCAGTTGTTTAAAATTAGAATCAACTTATAGTTTCATTCTTGAATCGTTTGAGCCCGGAAACAACTTGTTGCTTCATTATTGGCTGGATTGAAGTTGGAAACAACATGTAGCTTCATTCCAGACTCGTTTGAAGTTGAAAACAACTTGTAGCTTCATTTTCAGTTGTTTAAAATTAGAATCAACTTGTAGTTTCATTCTTGACTCGTTTGAGCCTGTAAACAACTTGTTGCTTCATTACTGGCTGGATCGAAGCTGGAAACAACTTGTAGCTTCATTCTAGACTCGTTTGAAGTGGAAAACAATTTGTAGTTTCATTCTTGACTCGTTTGAGCCCGGAAACAACTTGTTGCTTCATTATTGGCTGGATTGAAGTTGGAAACGACTTGTAGCTTCATTCCAGACTCGTTTGAAGTTGTACACAACTTGTAGCTTCATTTTCGGTTGTTTAAAATTAGAATCAACTTGTAGTTTCATTTTTGACTCGTTTGAGCCTGTAAACAACTTGTTGCTTCATTATTGGTTAGATTGAAGTTGGAAACAACTTGTAGCTTCATTCTAGACTCGTTTGAAGTGGAAAACAATTTGTAACTTCATTTTCGGTTGTTTAAAATTAGAGTCAACTTGTAGTTTCATTTTTGAATCGTTTGAGCCCGGAAACAACTTTTTGCTTCATTATTGGCTGGATTGAAGTTGGAAACAACATTTAGCTTCATTGCAAACTCGTTTGAAGTTGAAAATAACTTTTAGCTTCATTTTCAGTTGTTTAAAATTAGAATCAACTTGTAGTTTCATTCTTGACTCGTTTGAGCCTGTAAACAACTTGTTGCTTCATTATTGGCTAGATTGAAGTTGTAAACAACTTGTAGCTTCATTCTAGACTCGTGGGAAGTGGAAAACAAATTGTAGCTTCATTTTTGGTTGTTTAAAATTAGAAACAACTTGTAGTTTCATTCTTGACTCGTTTGAGCCCGGAAACAACTTGTTGCTTCATTATTGGCTGGATTGACGTTGGAAACAACATGTAGCTTCATTCCAGACTCGTTTGAAGTTGAAAACAACTTGTAGCTTCATTTTTAGTTGTTTAAAATTAGAATCAACTTGTAGTTTCATTCTTGACTCGTTTGAGACTGTAAACAACTTGTTGCTTCATTATTGGATAGATTGAAGTTGGAAACAACTTGTAGCTTCATTCTAGACTCGTTCGAAGTGGAAAACAATTTGTATCTTCATTTTCAGTTGTTTAAAATTAGAATCAACTTATAGTTTCATTCTTGAATCGTTTGAGCCCGGAATCAACTTGTTGCTTCATTATTGGCTAGATTGAAGTTGGAAACAACATGTAGCTTCATTCCAGACTCGTTTGAAGTTGAAAACAACTTGTAGCTTCATTTTCAGTTGTTTAAAATTAGAATCAACTTGTAGTTTCATTCTTGACTCGTTTGAGCCTGTAAACAACTTGTTGCTTCATTACTGGCTGGATCGAAGCTGGAAACAACTTGTAGCTTCATTCTAGACTCGTTTGAAGTGGAAAACAATTTGTAACTTCATTTTCGGTTGTTTAAAATTAGAATCAACTTGTAGTTTCATTTTTGAATCGTTTGAGCCCGGAAACAACTTTTTGCTTCATTATTGGCTGGATTGAAGTTGGAAACAACATTTAGCTTCATTCCAGACTCGTTTGAAGTTGAAAACAACTTGTAGCTTCATTTTTAGTTGTTTAAAATTAGAATCAACTTGTAGTTTCATTCTTGACTCGTTTGAGCCTGTAAACAACTTGTTGCTTCATTATTGGCTAGATTGAACTTGGAAACAACTTGTAGCTTCATTCTAGACTCGTTCGAAGTGGAAAACAATTTGTATCTTCATTTTCAGTTGTTTAAAATTAGAATCAACTTATAGTTTCATTCTTGAATCGTTTGAGCCCGGAAACAACTTGTTGCTTCATTATTGGCTGGATTGAAGTTGGAAACAACATGTAGCTTCATTCCAGACTCGTTTGAAGTTGAAAACAACTTGTAGCTTCATTTTCAGTTGTTTAAGATTAGAATCAACTTGTAGTTTCATTCTTGACTCGTTTGAGCCTGTAAACAACTTGTTGCTTCATTACTGGCTGGATCGAAGCTGGAAACAACTTGTAGCTTCATTCTAGACTCGTTTGAAGTGGAAAACAATTTGTAGTTTCATTCTTGACTCGTTTGAGCCCGGAAACAACTTGTTGCTTCATTATTGGCTGGATTGAAGTTGGAAACGACTTGTAGCTTCATTCCAGACTCGTTTGAAGTTGTACACAACTTGTAGCTTCATTTTCGGTTGTTTAAAATTAGAATCAACTTGTAGTTTCATTTTTGACTCGTTTGAGCCTGTAAACAACTTGTTGCTTCATTATTGGTTAGATTGAAGTTGGAAACAACTTGTAGCTTCATTCTAGACTCGTTTGAAGTGGAAAACAATTTGTAACTTCATTTTCGGTTGTTTAAAATTAGAGTCAACTTGTAGTTTCATTTTTGAATCGTTTGAGCCCAGAAACAACTTTTTGCTTCATTATTGGCTGGATTGAAGTTGGAAACAACATTTAGCTTCATTGCAAACTCGTTTGAAGTTGAAAACAACTTTTAGCTTCATTTTCAGTTGTTTAAAATTAGAATCAACTTGTAGTTTCATTCTTGACTCGTTTGAGCCTGTAAACAACTTGTTGCTTCATTATTGGCTAGATTGAAGTTGTAAACAACTTGTAGCTTCATTCTAGACTCGTGGGAAGTGGAAAACAAATTGTAGCTTCATTTTTGGTTGTTTAAAATTAGAAACAACTTGTAGTTTCATTCTTGACTCGTTTGAGCCCGGAAACAACTTGTTGCTTCATTATTGGCTGGATTGAAGTTGGAAACAACATGTAGCTTCATTCCAGACTCGTTTGAAGTTGAAAACAACTTGTAGCTTCATTTTCAGTTGTTTAAAATTAGAATCAACTTGTAGTTTCATTCTTGAATCGTTTGAGCCTGTAAACAACTTGTTGCTTCATTATTGGCTAGATTGAAGTTGTAAACAACTTGTAGCTTCATTCTAGACTCGTGGGAAGTGGAAAACAAATTGTAGCTTCATTTTTGGTTGTTTAAAATTAGAATCAACTTGTAGTTTCATTCTTGACTCGTTTGAGCCCGGAAACAACTTGTTGCTTCATTATTGGCTGGATTGAAGTTGGAAACAACATGTAGCTTCATTCCAGACTCGTTTGAAGTTGAAAACAACTTGTAGCTTAATTTTTAGTTGTTTAAAATTAGAATCAACTTGTAGTTTCATTCTTGAGTCGTTTGAGCCTGTAAACAACTTGTTGCTTCATTATTGGCTAGATTGAAGTTCTAAACAACTTGTAGCTTCATTCTAGACTCGTGGGAAGTGGAAAACAAATTGTAGCTTCATTTTTTGTTGTTTAAAATTAGAATCAACTTGTAGTTTCATTCTTGACTCGTTTGAGCCCGGAAACAACTTGTTGCTTCATTATTGGCTGGATTGAAGTTGGAAACAACATGTAGCTTCATTCCAGACTCGTTTGAAGTTGAAAACAACTTGTAGCTTCATTTTTAGTTGTTTAAAATTAGAATCAACTTGTAGTTTCATTCTTGACTCGTTTGAGACTGTAAACAACTTGTTGCTTCATTATTGGCTAGATTGAAGTTGGAAACAACTTGTAGCTTCATTCTAGACTCGTTCGAAGTGGAAAACAATTTGTATCTTCATTTTCAGTTGTTTAAAATTAGAATCAACTTATAGTTTCATTCTTGAATCGTTTGAGCCCGGAATCAACTTGTTGCTTCATTATTGGCTAGATTGAAGTTGGAAACAACATGTAGCTTCATTCCAGACTCGTTTGAAGTTGAAAACAACTTGTAGCTTCATTTTCAGTTGTTTAAAATTAGAATCAACTTGTAGTTTCATTCTTGACTCGTTTGAGCCTGTAAACAACTTGTTGCTTCATTACTGGCTGGATCGAAGCTGGAAACAACTTGTAGCTTCATTCTAGACTCGTTTGAAGTGGAAAACAATTTGTAACTTCATTTTCGGTTGTTTAAAATTAGAATCAACTTGTAGTTTCATTTTTGAATCGTTTGAGCCCGGAAACAACTTTTTGCTTCATTATTGGCTGGATTGAAGTTGGAAACAACATGTAGCTTCATTCCAGACTCGTTTGAAGTTGAAAACAACTTGTAGCTTCATTTTTAGTTGTTTAAAATTAGAATCAACTTGTAGTTTCATTCTTGACTCGTTTGAGCCTGTAAACAACTTGTTGCTTCATTATTGGCTAGATTGAACTTGGAAACAACTTGTAGCTTCATTCTAGACTCGTTCGAAGTGGAAAACAATTTGTATCTTCATTTTCAGTTGTTTAAAATTAGAATCAACTTATAGTTTCATTCTTGAATCGTTTGAGCCCGGAAACAACTTGTTGCTTCATTATTGGCTGGATTGAAGTTGGAAACAACATGTAGCTTCATTCCAGACTCGTTTGAAGTTGAAAACAACTTGTAGCTTCATTTTCAGTTGTTTAAAATTAGAATCAACTTGTAGTTTCATTCTTGACTCGTTTGAGCCTGTAAACAACTTGTTGCTTCATTACTGGCTGGATCGAAGCTGGAAACAACTTGTAGCTTCATTCTAGACTCGTTTGAAGTGGAAAACAATTTGTAGTTTCATTCTTGACTCGTTTGAGCCCGGAAACAACTTGTTGCTTCATTATTGGCTGGATTGAAGTTGGAAACGACTTGTAGCTTCATTCCAGACTCGTTTGAAGTTGTACACAACTTGTAGCTTCATTTTCGGTTGTTTAAAATTAGAATCAACTTGTAGTTTCATTTTTGACTCGTTTGAGCCTGTAAACAACTTGTTGCTTCATTATTGGTTAGATTGAAGTTGGAAACAACTTGTAGCTTCATTCTAGACTCGTTTGAAGTGGGAAACAATTTGTAACTTCATTTTCGGTTGTTTAAAATTAGAGTCAACTTGTAGTTTCATTTTTGAATCGTTTGAGCCCGGAAACAACTTTTTGCTTCATTATTGGCTGGATTGAAGTTGGAAACAACATTTAGCTTCATTGCAAACTCGTTTGAAGTTGAAAACAACTTTTAGCTTCATTTTCAGTTGTTTAAAATTAGAATCAACTTGTAGTTTCATTCTTGACTCGTTTGAGCCTGTAAACAACTTGTTGCTTCATTATTGGCTAGATTGAAGTTGTAAACAACTTGTAGCTTCATTCTAGACTCGTGGGAAGTGGAAAACAAATTGTAGCTTCATTTTTGGTTGTTTAAAATTAGAAACAACTTGTAGTTTCATTCTTGACTCGTTTGAGCCCGGAAACAACTTGTTGCTTCATTATTGGCTGGATTGAAGTTGGAAACAACATGTAGCTTCATTCCAGACTCGTTTGAAGTTGAAAACAACTTGTAGCTTCATTTTCAGTTGTTTAAAATTAGAATCAACTTGTAGTTTCATTCTTGAGTCGTTTGAGCCTGTAAACAACTTGTTGCTTCATTATTGGCTAGATTGAAGTTGTAAACAACTTGTAGCTTCATTCTAGACTCGTGGGAAGTGGAAAACAAATTGTAGTTCATTTTTGGTTGTTTAAAATTAGAATCAACTTGTAGTTTCATTCTTGACTCGTTTGAGCCCGGAAACAACTTGTTGCTTCATTATTGGCTGGATTGAAGTTGGAAACAACATGTAGCTTCATTCCAGACTCGTTTGAAGTTGAAAACAACTTGTAGCTTCATTTTCAGTTGTTTAAAATTAGAATCAACTTGTAGTTTCATTCTTGAGTCGTTTGAGCCTGTAAACAACTTGTTGCTTCATTATTGGCTAGATTGAAGTTGTAAACAACTTGTAGCTTCATTCTAGACTCGTGGGAAGTGGAAAACAAATTGTAGCTTCATTTTTGGTTGTTTAAAATTAGAATCAACTTGTAGTTTCATTCTTGACTCGTTTGAGCCCGGAAACAACTTGTTGCTTCATTATTGGCTGGATTGAAGTTGGAAACAACATGTAGCTTCATTCCAGACTCGTTTGAAGTTGAAAACAACTTGTAGCTTAATTTTTAGTTGTTTAAAATTAGAATCAACTTGTAGTTTCATTCTTGAGTCGTTTGAGCCTGTAAACAACTTGTTGCTTCATTATTGGCTAGATTGAAGTTGTAAACAACTTGTAGCTTCATTCTAGACTCGTGGGAAGTGGAAAACAAATTGTAGCTTCATTTTTGTTGTTTAAAATTAGAATCAACTTGTAGTTTCATTCTTGACTCGTTTGAGCCCGGAAACAACTTGTTGCTTCATTATTGGCTGGATTGAAGTTGGAAACAACATGTAGCTTCATTCCAGACTCGTTTGAAGTTGAAAACAACTTGTAGCTTCATTTTTAGTTGTTTAAAATTAGAATCAACTTGTAGTTTCATTCTTGACTCGTTTGAGACTGTAAACAACTTGTTGCTTCATTATTGGCTAGATTGAAGTTGGAAACAACTTGTAGCTTCATTCTAGACTCGTTCGAAGTGGAAAACAATTTGTATCTTCATTTTCAGTTGTTTAAAATTAGAATCAACTTATAGTTTCATTCTTGAATCGTTTGAGCCCGGAAACAACTTGTTGCTTCATTATTGGCTAGATTGAAGTTGGAAACAACATGTAGCTTCATTCCAGACTCGTTTGAAGTTGAAAACAACTTGTAGCTTCATTTTCAGTTGTTTAAAATTAGAATCAACTTGTAGTTTCATTTTTGACTCGTTTGAGCCTGTAAACAACTTGTTGCTTCATTACTGGCTGGATCGAAGCTGGAAACAACTTGTAGCTTCATTCTAGACTCGTTTGAAGTGGAAAACAATTTGTAGTTTCATTCTTGACTCGTTTGAGCCCGGAAACAACTTGTTGCTTCATTATTGGCTGGATTGAAGTTGGAAAGGACTTGTAGCTTCATTCCAGACTCGTTTGAAGTTGTACACAACTTGTAGCTTCATTTTCGGTTGTTTAAAATTAGAATCAACTTGTAGTTTCATTTTTGACTCGTTTGAGCCTGTAAACAACTTGTTGCTTCATTATTGGTTAGATTGAAGTTGGAAACAACTTGTAGCTTCATTCTAGACTCGTTTGAAGTGGAAAACAATTTGTAACTTCATTTTCGGTTGTTTAAAATTAGAATCAACTTGTAGTTTCATTTTTGAATCGTTTGAGCCCGGAAACAACTTTTTGCTTCATTATTGGCTGGATTGAAGTTGGAAACAACATGTAGCTTCATTGCAAACTCGTTTGAAGTTGAAAACAACTTGTAGCTTCATTTTTAGTTGTTTAAAATTAGAATCAACTTGTAGTTTCATTCTTGACTCGTTTGAGCCTGTAAACAACTTGTTGCTTCATTATTGGCTAGATTGAACTTGGAAACAACTTGTAGCTTCATTCTAGACTCGTTCGAAGTGGAAAACAATTTGTATCTTCATTTTCAGTTGTTTAAAATTAGAATCAACTTATAGTTTCATTCTTGAATCGTTTGAGCCCGGAAACAACTTGTTGCTTCATTATTGGCTGGATTGAAGTTGGAAACAACATGTAGCTTCATTCCAGACTCGTTTGAAGTTGAAAACAACTTGTAGCTTCATTTTCAGTTGTTTAAAATTAGAATCAACTTGTAGTTTCATTCTTGACTCGTTTGAGCCTGTAAACAACTTGTTGCTTCATTACTGGCTGGATCGAAGCTGGAAACAACTTGTAGCTTCATTCTAGACTCGTTTGAAGTGGAAAACAATTTGTAGTTTCATTCTTGACTCGTTTGAGCCCGGAAACAACTTGTTGCTTCATTATTGGCTGGATTGAAGTTGGAAACGACTTGTAGCTTCATTCCAGACTCGTTTGAAGTTGTACACAACTTGTAGCTTCATTTTCGGTTGTTTAAAATTAGAATCAACTTGTAGTTTCATTTTTGACTCGTTTGAGCCTGTAAACAACTTGTTGCTTCATTATTGGTTAGATTGAAGTTGGAAACAACTTGTAGCTTCATTCTAGACTCGTTTGAAGTGGAAAACAATTTGTAACTTCATTTTCGGTTGTTTAAAATTAGAGTCAACTTGTAGTTTCATTTTTGAATCGTTTGAGCCCGGAAACAACTTGTTGCTTCATTATTGGCTGGATTGAAGTTGGAAACAACATGTAGCTTCATTCCAGACTCGTTTGAAGTTGAAAACAACTTGTAGCTTCATTTTCAGTTGTTTAAAATTAGAATCAACTTGTAGTTTCATTCTTGACTCGTTTGAGCCTGTAAACAACTTTTTGCTTCATTACTGGCTGGATCGAAGCTGGAAACAACTTGTAGCTTCATTCTAGACTCGTTTGAAGTGGAAAACAATTTGTAGTTTCATTCTTGACTCGTTTGAGCCCGGAAACAACTTGTTGCTTCATTATTGGCTGGATTGAAGTTGGAAAGGACTTGTAGCTTCATTCCAGACTCGTTTGAAGTTGTACACAACTTGTAGCTTCATTTTCGGTTGTTTAAAATTAGAATCAACTTGTAGTTTCATTTTTGACTCGTTTGAGCCTGTAAACAACTTGTTGCTTCATTATTGGTTAGATTGAAGTTGGAAACAACTTGTAGCTTCATTCTAGACTCGTTTGAAGTGGAAAACAATTTGTAACTTCATTTTCGGTTGTTTAAAATTAGAGTCAACTTGTAGTTTCATTTTTGAATCGTTTGAGCCCGGAAACAACTTTTTGCTTCATTATTGGCTGGATTGAAGTTGGAAACAACATTTAGCTTCATTGCAAACTCGTTTGAAGTTGAAAACAACTTTTAGCTTCATTTTCAGTTGTTTAAAATTAGAATCAACTTGTAGTTTCATTCTTGACTCGTTTGAGCCTGTAAACAACTTGTTGCTTCATTATTGGCTAGATTGAAGTTGTAAACAACTTGTAGCTTCATTCTAGACTCGTGGGAAGTGGAAAACAAATTGTAGCTTCATTTTTGGTTGTTTAAAATTAGAATCAACTTGTAGTTTCATTCTTGACTCGTTTGAGCCCGGAAACAACTTGTTGCTTCATTATTGGCTGGATTGAAGTTGGAAACAACATGTAGCTTCATTCCAGACTCGTTTGAAGTTGAAAACAACTTGTAGCTTCATTTTCAGTTGTTTAAAATTAGAATCAACTTGTAGTTTCATTCTTGAGTCGTTTGAGCCTGTAAACAACTTGTTGCTTCATTATTGGCTAGATTGAAGTTGTAAACAACTTGTAGCTTCATTCTAGACTCGTGGGAAGTGGAAAACAAATTGTAGCTTCATTTTTGGTTGTTTAAAATTAGAATCAACTTGTAGTTTCATTCTTGACTCGTTTGAGCCCGGAAACAACTTGTTGCTTCATTATTGGCTGGATTGAAGTTGGAAACAACATGTAGCTTCATTCCAGACTCGTTTGAAGTTGAAAACAACTTGTAGCTTAATTTTTAGTTGTTTAAAATTAGAATCAACTTGTAGTTTCATTCTTGACTCGTTTGAGCCTGTAAACAACTTGTTGCTTCATTATTGGCTAGATTGAAGTTGTAAACAACTTTTAGCTTCATTCTAGACTCGTGGGAAGTGGAAAACAAATTGTAGCTTCATTTTTGGTTGTTTAAAATTAGAATCAACTTGTAGTTTCATTCTTGACTCGTTTGAGCCCGGAAACAACTTGTTGCTTATATTGGCTGGATTGAAGTTGGAAACAACATGTAGCTTCATTCCAGACACGTTTGAAGTTGAAAACAACTTGTAGCTTCATTTTTAGTTGTTTAAAATTAGAATCAACTTGTAGTTTCATTCTTGACTCGTTTGAGACTGTAAACAACTTGTTGCTTCATTATTGGCTAGATTGAAGTTGGAAACAACTTGTAGCTTCATTCTAGACTCGTTCGAAGTGGAAAACAATTTGTATCTTCATTTTCAGTTGTTTAAAATTAGAATCAACTTATAGTTTCATTCTTGAATCGTTTGAGCCCGGAAACAACTTGTTGCTTCATTATTGGCTAGATTGAAGTTGGAAACAACATGTAGCTTCATTCCAGACTCGTTTGAAGTTGAAAACAACTTGTAGCTTCATTTTCAGTTGTTTAAAATTAGAATCAACTTGTAGTTTCATTCTTGATTCGTTTGAGCCTGTAAACAACTTGTTGCTTCATTACTGGCTGGATCGAAGCTGGAAACAACTTGTAGCTTCATTCTAGACTCGTTTGAAGTGGCAAACAATTTGTAGTTTCATTCTTGACTCGTTTGAGCCCGGAAACAACTTGTTGCTTCATTATTGGCTGGATTGAAGTTGGAAAGGACTTGTAGCTTCATTCCAGACTCGTTTGAAGTTGTACACAACTTGTAGCTTCATTTTCGGTTGTTTAAAATTAGAATCAACTTGTAGTTTCATTTTGACTCGTTTGAGCCTGTAAACAACTTGTTGCTTCATTATTGGTTAGATTGAAGTTGGAAACAACTTGTAGCTTCATTCTAGACTCGTTTGAAGTGGAAAACAATTTGTAACTTCATTTTCGGTTGTTTAAACTTAGAGTCAACTTGTAGTTTCATTTTGAATCGTTTGAGCCGGGAAACAACTTTTTGCTTCATTATTGGCTGGATTGAAGTTGGAAACAACATGTAGCTTCATTCCAGACTCGTTTGAAGTTGAAAACAACTTGTAGCTTCATTTTTAGTTGTTTAAAATTAGAATCAACTTGTAGTTTCATTCTTGACTCGTTTGAGCCTGTAAACAACTTGTTGCTTCATTATTGGCTAGATTGAACTTGGAAACAACTTGTAGCTTCATTCTAGACTCGTTCGAAGTGGAAAACAATTTGTATCTCATTTTAGTTGTTTAAACTTAGAATCAACCTTATAGTTTCATGCTTGAATCGCATTTTGAGCCCGGAAACAACTGTTCGCTTCATTATGGCTGGATTGAAGTTGAAACAACATGTTAGCTTCACTCAGGACTCGTTTGAAGTTGAACAACTTGTAGCTTCATTTTAGTGTTTAAAATTAGAATCAACTTGTAGTTTCATTCTTGACTCGTTGAGCCCTGTAAACAAACTTGTTGCTTCATTATTGGCGTAGATTGAACGTGGAAACAACTTGTATCTTCATTCTAGACTCGTTTCGAAGTGGAAAACCTTGTATCTTCATTTTCACATTTGTTTAAAATTAGAATCAAACTTATAGTTTCATTCTTGAATCGTTTGAGCCCGGAAACAACTTGTTGCTTCATTATTGGCTGGATTGAAGTTGGAAACAACATGTAGCTTCAATCCGACTGTTTGAAGTTGAAACAACTTGTAGCTTCATTTCAGGTTGTTTAAAATTAGAATCAACTTGTAGTTTCATTCTTGACTCGTTTGAGCCTGTAAACAACTTGTTGCTTCATTATTGGTTAGATTGAAGTTGGAAACAACTTGTAGCTTCATTCTAGACTCGTTTGAAGTGGAAAACAATTTGTAACTTCATTTTCGGTTGTTTAAAATTAGAGTCAACTTGTAGTTTCATTTTTGAATCGTTTGAGCCCGGAAACAACTTTTTGCTTCATTATTGGCTGGATTGAAGTTGGAAACAACATTTAGCTTCATTGCAAACTCGTTTGAAGTTGAAAACAACTTTTAGCTTCATTTTCAGTTGTTTAAAATTAAAATCAACTTGTAGTTTCATTCTTGACTCGTTTGAGCCTGTAAACAACTTGTTGCTTCATTACTGGCTAGATTGAAGTTGTAAACAACTTGTAGCTTCATTCTAGACTCGTGGGAAGTGGAAAACAAATTGTAGCTTCATTTTTGGTTGTTTAAAATTAGAATCAACTTGTAGTTTCATTCTTGACTCGTTTGAGCCCGGAAACAACTTGTTGCTTCATTATTGGCTGGATTGAAGTTGGAAACAACACGTAGCTTCATTCCAGACTCGTTTTAAGTTGAAACAACTTTAGCTTCATTTTCAGTTGTTTAAAATTAGAATCAACTTGTAGTTTCATTCTTGACTCGTTTGAGCCTGTAAACAACTTGTTGCTTTATTACTGGCTGGATTGAAGTTGGAAACAACTTGTAGCTTCATTCTAGACTCGTTGAAGTGGAAAACAATTTGTAGTTTAGTCATTCTTGACTCGTTGGAGCCCGGAAACAACTTGTTGCTTCATTATTGGCTGGATTGAAGTTGGAAACGACTTGTAGCTTCATTCCAGACTCGTTTGAAGTTGAACACAACTTGTAGCTTCATTTTCGTTGTTTAAAATTAGAATCAACTTGTAGTTTCATTCTTGACTCGTTTGAGCCTGTAAACAACTTGTTGCTTTATTACTGGCTGGATCGAAGTTGGAAACAACTTGTAGCTTCATTCTAGACTCGTTTGAAGTGGAAAACAATTTGTAGTTTCATTCTTGACTCGTTTGAGCCCGGAAACAACTTGTTGCTTCATTATTGGCTGGATTGAAGTTGGAAACGACTTGTAGCTTCATTCCAGACTCGTTTGAAGTTGAACACAACTTGTAGCTTCATTTTCGGTTGTTTAAAATTAGAATCAACTTGTAGTTTCATTTTTGACTCGTTTGAGCCTGTAAACAACTTGTTGTTTCATTATTGGTTAGATTGAAGTTGGAAACAACTTGTAGCTTCATTCTAGACTCGTTTGAAGTGGAAAACAATTTTTACCTTCATTTTCGGTTGTTTAAAATTAGAGTCAACTTGTAGTTTCATTTTTGAATCGTTTGAGCCCGGAAACAACTTTTTGCTTCATTATTGGCTGGATTGAAGTTGGAAACAACATTTAGCTTCATTGCAAACTCGTTTGAAGTTGAAAACAACTTTTAGCTTCATTTTCAGTTGTTTAAAATTAGAATCAACTTGTAGTTTCATTCTTGACTCGTTTGAGCCTGTAAACAACTTGTTGCTTCATTATTGGCTAGATTGAAGTTGTAAACAACTTGTAGCTTCATTCTAGACTCGTTTGAAGAGGAAAACAATTTGTAGTTTCATTCTTGACTCGTTTGAGCCTGTAAACAACTTGTTGCTTCATTATTGGCTGGATTGAAGTTGTAAACGACTTGTAGCTTCATTCTAGACTCGTTTGAAGTTGAACACAACTTGTAGCTTCATTTTCGGTTGTTTAAAATTAGAATCAACTTGTAGTTTCATTCTTGACTCGTTTGAGCCCGGAAACAACTTGTTGCTTCATTATTGGCTGGATTGAAGTTGGAAACAACATGTAGCTTCATTCCAGACTCGTTTGAAGTTGAAAACAACTTGTAGCTTCATTTTCAGTTGTTTAAAATTAGAATCAACTTGTAGTTTCATTCTTAAGTCGTTTGAGCCTGTAAACAACTTGTTGCTTCATTATTGGCTAGATTGAAGTTGTAAACAACTTGTAGCTTCATTCTAGACTCGTGGGAAGTGGAAAACAAATTGTAGCTTCATTTTTGGTTGTTTAAAATTAGAATCAACTTGTAGTTTCATTCTTGACTCGTTTGAGCCCGGAAACAACTTGTTGCTTCATTATTGGCTGGATTGAAGTTGGAAACAACATGTAGCTTCATTCCAGACTCGTTTGAAGTTGAAAACAACTTGTAGCTTCATTTTCAGTTGTTTAAAATTAGAATCAACTTGTAGTTTCATTCTTGACTCGTTTGAGCCTGTAAACAACTTGTTGCTTCATTACTGGCTGGATCGAAGCTGGAAACAACTTGTAGCTTCATTCTAGACTCGTGGGAAGTGGAAAACAAATTGTAGCTTCATTTTTGGTTGTTTAAAATTAGAATCAACTTGTAGTTTCATTCTTGACTCGTTTGAGCCCGGAAACAACTTGTTGCTTCATTATTGGCTGGATTGAAGTTGGAAACAACATGTAGCTTCATTCCAGACACGTTTGAAGTTGAAAACAACTTGTAGCTTCATTTTCAATTGTTTAAAATTAGAATCAACTTGTAGTTTCATTCTTGACTCGTTTGAGCCTGTAAACAACTTGTTGCTTCATTATTGGCTAGATTGAAGTTGTAAACAACTTGTAGCTTCATTCTAGACTCGTGGGAAGTGGAAAACAAATTGTAGCTTCATTTTTGGTTGTTTAAAATTAGAATCAACTTGTAGTTTCATTCTTGACTCGTTTGAGCCCGGAAACAACTTGTTGCTTCATTATTGGCTGGATTGAAGTTGGAAACAACATGTAGCTTCATTCCAGACTCGTTTGAAGTTGAAAACAACTTGTAGCTTCATTTTTAGTTGTTTAAAATTAGAATCAACTTGTAGTTTCATTCTTGACTCGTTTGAGCCTGTAAACAACTTGTTGCTTCATTATTGGCTAGATTGAAGTTGGAAACAACTTGTAGCTTCATTCTAGACTCGTTCGAAGTGGAAAACAATTTGTATCTTCATTTTCAGTTGTTTAAAATTAGAATCAACTTATAGTTTCATTCTTGAATCGTTTGAGCCCGGAAACAACTTGTTGCTTCATTATTGGCTGGATTGAAGTTGGAAACAACATGTAGCTTCATTCCAGACTCGTTTGAAGTTGAAAACAACTTGTAGCTTCATTTTCAGTTGTTTAAAATTAGAATCAACTTGTAGTTTCATTCTTGACTCGTTTGAGCCTGTAAACAACTTGTTGCTTCATTACTGGCTGGATCGAAGCTGGAAACAACTTGTAGCTTCATTCTAGACTCGTTCGAAGTGGAAAACAATTTGTATCTTCATTTTCAGTTGTTTAAAATTAGAATCAACTTATAGTTTCATTCTTGAATCGTTTGAGCCCGGAAACAACTTGTTGCTTCATTATTGGCTAGATTGAAGTTGGAAACAACATGTAGCTTCATTCCAGACTCGTTTGAAGTTGAAAACAACTTGTAGCTTCATTTTCAGTTGTTTAAAATTAGAATCAACTTGTAGTTTCATTCTTGATTCGTTTGAGCCTGTAAACAACTTGTTGCTTCATTACTGGCTGGATCGAAGCTGGAAACAACTTGTAGCTTCATTCTAGACTCGTTTGAAGTGGCAAACAATTTGTAGTTTCATTCTTGACTCGTTTGAGCCCGGAAACAACTTGTTGCTTCATTATTGGCTGGATTGAAGTTGGAAAGGACTTGTAGCTTCATTCCAGACTCGTTTGAAGTTGTACACAACTTGTAGCTTCATTTTCGGTTGTTTAAAATTAGAATCAACCTGTAGTTTCATTTTTGACTCGTTTGAGCCTGTAAACAACTTGTTGCTTCATTATTGGTTAGATTGAAGTTGGAAACAACTTGTAGCTTCATTCTAGACTCGTTTGAAGTGGAAAACAATTTGTAACTTCATTTTCGGTTGTTTAAAATTAGAGTCAACTTGTAGTTTCATTTTTGAATCGTTTGAGCCGGGAAACAACTTTTTGCTTCATTATTGGCTGGATTGAAGTTGGAAACAACATGTAGCTTCATTCCAGACTCGTTTGAAGTTGAAAACAACTTGTAGCTTCATTTTTAGTTGTTTAAAATTAGAATCAACTTGTAGTTTCATTCTTGACTCGTTTGAGCCTGTAAACAACTTGTTGCTTCATTATTGGCTAGATTGAACTTGGAAACAACTTGTAGCTTCATTCTAGACTCGTTCGAAGTGGAAAACAATTTGTATCTTCATTTTCAGTTGTTTAAAATTAGAATCAACTTATAGTTTCATTCTTGAATCGTTTGAGCCCGGAAACAACTTGTTGCTTCATTATTGGCTGGATTGAAGTTGGAAACAACATGTAGCTTCAATCCGGACTCGTTTGAAGTTGAAAACAACTTGTAGCTTCATTTTCAGTTGTTTAAAATTAGAATCAACTTGTAGTTTCATTCTTGACTCGTTTGAGCCTGTAAACAACTTGTTGCTTCATTACTGGCTGGATCGAAGCTGGAAACAACTTGTAGCTTCATTCTAGACTCGTTTGAAGTGGAAAACAATTTGTAGTTTCATTCTTGACTCGTTTGAGCCCGGAAACAACTTGTTGCTTCATTATTGGCTGGATTGAAGTTGGAAAGGACTTGTAGCTTCATTCCAGACTCGTTTGAAGTTGTACACAACTTGTAGCTTCATTTTCGGTTGTTTAAAATTAGAATCAACTTGTAGTTTCATTTTTGACTCGTTTGAGCCTGTAAACAACTTGTTGCTTCATTATTGGTTAGATTGAAGTTGGAAACAACTTGTAGCTTCATTCTAGACTCGTTTGAAGTGGAAAACAATTTGTAACTTCATTTTCGGTTGTTTAAAATTAGAGTCAACTTGTAGTTTCATTTTTGAATCGTTTGAGCCCGGAAACAACTTTTTGCTTCATTATTGGCTGGATTGAAGTTGGAAACAACATTTAGCTTCATTGCAAACTCGTTTGAAGTTGAAAACAACTTTTAGCTTCATTTTCAGTTGTTTAAAATTAAAATCAACTTGTAGTTTCATTCTTGACTCGTTTGAGCCTGTAAACAACTTGTTGCTTCATTACTGGCTAGATTGAAGTTGTAAACAACTTGTAGCTTCATTCTAGACTCGTGGGAAGTGGAAAACAAATTGTAGCTTCATTTTTGGTTGTTTAAAATTAGAATCAACTTGTAGTTTCATTCTTGACTCGTTTGAGCCCGGAAACAACTTGTTGCTTCATTATTGGCTGGATTGAAGTTGGAAACAACACGTAGCTTCATTCCAGACTCGTTTTAAGTTGAAAACAACTTGTAGCTTCATTTTCAGTTGTTTAAAATTAGAATCAACTTGTAGTTTCATTCTTGACTCGTTTGAGCCTGTAAACAACTTGTTGCTTTATTACTGGCTGGATCGAAGTTGGAAACAACTTGTAGCTTCATTCTAGACTCGTTTGAAGTGGAAAACAATTTGTAGTTTCATTCTTGACTCGTTTGAGCCCGGAAACAACTTGTTGCTTCATTATTGGCTGGATTGAAGTTGGAAACGACTTGTAGCTTCATTCCAGACTCGTTTGAAGTTGAACACAACTTGTAGCTTCATTTTCGGTTGTTTAAAATTAGAATCAACTTGTAGTTTCATTTTTGACTCGTTTGAGCCTGTAAACAACTTGTTGTTTCATTATTGGTTAGATTGAAGTTGGAAACAACTTGTAGCTTCATTCTAGACTCGTTTGAAGTGGAAAACAATTTTTACCTTCATTTTCGGTTGTTTAAAATTAGAGTCAACTTGTAGTTTCATTTTTGAATCGTTTGAGCCCGGAAACAACTTTTTGCTTCATTATTGGCTGGATTGAAGTTGGAAACAACATTTAGCTTCATTGCAAACTCGTTTGAAGTTGAAAACAACTTTTAGCTTCATTTTCAGTTGTTTAAAATTAGAATCAACTTGTAGTTTCATTCTTGACTCGTTTGAGCCTGTAAACAACTTGTTGCTTCATTATTGGCTAGATTGAAGTTGTAAACAACTTGTAGCTTCATTCTAGACTCGTTTGAAGAGGAAAACAATTTGTAGTTTCATTCTTGACTCGTTTGAGCCTGTAAACAACTTGTTGCTTCATTATTGGCTGGATTGAAGTTGTAAACGACTTGTAGCTTCATTCTAGACTCGTTTGAAGTTGAACACAACTTGTAGCTTCATTTTCGGTTGTTTAAAATTAGAATCAACTTGTAGTTTCATTCTTTACTCGTTTGAGCCCGGAAACAACTTGTTGCTTCATTATTGGCTGGATTGAAGTTGGAAACAACATGTAGCTTCATTCCAGACTCGTTTGAAGTTGAAAACAACTTGTAGCTTCATTTTCAGTTGTTTAAAATTAGAATCAACTTGTAGTTTCATTCTTAAGTCGTTTGAGCCTGTAAACAACTTGTTGCTTCATTATTGGCTAGATTGAAGTTGTAAACAACTTGTAGCTTCATTCTAGACTCGTGGGAAGTGGAAAACAAATTGTAGCTTCATTTTGGGTTGTTTAAAATTAGAATCAACTTGTAGTTTCATTCTTGACTCGTTTGAGCCCGGAAACAACTTGTTGCTTCATTATTGGCTGGATTGAAGTTGGAAACAACATGTAGCTTCATTCCAGACTCGTTTGAAGTTGAAAACAACTTGTAGCTTCATTTTCAGTTGTTTAAAATTAGAATCAACTTGTAGTTTCATTCTTGACTCGTTTGAGCCTGTAAACAACTTGTTGCTTCATTACTGGCTGGATCGAAGCTGGAAACAACTTGTAGCTTCATTCTAGACTCGTGGGAAGTGGAAAACAAATTGTAGCTTCATTTTTGGTTGTTTAAAATTAGAATCAACTTGTAGTTTCATTCTTGACTCGTTTGAGCCCGGAAACAACTTGTTGCTTCATTATTGGCTGGATTGAAGTTGGAAACAACATGTAGCTTCATTCCAGACACGTTTGAAGTTGAAAACAACTTGTAGCTTCATTTTCAATTGTTTAAAATTAGAATCAACTTGTAGTTTCATTCTTGACTCGTTTGAGCCTGTAAACAACTTGTTGCTTCATTATTGGCTAGATTGAAGTTGTAAACAACTTGTAGCTTCATTCTAGACTCGTGGGAAGTGGAAAACAAATTGTAGCTTCATTTTTGGTTGTTTAAAATTAGAATCAACTTGTAGTTTCATTCTTGACTCGTTTGAGCCCGGAAACAACTTGTTGCTTCATTATTGGCTGGATTGAAGTTGGAAACAACATGTAGCTTCATTCCAGACTCGTTTGAAGTTGAAAACAACTTGTAGCTTCATTTTTAGTTGTTTAAAATTAGAATCAACTTGTAGTTTCATTCTTGACTCGTTTGAGCCTGTAAACAACTTGTTGCTTCATTATTGGCTAGATTGAAGTTGGAAACAACTTGTAGCTTCATTCTAGACTCGTTCGAAGTGGAAAACAATTTGTATCTTCATTTTCAGTTGTTTAAAATTAGAATCAACTTATAGTTTCATTCTTGAATCGTTTGAGCCCGGAAACAACTTGTTGCTTCATTATTGGCTGGATTGAAGTTGGAAACAACATGTAGCTTCATTCCAGACTCGTTTGAAGTTGAAAACAACTTGTAGCTTCATTTTCAGTTGTTTAAAATTAGAATCAACTTGTAGTTTCATTCTTGACTCGTTTGAGCCTGTAAACAACTTGTTGCTTCATTACTGGCTGGATCGAAGCTGGAAACAACTTGTAGCTTCATTCTAGACTCGTTTGAAGTGGAAAACAATTTGTAGTTTCATTCTTGACTCGTTTGAGCCCGGAAACAACTTGTTGCTTCATTATTGGCTGGATTGAAGTTGGAAACGACTTGTAGCTTCATTCCAGACTCGTTTGAAGTTGAACACAACTTGTAGCTTCATTTTCGGTTTTTTAAAATTAGAATCAACTTGTAGTTTCATTTTTGACTCGTTTGAGCCTGTAAACAACTTGTTGCTTCATTATTGGTTAGATTGAAGTTGGAAACAACTTGTAGCTTCATTCTAGACTCGTTTGAAGTGGAAAACAATTTGTAACTTCATTTTCGGTTGTTTAAAATTAGAGTCAACTTGTAGTTTCATTTTTGAATCGTTTGAGCCCGGAAACAACTTTTTGCTTCATTATTGGCTTGATTGAAGTTGGAAACAACATTTAGCTTCATTGCAAACTCGTTTGAAGTTGAAAACAACTTCTAGCTTCATTTTCAATTGTTTAAAATTAGAATCAACTTGTAGTTTCATTCTTGACTCGTTTGAGCCTGTAAACAACTTGTTGCTTCATTATTGGCTAGATTGAAGTTGTAAACAACTTGTAGCTTCATTCTAGACTCGTGGGAAGTGGAAAACAAATTGTAGCTTCATTTTTGGTTGTTTAAAATTAGAATCAACTTGTAGTTTCATTCTTGACTCGTTTGAGCCCGGAAACAACTTGTTGCTTCATTATTGGCTGGATTGAAGTTGGAAACAACATGTAGCTTCATTCCAGACTCGTTTGAAGTTGAAAACAACTTGTAGCTTCATTTTCAGTTGTTTAAAATTAGAATCAACTTGTAGTTTCATTCTTGACTCGTTTGAGCCTGTAAACAACTTGTTGCTTCATTATTGGCTGGATCGAAGTTGGAAACAACTTGTAGCTTCATTCTAGACTCGTTCGAAGTGGAAAACAATTTGTATCTTCATTTTCAGTTGTTTAAAATTAGAATCAACTTCTAGTTTCATTCTTGAATCGTTTGAGCCCGGAAACAACTTGTTGCTTCATTATTGGCTGGATTGAAGTTGGAAACAACATGTAGCTTCATTCCAGACTTGTTTGAAGTTGAAAACAACTTGTAGCTTCATTTTCAGTTGTTTAAAATTAGAATCAACTTGTAGTTTCATTCTTGACTCGTTTGAGCCTGTAAACAACTTGTTGCTTCATTACTGGCTGGATGGAAGTTGGAAACAACTTGTAGCTTCATTCTAGACTCGTCTGAAGTGGAAAACAATTTGTAGTTTCATTCTTGACTCGTTTGAGCCCGGAAACAACTTGTTGCTTCATTATTGGCTGGATTGAAGTTTGAAACGACTTGTAGCTTCATTCCAGACTCGTTTGAAGTTGAACACAACTTGTAGCTTCATTTTCGGTTGTTTAAAATTAGAATCAACTTGTAGTTTCATTTTTGACTCGTTTGAGCCTGTAAACAACTTGTTGCTTCATTATTGGTTAGATTGAAGTTGGAAACAACTTGTAGCTTCATTCTAGACTCGTTTGAAGTGGAAAACAATTTGTAACTTCATTTTCGGTTGTTTAAAATTAGAGTCAACTTGTAGTTTCATTTTTGAATCGTTTGAGCCCGGAAACAACTTTTTGCTTCATTATTGGCTGGATTGAAGTTGGAAACAACATTTAGCTTCATTGCAAACTCGTTTGAAGTTGAAAACAACTTTTAGCTTCATTTTCAGTTGTTTAAAATTAGAATCAACTTGTAGTTTCATTCTTGACTCGTTTGAGCCTGTAAACAACTTGTTGCTTCATTATTGGCTAGATTGAAGTTGTAAACAACTTGTAGCTTCATTCTAGACTCGTGCGAAGTGGAAAACAAATTGTAGCTTCATTTTTTGTTGTTTAAAATTAGAATCAACTTGTAGTTTCATTCTTGACTCGTTTGAGCCCGGAAAGAACTTGTTGCTTCATTATTGGCTGGATTGAAGTTGGAAACGACTTGTAGCTTCATTCCAGACTCGTTTGAAGTTGAACACAACTTGTAGCTTCATTTTCGGTTGTTTAAAATTTGAATCAACTTGTAGTTTCATTTTTGACTCGTTTGAGCCTGTAAACAACTTGTTGCTTCATTATTGGTTAGATTGAAGTTGGAAACAACTTGTAGCTTCATTCTAGACTCGTTTGAAGTGGAAAACAATTTGTAACTTCATTTTCGGTTGTTTAAAATTAGAGTCAACTTGTAGTTTCATTTTTGAATCGTTTGAGCCCGGAAACAACTTTTTGCTTCATTATTGGCTGGATTGAAGTTGGAAACAACATTTAGCTTCATTGCAAACTCGTTTGAAGTTGAAAACAACTTCTAGCTTCATTTTCAGTTGTTTAAAATTAGAATCAACTTGTAGTTTCATTCTTGACTCGTTTGAGCCTGTAAACAACTTGTTGCTTCATTATTGGCTAGATTGAAGTTGTAAACAACTTGTAGCTTCATTCTAGACTCGTGGGAAGTGGAAAACAAATTGTAGCTTCATTTTTGGTTGTTTAAAATTAGAATCAACTTGTAGTTTCATTCTTGACTCGTTTGAGCCCGGAAACAACTTGTTGCTTCATTATTGGCTGGATTGAAGTTGGAAACAACATGTAGCTTCATTCCAGACTCGTTTGAAGTTGAAAACAACTTGTAGCTTCATTTTCAGTTGTTTAAAATTAGAATCAACTTGTAGTTTCATTCTTGACTCGTTTGAGCCTGTAAACAACTTGTTGCTTCATTATTGGCTGGATCGAAGTTGGAAACAACTTGTAGCTTCATTCTAGACTCGTTCGAAGTGGAAAACAATTTGTATCTTCATTTTCAGTTGTTTAAAATTAGAATCAACTTATAGTTTCATTCTTGAATCGTTTGAGCCCGGAAACAACTTGTTGCTTCATTATTGGCTGGATTGAAGTTGGAAACAACATGTAGCTTCATTCCAGACTTGTTTGAAGTTGAAAACAACTTGTAGCTTCATTTTCAGTTGTTTAAAATTAGAATCAACTTGTAGTTTCATTCTTGACTCGTTTGAGCCTGTAAACAACTTGTTGCTGCATTACTGGCTGGATGGAAGTTGGAAACAACTTGTAGCTTCATTCTAGACTCGTCTGAAGTGGAAAACAATTTGTAGTTTCATTCTTGACTCGTTTGAGCCCGGAAACAACTTGTTGCTTCATTATTGGCTGGATTGGAGTTTGAAACGACTTGTAGCTTCATTCCAGACTCGTTTGAAGTTGAACACAACTTGTAGCTTCATTTTCGGTTGTTTAAAATTAGAATCAACTTGTAGTTTCATTTTTGACTCGTTTGAGCCTGTAAACAACTTGTTGCTTCATTATTGGTTAGATTGAAGTTGGAAACAACTTGTAGCTTCATTCTAGACTCGTTTGAAGTGGAAAACAATTTGTAACTTCATTTTCGGTTGTTTAAAATTAGAGTCAACTTGTAGTTTCATTTTTGAATCGTTTGAGCCCGGAAACAACTTTTTGCTTCATTATTGGCTGGATTGAAGTTGGAAACAACATTTAGCTTCATTGCAAACTCGTTTGAAGTTGAAAACAACTTTTAGCTTCATTTTCAGTTGTTTAAAATTAGAATCAACTTGTAGTTTCATTCTTGACTCGTTTGAGCCTGTAAACAACTTGTTGCTTCATTATTGGCTAGATTGAAGTTGTAAACAACTTGTAGCTTCATTCTAGACTCGTGCGAAGTGGAAAACAAATTGTAGCTTCATTTTTTGTTGTTTAAAATTAGAATCAACTTTTAGTTTCATTCTTGACTCGTTTGAGCCCGGAAACAACTTGTTGCTTCATTATTGGCTGGATTGAAGTTGGAAACAACATGTAGCTTCATTCAAGACTCGTTTGAAGTTGAAAACAACTTGTAGCTTCATTTTCAGTTGTTTAAAATTAGAATCAACTTGTAGTTTCATTCTTGACTCGTTTGAGCCTGTAAACAACTTGTTGCTTCATTATTGGCTGGATTGAAGTTGGAAACAACTTGTAGCTTCATTCCAGACTCGTTTGAAGTTGAAAACAACTTGTAGCTTCATTTTCAGTTGTTTAAAATTAGAATCAACTTGTAGTTTCATTCTTGACTCGTTTGAGCCTGTAAACAACTTGTTGCTTCATTATTGGCTAGATTGAAGTTCTAAACAACTTGTAGCTTCATTCTAGACTCGTGCGAAGTGGAAAACAAATTGTAGCTTCATTTTTTGTTGTTTAAAATTAGAATCAACTTGTAGTTTCATTCTTGACTCGTTTGAGCCCGGAAACAACTTGTTGCTTCATTATTGGCTGGATTGAAGTTGCAAACAACATGTAGCTTCATTCAAGACTCGTTTGAAGTTGAAAACAACTTGTAGCTTCATTTTCAGTTGTTTAAAATTAGAATCAACTTGTAGTTTCATTCTTGACTCGTTTGAGCCTGTAAACAACTTGTTGCTTCATTATTGGCTGGATTGAAGTTGGAAACAACTTGTAGCTTCATTCTAGACTCGTTCGAAGTGGAAAACAATTTGTATCTTCATTCTTGACTCGTTTGAGCCCGGAAACAACTTGTTGCTTCATTATTGGCTGGATTGAAGTTGGAAACGACTTGTAGCTTCATTCCAGACTCGTTTGAAGTTGAACACAACTTCTAGCTTCATTTTCAGTTGTTTAAAATTAGAATCAACTTGTAGTTTCATTTTTGACTCGTTTGAGCCTGTAAACAACTTGTTGCTTCATTATTGGTTAGATTGAAGTTGGAAACAACTTGTAGCTTCATTCAAGACTCGTTTGAAGTTGAAAACAACTTGTAGCTTCATTTTCAGTTGTTTAAAATTAGAATCAACTTGTAGTTTCATTCTTGACTCGTTTGAGCCTGTAAACAACTTGTTGCTTCATTATTGGCTGGATTGAAGTTGGAAACAACTTGTAGCTTCATTCTAGACTCGTTCGAAGTGGAAAACAATTTTTATCTTCATTCTTGACTCGTTTGAGCCCGGAAACAACTTGTTGCTTCATTATTGGCTGGATTGAAGTTGGAAACGACTTGTAGCTTCATTCCAGACTCGTTTGAAGTTGAACACAACTTGTAGCTTCATTTTCGGTTGTTTAAAATTAGAATCAACTTGTATTTTCATTTTTGACTCGTTTGAGCCTGTAAACAACTTGTTGCTTCATTATTGGTTAGATTGAAGTTGGAAACAACTTGTAGCTTCATTCTAGACTCGTTTGAAGTGGAAAACAATTTGTAACTTCATTTTCGGTTGTTTAAAATTAGAGTCAACTTGTAGTTTCGTTTTTGAATCGTTTGAGCCCGGAAACAACTTTTTGCTTCATTATTGGCTGGATTGAAGTTGGAAACAACATTTAGCTTCATTGCAAACTCGTTTGAAGTTGAAAACAACTTTTAGCTTCATTTTCAGTTGTTTAAAATTAGAATCAACTTGTAGTTTCATTCTTGACTCGTTTGAGCCTGTAAACAACTTGTTGCTTCATTATTGGCTAGATTGAAGTTGTAAACAACTTGTAGCTTCATTCTAGACTCGTGGGAAGTGGAAAACAAATTGTAGCTTCATTTTTGGTTGTTTAAAATTAGAATCAACTTGTAGTTTCATTCTTGACTCGTTTGAGCCCGGAAACAACTTGTTGCTTCATTATTGGCTGGATTGAAGTTGGAAACAACTTGTAGCTTCATTCTAGACTCGTTCGAAGTGGAAAACAATTTGTGTCTTCATTCTTGACTCGTTTGAGCCCGGAAACAACTTGTTGCTTCATTATTGGCTGGATTGAAGTTGGAAACGACTTGTAGCTTCATTCCAGACTCGTTTGAAGTTGAACACAACTTGTAGCTTCATTTTCGGTTGTTTAAAACTAGAATCAACTTGTAGTTTCATTTTTGACTCGTTTGAGCCTGTAAACAACTTGTTGCTTCATTATTGGTTAGATTGAAGTTGGAAATAACTTGTAGCTTCATTCTAGACTCGTTTGAAGTGGAAAACAATTTGTAACTTCATTTTCGGTTGTTTAACATTAGAGTCAACTTGTAGTTTCATTTTTGAATCGTTTGAGCCCGGAAACAACTTTTTGCTTCATTATTGGCTGGATTGAAGTTGGAAACAACATTTAGCTTCATTGCAAACTCGTTTGAAGTTGAAAACAACGTTTAGCTTCATTTTCAGTTGTTTAAAATTAGAATCAACTTGTAGTTTCATTCTTGACTCGTTTGAGCCTATAAACAACTTGTTGCTTCATTATTGGCTAGATTGAAGTTGTAAACAACTTGTAGCTTCATTCTAGACTCGTGGGAAGTGGAAAACAAATTGTAGCTTCATTTTTGGTTGTTTAAAATTAGAATCAACTTGTAGTTTCATTCTTGACTCGTTTGAGCCCGGAAACAACTTGTTGCTTCATTATTGGCTGGATTGAAGTTCGAAACAACATGTAGCTTCATTCAACACTCGTTTGAAGTTGAAAACAACTTGTAGCTTCATTTTCAGTTGTTTAAAATTAGAATCAACTTGTAGTTTCATTCTTGACTCGTTTGAGCCTGTAAACAACTTGTTGCTTCATTATTGGCTAGATTGAAGTTGGAAACAACTTGTAGCTTCATTCTAGACTCGTTCGAAGTGGAAAACAATTTGTATCTTCATTTTCAGTTGTTTAAAATTAGAATCAACTTATAGTTTCATTCTTGAATCGTTTGAGCCCGGAAACAACTTGTTGCTTCATTATTGGCTGGATTGAAGTTGGAAACAACATGTAGCTTCATTCCAGACTCGTTTGAAGTTGAAAACAACTTGTAGCTTCATTTTCAGTTGTTTAAAATTAGAATCAACTTGTAGTTTCATTCTTGACTCGTTTGAGCCTGTAAACAACTTGTTGCTTCATTACTGGCTAGATCGAAGTTGGAAACAACTTGTAGCTTCATTCCAGACTCGTTCGAAGTGGAAAACAATTTGTATCATCATTCTTGACTCGTTTGAGCCCGGAAACAACTTGTTGCTTCATTATTGGCTGGATTGAAGTTGGAAACGACTTGTAGCTTCATTCCAGACTCGTTTGAAGTTGAACACAACTTGTAGCTTCATTTTCGGTGGTTTAAAATTAGAATCAACTTGTAGTTTCATTTTTGACTCGTTTGAGCCTGTAAACAACTTGTTGCTTCATTATTGGTTAGATTGAAGTTGGAAACAACTTGTAGCTTCATTCTAGACTCGTTTGAAGTGGAAAACAATTTGTAACTTCATTTTCGGTTGTTTAAAATTAGAGTCAACTTGTAGTTTCATTTTTGAATCGTTTGAGCCCGGAAACAACTTTTTGCTTCATTATTGGTTGGATTGAAGTTGGAAACAACATTTAGCTTCATTGCAAACTCGTTTGAAGTTGAAAACAACGTTTAGCTTCATTTTCAGTTGTTAAAAATTAGAATCAACTTCTAGTTTCATTCTTGACTCGTTTGAGCCTATAAACAACTTGTTGCTTCATTATTGGCTAGATTGAAGTTGTAAACAACTTGTAGCTTCATTCTAGACTCGTGGGAAGTGGAAAACAAATTGTAGCTTCATTTTTGGTTGTTTAAAATTAGAATCAACTTGTAGTTTCATTCTTGACTCGTTTGAGCCCGGAAACAACTTGTTGCTTCATTATTGGCTGGATTGAAGTTCGAAACAACATGTAGCTTCATTCAACACTCGTTTGAAGTTGAAAACAACTTGTAGCTTCATTTTCAGTTGTTTAAAATTAGAATCAACTTGTAGTTTCATTCTTGACTCGTTTGAGCCTGTAAACAACTTGTTGCTTCATTATTGGCTAGATTGAAGTTGGAAACAACTTGTAGCTTCATTCTAGACTCGTTCGAAGTGGAAAACAATTTGTATCTTCATTTTCAGTTGTTTAAAATTTGAATCAACTTATAGTTTCATTCTTGAATCGTTTGAGCCCGGAAACAACTTGTTGCTTCATTATTGGCTGGATTGAAGTTCGAAACAACATTTAGCTTCATTCCAGACTCGTTTGAAGTTGAAAACAACTTGTAGCTTCATTTTCAGTTGTTTAAAATTAGAATCAACTTGTAGTTTCATTCTTGACTCGTTTGAGCCTGTAAACAACTTGTTGCTTCATTACTGGCTGGATCGAAGTTGGAAACAACTTGTAGCTTCATTCCAGACTCGTTCGAAGTGGAAAACAATTTGTATCATCATTCTTGACTCGTTTGAGCCCGGAAACAATTTGTTGCTTCATTATTGGCTGGATTGAAGTTGGAAACGACTTGTAGCTTCATTCCAGACTCGTTTGAAGTTGAACACAACTTGTAGCTTCATTTTCGGTGGTTTAAAATTAGAATCAACTTGTAGTTTCATTTTTGACTCGTTTGAGCCTGTAAACAACTTGTTGCTTCATTATTGGTTAGATTGAAGTTGGAAACAACTTGTAGCTTCAGTCTAGACTCGTTTGAAGTGGAAAACAATTTGTAACTTCATTTTCGGTTGTTTAAAATTAGAGTCAACTTGTAGTTTCATTTTTGAATCGTTTGAGCCCGGAAACAACTTTTTGCTTCATTATTGGCTGGATTGAAGTTGGAAACAACATTTAGCTTCATTGCAAACTCGTTTGAAGTTGAAAACAACTTTGAGCTTCATTTTCAGTTGTTTAAAATTAGAATCAATCTGTAGTTTCATTCTTGACTCGTTTGAGCCTGTAAACAACTTGTTGCTTCATTATTGGCTAGATTGAAGTTGTAAACAACTTGTAGCTTCATTCTAGACTCGTGGGAAGTGGAAAACAGATTGTAGCTTCATTTTTGGTTGTTTAAAATTAGAATCAACTTGTAGTTTCATTCTTGACTCGTTTGAGCCCGGAAACAACTTGTTGCTTCATTATTGGCTGGATTGAAGTTGGAAACACCATCTAGCTTCATTCAACACTCGTTTGAAGTTGAAAACAACTTGTAGCTTCATTTTCAGTTGTTTAAAATTAGAATCAACTTGTAGTTTCATTCTTGACTCGTTTGAGCCTGTAAACAACTTGTTGCTTCATTATTGGCTAGATTGAAGTTGGAAACAACTTGTAGCTTCATTCTAGACTCGTTTGAAGTTGAAAACAACTTGTATCTTCATTTTCAGTTGTTTAAAATTAGAATCAACTTATAGTTTCATTCTTGAATCGTTTGAGCCTGTAAACAACTTGTTGCTTCATTACTGGCTGGACCGAAGTTGGAAACAACTTGTAATTTCATTCTAGACTCGTTTGAAGTGGAAAACAATTTGTAGTTTCATTCTTGACTCGTTTGAGCCCGGAAACAACTTGTTGCTTCATTATTGGCTGGATTGAAGTTGGAAACGACTTGTAGCTTCATTCCAGACTCGTTTGAAGTTGAACACAACTTGTAGCTTCATTTTCAGTTGTTTAAAATTAGAATCAACTTGTAGTTTCATTTTTGACTCGTTTGAGCCTGTAAACAACTTGTTGCTTCATTATTGGCTAGATTGAAGTTGTAAACAACTTGTAGCTTCATTCTAGACTCGTTTGAAGTGGAAAACAATTTGTAACTTCATTTTCGGTTGTTTAAAATTAGAGTCAACTTGTAGTTTTATTTTTGAATCGTTTGAGCCCGGAAACAACTTTTTGCTTCATTATTGGCTGGATTGAAGTTGGAAACTACATTTAGCTTCATTGCAAACTCGTTTGAAGTTGAAAACAACTTTTAGCTTCATTTTCAGTTGTTTAAAATTAGAATCAACTTGTAGTTTCATTCTTGACTCGTTTGAGCCTGTAAACAACTTGTTGCTTTATTATTGGCTAGATTGAAGTTGTAAACAACTTGTAGCTTCATTCTAGACTCGTGGGAAGTGGAAAACAAATTGTAGCTTCATTTTTGGTTGTTTAAAATTAGAATCAACTTGTAGTTTCATTCTTGACTCGTTTGAGCCCGGAAACAACTTGTTGCTTCATTATTGGCTGGATTGCAGTTCGAAACAACATGTAGCTTCATTCAACACTCGTTTGAAGTTGAAAACAACTTGTAGCTTCATTTTCAGTTGTTTAAAATTAGAATCAACTTGTAGTTTCATTCTTGACTCGTTTGAGCCTGTAAACAACTTGTTGCTTCATTATTGGCTAGATTGAAGTTGGAAACAACTTGTAGCTTCATTCTAGACTCGTTCGAAGTGGAAAACAATTTGTATCTTCATTTTCAGTTGTTTAAAATTAGAATCAACTTATAGTTTCATTCTTGAATCGTTTGAGCCCGGAAACAACTTGTTGCTTCATTATTGGCTGGATTGAAGTTGGAAACAGCATGTAGCTTCATTCCAGACTCGTTTGAAGTTGAAAAGAACTTGTAGCTTCATTTTCAGTTGCTTAAAATTAGAATCAACTTGTAGTTTCATTCTTGAGTCGTTTGAGCCTGTAAACAACATGTTGCTTCATTACTGGCTGGATCGAAGTTGGAAACAACTTGTAGCTTCATTCTAGACTCGTTTGAAGTGGAAAACAATTTGTAGTTTCATTCTTGACTCGTTTGAGCCCGGAAACAACTTGTTGCATCATTATTGGCTGGATTGAAGTTGGAAACGACTTGTAGCTTCATTCCAGACTCGTTTGAAGTTGAACACAACTTGTAGCTTCATTTTCGGTTGTTTAAAATTAGAATCAACTTGTAGTTTCATTTTTGACTCGTTTGAGCCTGTAAACAACTTGTTGCTTCATTATTGGTTAGATTGAAGTTGGAAACAACTTGTAGCTTCATTCAACACTCGTTTGAAGTTGAAAACAACTTGTAGCTTCATTTTCAGTTGTTTAAAATTAGAATCAACTTGTAGTTTCATTTTTGAATCGTTTGAGCCCGGAAACAACTTTTTGCTTCATTATTGGCAGGATTGAAGTTGGAAACAACATTTAGCTTCATTGCAAACTCGTTTCAAGTTGAAAACAACTTTTACCTTCATTTTCAGTTGTTTAAAATTAGAATCAACTTGTAGTTTCATTCTTGACTCGTTTGAGCCTGTAAACAACTTGTTGCTTCATTATTGGCTAGATTGAAGTTGTAAACAACTTGTAGCTTCATTCTAGACTCGTGGGAAGTGGAAAACAAATTGGAGCTTTATTTTTGGTTGTTTAAAATTAGAATCAACTTGTAGTTTCATTCTTGAGTCGTTTGAGCCTGTAAACAACTTGTTGCTTCATTACTGGCTAGATCGAAGTTGGAAACAACTTGTAGCTTCATTCTAGACTCGTTTGAAGTGGAAAACAATTTGTAGTTTCATTCTTGACTCGTTTGAGCCCGGAAACAACTTGTTGCATCATTATTGGCTGGATTGAAGTTGGAAACGACTTGTAGCTTCATTCCAGACTCGTTTGAAGTTAAACACAACTTGTCGCTTCATTTTCGGTTGTTTAAAATTAGAATCAACTTGTAGTTTCATTTTTGACTCGTTTGAGCCTGTAAACAACTTGTTGCTTCATTATTGGTTAGATTGAAGTTGGAAACAACTTGTAGCTTCATTCAACACTCGTTTGAAGTTGAAAACAACTTGTAGCTTCATTTTCAGTTGTTTAAAATTAGAATCAACTTGTAGTTTCATTTTTGAATCGTTTGAGCCCGGAAACAACTTTTTGCATCATTATTGGCAGGATTGAAGTTGGAAACAACATTTAGCTTCATTGCAAACTCGTTTCAAGTTGAAAACAACTTTTAGCTTCATTTTCAGCTGTTTAAAATTAGAATCAACTTGTAGTTTCATTCTTGACTCGTTTGAGCTTGTAAACAACTTGTTGCTTCTTTATTGGCTAGATTGAAGTTGTAAACAACTTGTAGCTTCATTCTAGACTCGTGGGAAGTGGAAAACAAATTGTAGCTTTATTTTTGGTTGTTTAAAATTAGAATCAACTTGTAGTTTCATTCTTGACTCGTTTGAGCCCGGAAACAACTTGTTCCTGCATTATTGGCTGGATTGAAGTTGGAAACAACATGTAGCTTCATTCAAGACTCGTTTGAAGTTGAAAACAACTTGTAGCTTCATTTTCAGTTGTTTAAAATTAGAATCAACTTGTAGTTTCATTCTTGACTCGTTTGAGCCTGTAAACAACTTGTTGCTTCATTATTGGCTGGATTGAAGTTGGAAACAACTTGTAGCTACATTCTAGACTCGTTCGAAGTGGAAAACAGTTTGTATCTTCATTCTTGACTCGTTTGAGCCCGGAAACAACTTGTTGCTTCATTATTGGCTGGATTGAAGTTGGAAACGACTTGTAGCTTCATTCCAGACTCGTTTGAAGTTGAACACAACTTGTAGCTTCATTTTCGGTTGTTTAAAATTAGAATCAACTTGTAGTTACATTTTTGACTCGTTTGAGCCTGTAAACAACTTGTTGCTTCATTATTGGTTAGATTGAAGTTGGAAACAACTTGTAGCTTCATTCTAGACTCGTTTGAAGTGGAAAACAATTTGTAACATCATCTTCGGTTGTTTAAAATTAGAGTCAACTTGTAGTTTCATTTTTGAATCGTTTGAGCCCGGAAACAACTTTTTGCTTCATTATGTGCTGGATTGAAGTTGGAAACAACATTTAGCTTCATTGCAAACTCGTTTGAAGTTGAAAACAACTTTTAGCTTCATTTTCAGTTGTTTAAAATTAGAATCAACTTGTAGTTTCATTCTTGACTCGTTTGAGTCTGTAAACAACTTGTTGCTTCATTATTGGCTAGATTGAAGTTGTAAACAACTTGTAGCTTCAATCCAGACTCGTTTGAAGTTGAAAACAACTTGTAGTTTCATTTTCAGTTGTTTAAAATTAGAATCAACTTGTAGTTTCATTCTTGACTCGTTTGAGCCTGTAAACAACTTGTTGCTTCATTACTGGCTGGATCGAAGTTGGAAACAACTTGTAGCTTCATTCTAGACTCGTTTGAAGTGGAAAACAATTTGTAGTTTCATTCTTGACTCGTTTGAGCCGGGAAACAACTTGTTGCTTCATTATTGGCTGGATTGAAGTTGGAAACGACTTGTAGCTTCATTCCAGACTCGTTTGAAGTTGAACACAACTTTTTTTTTTTGATAATTAATAGTTGTATTAGAAAAAGAGATTGGACAATCTACAAGGGGCATACCCCAGGAAATTTAAAAGAAACTTAGAATGAAGCTAATTCGGGATAAACAGCTCACAAAAAACAGTACTAGTTACTAGATAACAATCGAACTAGAAACTAATACAAATCCAAGATTATATTCGGGTCCCTCAAAATAGCATCTTTAAAGCTTTTGCATGAGTGTAATTTCTCTCTGAGCATACGCTTGACCAGAATGCACGTGACTGTAGCAGGGGTATTATGCGAAGAGTCATGGTATCGAGCATTCCTTTCTTTCCAAGTGAGAAAAATAGTGATGGCAAAATAAAGCAGGCCCACAAGCTTACGTGTTCCATGGGGTCGGTTCAAAAGCACTAGACCATTAGTGTAGCAGTTCCAAACTCCAACAAAAGAGAAGGTGCTATTCTTTAAAATATCAGAAATGTAAGTACATGAACCAAAGAGATGATCATGACTTTCGATGGCATTAGAACAGAGTAAACATTTAAGATCTGTGTTCATACGAAGAGCACGCATTCTATCTTTAGTAAGCAGCCGTCCTTTTAAAGCAAGCCAGAGTGTAAAGGAGCATTTTGGAATGCTGAATTTATGCCATACAATGCTCAACCAGATAGGAGGATTACTTCTGCTACGAATAGTGTCCCATATAAAAGCGGAGTTAACAGACTTTGAGTCGACATTGTGCCAGAAAATAGAGTCACTGCTGTGAATCATAATAGGAAGAATTTTATCACGAAGGTAGCTTCATTTTCGGTTGTTTAAAATTAGAATCAACTTGTAGTTTCATTTTTGACTCGTTTGAGCCTGTAAACAACTTGTTGCTTCATTATTGGTTAGATTGAAGTTGGAAACAACTTGTAGCTTCATTCTAGACTCGTTTGAAGTGGAAAACAATTTGTAACTTCATTTTCGGTTGTTTAAAATTAGAGTCAACTTGTAGTTTCATTTTTGAATCGTTTGAGCCCGGAAACAACTTTTTGCTTCATTATTGGCTGGATTGAAGTTGGAAACAACATTTAGCTTCATTGCAAACTCGTTTGAAGTTGAAAACAACTTTTAACTTCATTTTCAGTTGTTTAAAATTAGAATCAACTTGTAGTTTCATTCTTGACTCGTTTGAGCCTGTAAACAACTTGTTGCTTCATTACTGGCTAGATCGAAGTTGGAAACAACTTGTAGCTTCATTCTAGACTCGTTTGAAGTGGAAAACAATTTGTAGTTTCATTCTTGACTCGTTTGAGCCCGGAAACAACTTGTTGCATCATTATTGGCTGGATTGAAGTTGGAAACGACTTGTAGCTTCATTCCAGACTCGTTTGAAGTTAAACACAACTTGTCGCTTCATTTTCGGTTGTTTAAAATTAGAATCAACTTGTAGTTTCATTTTTGACTCGTTTGAGCCTGTAAACAACTTGTTGCTTCATTATTGGTTAGATTGAAGTTGGAAACAACTTGTAGCTTCATTCAACACTCGTTTGAAGTTGAAAACAACTTGTAGCTTCATTTTCAGTTGTTTAAAATTAGAATCAACTTGTAGTTTCATTTTTGAATCGTTTGAGCCCGGAAACAACTTTTTGCATCATTATTGGCAGGATTGAAGTTGGAAACAACATTTAGCTTCATTGCAAACTCGTTTCAAGTTGAAAACAACTTTTAGCTTCATTTTCAGCTGTTTAAAATTAGAATCAACTTGTAGTTTCATTCTTGACTCGTTTGAGCCTGTAAACAACTTGTTGCTTCATTATTGGCTAGATTGAAGTTGTAAACAACTTGTAGCTTCATTCTAGACTCGTGGGAAGTGGAAAACAAATTGTAGCTTTATTTTTGGTTGTTTAAAATTAGAATCAACTTGTAGTTTCATTCTTGACTCGTTTGAGCCCGGAAACAACTTGTTCCTGCATTATTGGCTGGATTGAAGTTGGAAACAACATGTAGCTTCATTCAAGACTCGTTTGAAGTTGAAAACAACTTGTAGCTTCATTTTCAGTTGTTTAAAATTAGAATCAACTTGTAGTTTCATTCTTGACTCGTTTGAGCCTGTAAACAACTTGTTGCTTCATTATTGGCTGGATTGAAGTTGGAAACAACTTGTAGCTACATTCTAGACTCGTTCGAAGTGGAAAACAGTTTGTATCTTCATTCTTGACTCGTTTGAGCCCGGAAACAACTTGTTGCTTCATTATTGGCTGGATTGAAGTTGGAAACGACTTGTAGCTTCATTCCAGACTCGTTTGAAGTTGAACACAACTTGTAGCTTCATTTTCGGTTGTTTAAAATTAGAATCAACTTGTAGTTACATTTTTGACTCGTTTGAGCCTGTAAACAACTTGTTGCTTCATTATTGGTTAGATTGAAGTTGGAAACAACTTGTAGCTTCATTCTAGACTCGTTTGAAGTGGAAAACAATTTGTAACATCATCTTCGGTTGTTTAAAATTAGAGTCAACTTGTAGTTTCATTTTTGAATCGTTTGAGCCCGGAAACAACTTTTTGCTTCATTATGTGCTGGATTGAAGTTGGAAACAACATTTAGCTTCATTGCAAACTCGTTTGAAGTTGAAAACAACTTTTAGCTTCATTTTCAGTTGTTTAAAATTAGAATCAACTTGTAGTTTCATTCTTGACTCGTTTGAGTCTGTAAACAACTTGTTGCTTCATTATTGGCTAGATTGAAGTTGTAAACAACTTGTAGCTTCAATCCAGACTCGTTTGAAGTTGAAAACAACTTGTAGTTTCATTTTCAGTTGTTTAAAATTAGAATCAACTTGTAGTTTCATTCTTGACTCGTTTGAGCCTGTAAACAACTTGTTGCTTCATTACTGGCTGGATCGAAGTTGGAAACAACTTGTAGCTTCATTCTAGACTTGTTTGAAGTGGAAAACAATTTGTAGTTTCATTCTTGACTCGTTTGAGCCGGGAAACAACTTGTTGCTTCATTATTGGCTGGATTGAAGTTGGAAACGACTTGTAGCTTCATTCCAGACTCGTTTGAAGTTGAACACAACTTTTTTTTTTGATAATTAATAGTTGTATTAGAAAAAAGAGATTGGACAATCTACAAGGGGCATACCCCAGGAAATTTAAAAGAAACTTAGAATGAAGCTAATTCGGGATAAACAGCTCACAAAAAACAGTACTAGTTACTAGATAACAATCGAACTAGAAACTAATACAAATCCAAGATTATATTCGGGTCCCTCAAAATAGCATCTTTAAAGCTTTTGCATGAGTGTAATTTCTCTCTGAGCATACGCTTGACCAGAATGCACGTGACTGTAGCAGGGGTATTATGCGAAGAGTCATGGTATCGAGCATTCCTTTCTTTCCAAGTGAGAAAAATAGTGATGGCAAAATAAAGCAGGCCCACAAGCTTACGTGTTCCATGGGGTCGGTTCAAAAGCACTAGACCATTAGTGTAGCAGTTCCAAACTCCAACAAAAGAGAAGGTGCTATTCTTTAAAATATCAGAAATGTAAGTACATGAACCAAAGAGATGATCATGACTTTCGATGGCATTAGAACAGAGTAAACATTTAAGATCTGTGTTCATACGAAGAGCACGCATTCTATCTTTAGTAAGCAGCCGTCCTTTTAAAGCAAGCCAGAGTGTAAAGGAGCATTTTGGAATGCTGAATTTATGCCATACAATGCTCAACCAGATAGGAGGATTACTTCTGCTACGAATAGTGTCCCATATAAAAGCGGAGTTAACAGACTTTGAGTCGACATTGTGCCAGAAAATAGAGTCACTGCTGTGAATCCTAATAGGAAGAATTTTATCACGAAGGTAGCTTCATTTTCGGTTGTTTAAAATTAGAATCAACTTGTAGTTTCATTTTTGACTCGTTTGAGCCTGTAAACAACTTGTTGCTTCATTATTGGTTAGATTGAAGTTGGAAACAACTTGTAGCTTCATTCTAGACTCGTTTGAAGTGGAAAACAATTTGTAACTTCATTTTCGGTTGTTTAAAATTAGAGTCAACTTGTAGTTTCATTTTTGAATCGTTTGAGCCCGGAAACAACTTTTTGCTTCATTATTGGCTGGATTGAAGTTGGAAACAACATTTAGCTTCATTGCAAACTCGTTTGAAGTTGAAAACAACTTTTAACTTCATTTTCAGTTGTTTAAAATTAGAATCAACTTGTAGTTTCATTCTTGACTCGTTTGAGCCTGTAAACAACTTGTTGCTTCATTACTGGCTAGATCGAAGTTGGAAACAACTTGTAGCTTCATTCTAGACTCGTTTGAAGTGGAAAACAATTTGTAGTTTCATTCTTGACTCGTTTGAGCCCGGAAACAACTTGTTGCATCATTATTGGCTGGATTGAAGTTGGAAACGACTTGTAGCTTCATTCCAGACTCGTTTGAAGTTAAACACAACTTGTCGCTTCATTTTCGGTTGTTTAAAATTAGAATCAACTTGTAGTTTCATTTTTGACTCGTTTGAGCCTGTAAACAACTTGTTGCTTCATTATTGGTTAGATTGAAGTTGGAAACAACTTGTAGCTTCATTCAACACTCGTTTGAAGTTGAAAACAACTTGTAGCTTCATTTTCAGTTGTTTAAAATTAGAATCAACTTGTAGTTTCATTTTTGAATCGTTTGAGCCCGGAAACAACTTTTTGCATCATTATTGGCAGGATTGAAGTTGGAAACAACATTTAGCTTCATTGCAAACTCGTTTCAAGTTGAAAACAACTTTTAGCTTCATTTTCAGCTGTTTAAAATTAGAATCAACTTGTAGTTTCATTCTTGACTCGTTTGAGCCTGTAAACAACTTGTTGCTTCATTATTGGCTAGATTGAAGTTGTAAACAACTTGTAGCTTCATTCTAGACTCGTGGGAAGTGGAAAACAAATTGTAGCTTTATTTTTGGTTGTTTAAAATTAGAATCAACTTGTAGTTTCATTCTTGACTCGTTTGAGCCCGGAAACAACTTGTTCCTGCATTATTGGCTGGATTGAAGTTGGAAACAACATGTAGCTTCATTCAAGACTCGTTTGAAGTTGAAAACAACTTGTAGCTTCATTTTCAGTTGTTTAAAATTAGAATCAACTTGTAGTTTCATTCTTGACTCGTTTGAGCCTGTAAACAACTTGTTGCTTCATTATTGGCTGGATTGAAGTTGGAAACAACTTGTAGCTACATTCTAGACTCGTTCGAAGTGGAAAACAGTTTGTATCTTCATTCTTGACTCGTTTGAGCCCGGAAACAACTTGTTGCTTCATTATTGGCTGGATTGAAGTTGGAAACGACTTGTAGCTTCATTCCAGACTCGTTTGAAGTTGAACACAACTTGTAGCTTCATTTTCGGTTGTTTAAAATTAGAATCAACTTGTAGTTACATTTTTGACTCGTTTGAGCCTGTAAACAACTTGTTGCTTCATTATTGGTTAGATTGAAGTTGGAAACAACTTGTAGCTTCATTCTAGACTCGTTTGAAGTGGAAAACAATTTGTAACATCATCTTCGGTTGTTTAAAATTAGAGTCAACTTGTAGTTTCATTTTTGAATCGTTTGAGCCCGGAAACAACTTTTTGCTTCATTATGTGCTGGATTGAAGTTGGAAACAACATTTAGCTTCATTGCAAACTCGTTTGAAGTTGAAAACAACTTTTAGCTTCATTTTCAGTTGTTTAAAATTAGAATCAACTTGTAGTTTCATTCTTGACTCGTTTGAGTCTGTAAACAACTTGTTGCTTCATTATTGGCTAGATTGAAGTTGTAAACAACTTGTAGCTTCAATCCAGACTCGTTTGAAGTTGAAAACAACTTGTAGTTTCATTTTCAGTTGTTTAAAATTAGAATCAACTTGTAGTTTCATTCTTGACTCGTTTGAGCCTGTAAACAACTTGTTGCTTCATTACTGGCTGGATCGAAGTTGGAAACAACTTGTAGCTTCATTCTAGACTTGTTTGAAGTGGAAAACAATTTGTAGTTTCATTCTTGACTCGTTTGAGCCGGGAAACAACTTGTTGCTTCATTATTGGCTGGATTGAAGTTGGAAACGACTTGTAGCTTCATTCCAGACTCGTTTGAAGTTGAACACAACTTTTTTTTTTTGATAATTAATAGTTGTATTAGAAAAAAGAGATTGGACAATCTACAAGGGGCATACCCCAGGAAATTTAAAAGAAACTTAGAATGAAGCTAATTCGGGATAAACAGCTCACAAAAAACAGTACTAGTTACTAGATAACAATCGAACTAGAAACTAATACAAATCCAAGATTATATTCGGGTCCCTCAAAATAGCATCTTTAAAGCTTTTGCATGAGTGTAATTTCTCTCTGAGCATACGCTTGACCAGAATGCACGTGACTGTAGCAGGGGTATTATGCGAAGAGTCATGGTATCGAGCATTCCTTTCTTTCCAAGTGAGAAAAATAGTGATGGCAAAATAAAGCAGGCCCACAAGCTTACGTGTTCCATGGGGTCGGTTCAAAAGCACTAGACCATTAGTGTAGCAGTTCCAAACTCCAACAAAAGAGAAGGTGCTATTCTTTAAAATATCAGAAATGTAAGTACATGAACCAAAGAGATGATCATGACTTTCGATGGCATTAGAACAGAGTAAACATTTAAGATCTGTGTTCATACGAAGAGCACGCATTCTATCTTTAGTAAGCAGCCGTCCTTTTAAAGCAAGCCAGAGTGTAAAGGAGCATTTTGGAATGCTGAATTTATGCCATACAATGCTCAACCAGATAGGAGGATTACTTCTGCTACGAATAGTGTCCCATATAAAAGCGGAGTTAACAGACTTTGAGTCGACATTGTGCCAGAAAATAGAGTCACTGCTGTGAATCCTAATAGGAAGAATTTTATCACGAAGGTAGCTTCATTTTCGGTTGTTTAAAATTAGAATCAACTTGTAGTTTCATTTTTGACTCGTTTGAGCCTGTAAACAACTTGTTGCTTCATTATTGGTTAGATTGAAGTTGGAAACAACTTGTAGCTTCATTCTAGACTCGTTTGAAGTGGAAAACAATTTGTAACTTCATTTTCGGTTGTTTAAAATTAGAGTCAACTTGTAGTTTCATTTTTGAATCGTTTGAGCCCGGAAACAACTTTTTGCTTCATTATTGGCTGGATTGAAGTTGGAAACAACATTTAGCTTCATTGCAAACTCGTTTGAAGTTGAAAACAACTTTTAACTTCATTTTCAGTTGTTTAAAATTAGAATCAACTTGTAGTTTCATTCTTGACTCGTTTGAGCCTGTAAACAACTTGTTGCTTCATTATTGGCTAGATTGAAGTTGTAAACAACTTGTAGCTTCATTCTAGACTCGTGGGAAGTGGAAAACAAATTGTAGCTTCATTTTTGGTTGTTTAAAATTAGAATCAACTTGTAGTTTCATTCTTGACTCGTTTGAGCCCGGAAACAACTTGTTGCTTCATTATTGGCTGGATTGAAGTTGGAAACAACATGTAGCTTCATTCCAGACTCGTTTGAAGTTGAAAACAACTTGTAGCTTCATTTTCAGTTGTTTAAAATTAGAATCAACTTGTAGTTTCATTCTTGACTCGTTTGAGCCTGTAAACAACTTGTTGCTTCATTACTGGCTGGATCGAAGTTGGAAACAACTTGTAGCTTCATTCTAGACTCGTTTGAAGTGGAAAACAATTTGTAGTTTCATTCTTGACTTGTTTGAGCCCGGAAACAACTTGTTGCTTCATTATTGGCTGGATTGAAGTTGGAAACGACTTGTAGCTTCATTCCAGACTCGTTTGAAGTTGAACACAACTTGTAGCTTCATTTTCGGTTGTTTAAATTAGAATCAACTTGTAGTTTCATTTTTGACTCGTTTGAGCCTGTAAACAACTTGTTGCTTCATTATTGGTTAGATTGAAGTTGGAAACGACTTGTAGCTTCATTCTAGACTCGTTTGAAGTGGAAAACAATTTGTAACTTCATTTTCGGTTGTTTAAAATTAGAGTCAACTTGTAGTTTCGCTTTTGAATCGTTTGAGCGCGGAAACAACCTTTTGCTTCATTATTGGCTGGATTGAAGTTGGAAACAACATTTAGCTTCATTGCAAACTCGTTTGAAGTTGAAAACAACTTTTAACTTCATTTTCAGTTGTTTAAAATTAGAATCAACTTGTAGTTTCATTCTTGACTCGTTTGAGCCTGTAAACAACTTGTTGCTTCATTATTGGCTAGATTGAAGTTGTAAACAACTAGTAGCTTCATTCTAGACTCGTGGGAAGTGGAAAACAAATTGTAGCTTCATTTTTGGTTGTTTAAAATTAGAATCAACTTGTAGTTTCATTCTTGACTCGTTTGAGCCCGGAAACAACTTGTTGCTTCATTATTGGCTGGATTGAAGTTGGAAACAACATGTAGCTTCATTCCAGACTCGTTTGAAGTTGAAAACAACTTGTAGCTTGATTTTCAGTTGTTTAAAATTAGAATCAACTTGTAGTTTCATTCTTGAGTCGTTTGAGCCTGTAAACAACTTGTTGCTTCATTACTGGCTAGATCGAAGTTGGAAACAACTTGTAGCTTCATTCTAGACTCGTTTGAAGTGGAAAACAATTTGTAGCTTTATTTTTGGTTGTTTAAAATTAGAATCAACTTGTAGTTTCATTTTTGAATCGTTTGAGCCCGGAAACAACTTTTTGCTTCATTATTGGCAGGATTGAAGTTGGAAACAACATTTAGCTTCATTGCAAACTCGTTTCAAGTTGAAAACAACTTTTAGCTTCATTTTCAGTTGTTTAAAATTAGAATCAACTTGTAGTTTCATTCTTGACTCGTTTGAGCCTGTAAACAACTTGTTGCTTCATTATTGGCTAGATTTAAGTTGTAAACAACTTGTAGCTTCATTCTAGACTCGTGGGAAGTGGAAAACAAATTGTAGCTTTATTTTTGGTTGTTTGAAATTAGAATCAACTTGTAGTTTCATTCTTGACTCGTTTGAGCCCGGAAACAACTTGTTGCTTCATTATTGGCTGGATTGAAGTTGGAAACAACATGTAGCTTCATTCAAGACTCGTTTGAAGTTGAAAACAACTTGTAGCTTCATTTTCAGTTGTTTAAAATTAGAATCAACTTGTAGTTTCATTTTTGAATCGTTTGAGCCCGGAAACAACTTTTTGCTTCATTATTGGCAGGATTGAAGTTGGAAACAACATTTAGCTTCATTGCAAACTCGTTTCAAGTTGAAAACAACTTTTAGCTTCATTTTCAGTTGTTTAAAATTAGAATCAACTTGTAGTTTCATTCTTGACTCGTTTGAGCCTGTAAACAACTTGTTGCTTCATTATTGGCTAGATTGAAGTTGTAAACAACTTGTAGCTTCATTCTAGACTCGTGGGAAGTGGAAAACAAATTGTAGCTTTATTTTTGGTTGTTTAAAATTAGAATAAACTTGTAGTTTCATTCTTGACTCGTTTGAGCCCGGAAACAACTTGTTGCTTCATTATTGGCTGGATTGAAGTTGGAAACAACATGTAGCTTCATTCAAGACTCGTTTGAAGTTGAAAACAACTTGTAGCTTCATTTTCAGTTGTTTAAAATTAGAATCAACTTGTAGTTTCATTCTTGACTCGTTTGAGCCTGTAAACAACTTGTTGCTTCATTATTGGCTGGATTGAAGTTGGAAACAACTTGTAGCTTCATTCTAGACTCGTTCGAAGTGGAAAACAGTTTGTATCTTCATTCTTGACTCGTTTGAGCCCGGAACCAACTTGTTGTTTCATTATTGGCTGAATTGAAGTTGGAAACGACTTGTAGCTTCATTCCAGACTCGTTTGAAGTTGAACACAACTTGTAGCTTCATTTTCGGTTGTTTAAAATTAGAATCAACTTGTAGTTACATTTTTGACTCGTTTGAGCCTGTAAACAACTTGTTGCTTCATTATTGGTTAGATTGAAGTTGGAAACAACTTGTAGCTTCATTCTAGACTCGTTTGAAGTGGAAAACAATTTGTAACTTCATTTTCGGTTGTTTAAAATTAGAGTCAACTTGTAGTTTCATTTTTGAATCGTTTGAGCCCGGAAACAACTTTTTGCTTCATTATGTGCTGGATTGAAGTTGGAAACAACATTTAGCTTCATTGCAAACTCGTTTGAAGTTGAAAACAACTTTTAGTTTCATTTTCAGTTGTTTAAAATTAGAATCAACTTGTAGTTTCATTCTTGACTCGTTTGAGTCTGTAAACAACTTGTTGCTTCATTATTGGCTAGATTGAAGTTGTAAACAACTTGTAGCTTCATTCTAGACTCGTGGGAAGTGGAAAACAAATTGTAGCTTCATTTTTGGTTGTTTAAAATTAAAATCAACTTGTAGTTTCATTCTTGACTCGTTTGAGCCTGGAAACAACTTGTTGCTTCATTATTGGCTGGATTGAAGTTGGAAACAACATGTAGCTTCATTCAACATTCGTTTGAAGTTGAAAACAACTTGTAGCTTCATTTTCAGTTGTTTAAAATTAGAATCAACTTGTAGTTTCATTCTTGACTCGTTTGAGCCTGTAAACAACTTGTTGCTTCATTATTGGATAGATTGAAGTTTGAAACAACTTGTAGCTTCATTCTAGACTCGTTCGAAGTGGAAAACAATTTGTATCTTCATTTTCAGTTGTTTAAAATTAGAATCAACTTATAGTTTTATTCTTGAATCGTTTGAGCCTGGAAACAACTTGTTGCTTCATTATTGGCTGGATTGAAGTTGGAAACAACATATAGCTTCATTCCAGACTCGTTTGAAGTTGAAAACAACTTGTAGTTTCATTTTCAGTTGTTTAAAATTAGAATCAACTTGTAGTTTCATTCTTGACTCGTTTGAGCCTGTAAACAACTTGTTGCTTCATTACTGGCTGGATCGAAGTTGGAAACAACTTGTAGCTTCATTCTAGACTCGTTTGAAGTGGAAAACAATTTGTAGTTTCATTCTTGACTCGTTTGAGCCGGGAAACAACTTGTTGCTTCATTATTGGCTGGATTGAAGTTGGAAACGACTTGTAGCTTCATTCCAGACTCGTTTGAAGTTGAACACAACTTTTTTTTTTGATAATTAATAGTTGTATTAGAAAAAAGAGATTGGACAATCTACAAGGGGCATACCCCAGGAAATTTAAAAGAAACTTAGAATGAAGCTAATTCGGGATAAACAGCTCACAAAAAACAGTACTAGTTACTAGATAACAATCGAACTAGAAACTAATACAAATCCAAGGTTATATTCGGGTCCCTCAAAATAGCATCTTTAAAGCTTTTGCATGAGTGTAATTTCTCTCTGAGCATACGCTTGACCAGAATGCACGTGACTGTAGCAGGGGTATTATGCGAAGAGTCATGGTATCGAGCATTCCTTTCTTTCCAAGTGAGAAAAATAGTGATGGCAAAATAAAGCAGGCCCACAAGCTTACGTGTTCCATGGGGTCGGTTCAAAAGCACTAGACCATTAGTGTAGCAGTTCCAAACTCCAGAAAAAGAGAAGGTGCTATTCTTTAAAATATCAGAAATGTAAGTACATGAACCAAAGAGATGATCCTGACTTTCGATGGCATTAGAACAGAGTAAACATTTAAGATCTGTGTTCATACGAAGAGCACGCATTCTATCTTTAGTAAGCAGCCGTCCTTTTAAAGCAAGCCAGAGTGTAAAGGAGCATTTTGGAATGCTGAATTTATGCCATACAATGCTCAACCAGATAGGAGGATTACTTCTGCTACGAATAGTGTCCCATATAAAAGCGGAGTTAACAGACTTTGAGTCGACATTGTGCCAGAAAATAGAGTCACTGCTTTGAATCCTAACAGGAAGAATTTTATCACGAAGGTAGCTTCATTTTCGGTTGTTTAAAATTAGAATCAACTTGTAGTTTCATTTTTGACTCGTTTGAGCCTGTAAACAACTTGTTGCTTCATTATTGGTTAGATTGAAGTTGGAAACAACTTGTAGCTTCATTCTAGACTCGTTTGAAGTGGAAAACAATTTGTAACTTCATTTTCGGTTGTTTAAAATTAGAGTCAACTTGTAGTTTCATTTTTGAATCGTTTGAGCCCGGAAACAACTTTTTGCTTCATTATTGGCTGGATTGAAGTTGGAAACAACATTTAGCTTCATTGCAAACTCGTTTGAAGTTGAAAATAACTTTTAACTTCATTTTCAGTTGTTTAAAATTAGAATCAACTTGTAGTTTCATTCTTGACTCGTTTGAGCCTGTAAACAACTTGTTGCTTCATTATTGGCTAGATTGAAGTTGTAAACAACTTGTAGCTTCATTCTAGACTCGTGGGAAGTGGAAAACAAATTGTAGCTTCATTTTTGGTTGTTTAAAATTAGAATCAACTTGTAGTTTCATTCATGACTCGTTTGAGCCCGGAAACAACTTGTTGCTTCATTATTGGCTGGATTGAAGTTGGAAACAACATGTAGCTTCATTCCAGACTCGTTTGAAGTTGAAAACAACTTGTAGCTTCATTTTCAGTTCTTTAAAATTAGAATCAACTTTTAGTTTCATTCTTGACTCATTTGAGCCTGTAAACAACTTGTTGCTTCATTACTGGCTGGATCGAAGTTGGAAACAACTTGTAGCTTCATTCTAGACTCGTTTGAAGTGGAAAACAATTTGTAGTTTCATTCTTGACTTGTTTGAGCCCGGAAACAACTTGTTGCTTCATTATTGGCTGGATTGAAGTTGGAAACGACTTGTAGCTTCATTCCAGACTCGTTTGAAGTTGAACACAACTTGTAGCTTCATTTTCGGTTGTTTAAATTAGAATCAACTTGTAGTTTCATTTTTGACTCGTTTGAGCCTGTAAACAACTTGTTGCTTCATTATTGGTTAGATTGAAGTTGGAAATGACTTGTAGCTTCATTCTAGACTCGTTTGAAGTGGAAAACAATTTGTAACTTCATTTTCGGTTGTTTAAAATTAGAGTCAACTTGTAGTTTCGTTTTTGAATCGTTTGAGCGCGGAACCAACTTTTTGCTTCATTATTGGCTGAATTGAAGTTGGAAACAACATTTAGCTTCATTGCAAACTCGTTTGAAGTTGAAAACAACTTTTAACTTCATTTTCAGTTGTTTAAAATTAGAATCAACTTGTAGTTTCATTCTTGACTCGTTTGAGCCTGTAAACAACTTGTTGCTTCATTATTGGCTAGATTGAAGTTGTAAACAACTAGTAGCTTCATTCTAGACTCGTGGGAAGTGGAAAACAAATTGTAGCTTCATTTTTGGTTGTTTAAAATTAGAATCAACTTGTAGTTTCATTCTTGACTCGTTTGAGCCCGGAAACAACTTGTTGCTTCATTATTGGCTGGATTGAAGTTGGAAACAACATGTAGCTTCATTCCAGACTCGTTTGAAGCTGAAAACAACTTGTAGCTTCATTTTCAGTTGTTTAAAATTAGAATCAACTTGTAGTTTCATTCTTGACTCGTTTGAGCCTGTAAACAACTTGTTGCTTCATTATGGGCTAGATTGAAGTTGGAAACAACTTGTAGCTTCATTCTAGACTCGTTCGAAGTGGAAAACAATTTGTATTTTCATTTTCAGTTGTTTAAAATTAGAATCAACTTATAGTTTCATTCTTGAATCGTTTGAGCCCGGAAACAACTTGTTGCTTCATTATTGGCTGGATTGAAGTTGGAAACAACATGTAGCTTCATTCCAGACTCGTTTGAAGTTGAAAACAACTTGTAGCTTCATTTTCAGTTGTTTAAAATTAGAATCAACTTGTAGTTTCATTCTTGACTCGTTTGAGCCTGTAAACAACTTGTTGCTTCATTACTGGCTGGATCGAAGTTGGAAACAACTTGTAGCTTCATTCTAGACTCGTTTGAAGTTGAAAACAATTTGTAGTTTCATTCTTGACTCGTTTGAGCCCGGAAACAACTTGTTGCTTCATTATTGGCTGGATTGAAGTTGGAAACGACTTGTAGCTTCATTCCAGACTCGTTTGAAGTTGAACACAACTTGTAGCTTCATTTTCGGTTGTTTAAAATTAGAATCAACTTGTAGTTTCATTTTTAACTCGTTTGAGCCTGTAAACAACTTGTTGCTTCATTATTGGTTAGATTGAAGTTGGAAACAACTTGTAGCTTCATTCTAGACTCGTTTGAAGTGGAAAACAATTTGTAACTTCATTTTCGGTTGTTTAAAATTAGAGTCAACTTGTAGTTTCATTTTTGAATCGTTTGAGCCCGGAAACAACTTTTTGCTTCATTATTGGCTGGATTGAAGTTGGAAACAACATTTAGCTTCATTGCAAACTCGTTTGAAGTTGAAAATAACTTTTAACTTCATTTTCAGTTGTTTAAAATTAGAATCAACTTGTAGTTTCATTCTTGACTCGTTTGAGCCTGTAAACAACTTGTTGCTTCATTATTGGCTAGATTGAAGTTGTAAACAACTTGTAGCTTCATTCTAGACTCGTGGGAAGTGGAAAACAAATTGTAGCTTCATTTTTGGTTGTTTAAAATTAGAATCAACTTGTAGTTTCATTCATGACTCGTTTGAGCCCGGAAACAACTTGTTGCTTCATTATTGGCTGGATTGAAGTTGGAAACAACATGTAGCTTCATTCCAGACTCGTTTGAAGTTGAAAACAACTTGTAGCTTCATTTTCAGTTCTTTAAAATTAGAATCAACTTTTAGTTTCATTCTTGACTCGTTTGAGCCTGTAAACAACTTGTTGCTTCATTACTGGCTGGATCGAAGTTGGAAACAACTTGTAGCTTCATTCTAGACTCGTTTGAAGTGGAAAACAATTTGTAGTTTCATTCTTGACTTGTTTGAGCCCGGAAACAACTTGTTGCTTCATTATTGGCTGGATTGAAGTTGGAAACGACTTGTAGCTTCATTCCAGACTCGTTTGAAGTTGAACACAACTTGTAGCTTCATTTTCGGTTGTTTAAATTAGAATCAACTTGTAGTTTCATTTTTGACTCGTTTGAGCCTGTAAACAACTTGTTGCTTCATTATTGGTTAGATTGAAGTTGGAAACGACTTGTAGCTTCATTCTAGACTCGTTTGAAGTGGAAAACAATTTGTAACTTCATTTTCGGTTGTTTAAAATTAGAGTCAACTTGTAGTTTCGTTTTTGAATCGTTTGAGCGCGGAAACAACTTTTTGCTTCATTATTGGCTGAATTGAAGTTGGAAACAACATTTAGCTTCATTGCAAACTCGTTTGAAGTTGAAAACAACTTTTAACTTCATTTTCAGTTGTTTAAAATTAGAATCAACTTGTAGTTTCATTCTTGACTCGTTTGAGCCTGTAAACAACTTGTTGCTTCATTATTGGCTAGATTGAAGTTGTAAACAACTAGTAGCTTCATTCTAGACTCGTGGGAAGTGGAAAACAAATTGTAGCTTCATTTTTGGTTGTTTAAAATTAGAATCAACTTGTAGTTTCATTCTTGACTCGTTTGAGCCCGGAAACAACTTGTTGCTTCATTATTGGCTGGATTGAAGTTGGAAACAACATGTAGCTTCATTCCAGACTCGTTTGAAGCTGAAAACAACTTGTAGCTTCATTTTCAGTTGTTTAAAATTAGAATCAACTTGTAGTTTCATTCTTGACTCGTTTGAGCCTGTAAACAACTTGTTGCTTCATTATGGGCTAGATTGAAGTTGGAAACAACTTGTAGCTTCATTCTAGACTCGTTCGAAGTGGAAAACAATTTGTATTTTCATTTTCAGTTGTTTAAAATTAGAATCAACTTATAGTTTCATTCTTGAATCGTTTGAGCCCGGAAACAACTTGTTGCTTCATTATTGGCTGGATTGAAGTTGGAAACAACATGTAGCTTCATTCCAGACTCGTTTGAAGTTGAAAACAACTTGTAGCTTCATTTTCAGTTGTTTAAAATTAGAATCAACTTGTAGTTTCATTCTTGACTCGTTTGAGCCTGTAAACAACTTGTTGCTTCATTACTGGCTGGATCGAAGTTGGAAACAACTTGTAGCTTCATTCTAGACTCGTTTGAAGTTGAAAACAATTTGTAGTTTCATTCTTGACTCGTTTGAGCCCGGAAACAACTTGTTGCTTCATTATTGGCTGGATTGAAGTTGGAAACGACTTGTAGCTTCATTCCAGACTCGTTTGAAGTTGAACACAACTTGTAGCTTCATTTTCGGTTGTTTAAAATTAGAATCAACTTGTAGTTTCATTTTTAACTCGTTTGAGCCTGTAAACAACTTGTTGCTTCATTATTGGTTAGATTGAAGTTGGAAACGACTTGTAGCTTCATTCTAGACTCGTTTGAAGTGGAAAACAATTTGTAACTTCATTTTCGGTTGTTTAAAATTAGAGTCAACTTGTAGTTTCATTTTTGAATCGTTTGAGCGCGGAAACAACTTTTTGCTTCATTATTGGCTGGATTGAAGTTGGAAACAACATTTAGCTTCATTGCAAACTCGTTTGAAGTTGAAAACAACTTTTAGCTTCATTTTCAGTTGTTTAAAATTAGAATCAACTCGTAGTTTCATTCTTGACTCGTTTGAGCCTGTAAACAACTTGTTGCTTCATTATTGGCTAGATTGAAGTTGTAAACAACTTGTAGCTTCATTCTAGACTCGTGGGAAGTGGAAAACAAATTGTAGCTTCATTTTTGGTTGTTTAAAATTAGAATCAACTTGTAGTTTCATTCTTGACTCGTTTAAGCCCGGAAACAACTTATTGCTTCATTATTGGCTGGATTGAAGTTGGAAACAACATGTAGCTTCATTCCAGACTCGTTTGAAGTTGAAAACAACTTGTAGCTTCATTTTCAGTTGTTTAAAATTAGAATCAACTTGTAGTTTCATTCTTGAGTCGTTTGAGCTTGTAAACAACTTGTTGCTTCATTACTGACTGGATCGAAGTTGGAAACAACTTGTAGCTTCTTTCTAGACTCGTTTGAAGTGGAAAACAATTTGTAGTTTCATTCTTGACTCGTTTGAGCCCGGAAACAACTTGTTGCTTCATTATTGGCTGGATTGAAGTTGGAAACGACTTGTAGCTTCATTCCAGACTCGTTTGAAGTTGAACACAACTTGTAGCTTCATTTTCGGTTGTTTAAAATTAGAATCAACTTGTAGTTTCATTTTTGACTCGTTTGAGCCTGTAAACAACTTGTTGCTTCATTATTGGTTAGATTGAAGTTGGAAACAACTTGTAGCTTCATTCTAGACTTGTTTGAAGTGGAAAACAATTTGTAACTTCATTTTCGGTTGTTTAAAATTAGAGTCAACTTGTAGTTTAATTTTTGAATCGTTTGAGCCCAGAAACAACTTTTTGCTTCATTATTGCTGGATTGAAGTTGGAAACAACATTTAGCTTCATTGCAAACTCGTTTGAAGTTGAAAACAACTTTTAGCTTCATTTTCAGTTGTTTAAAATTAGAATCAACTTGTAGTTTCATTCTTGACTCGTTTGAGCCTGTAAACAACATGTTGCTTCATTATTGGCTTGATTGAAGTTGTAAACAACTTGTAGCTTCATTCTAGACTCGTGGGAAGTGGAAAACAAATTGTAGCTTCATTTTTGGTTGTTTAAAATTAGAATCAACTTGTAGTTTCATTCTTGACTCGTTTGAGCCAGGAAACAACTTGTTGCTTCATTATTGGCTGGATTGAAGTTGGAAACAACATGTAGCTTTATTCCAGACTCGTTTGAAGTTGAAAACAACTTGTAGCTTCATTTTCAGTTGTTTAAAATTAGAATCAACTTGTAGTTTCATTCTTGAGTCGTTTGAGCCTGTAAACAACTTGTTGCTTCATTACTGGCTGGATCGAAGTTGGAAACAACTTGTAGTTTCATTCTAGACTCGTTTGAAGTGGAAAACAATTTGTAGTTTCATTCTTGACTCGTTTGAGCCCGGAAACAACTTGTTGCTTCATTATTGGCTGGATTGAAGTTGGAAAGGACTTGTAGCTTCATTCCAGACTCGTTTGAAGTTGTACACAACTTGTAGCTTCATTTTCGGTTGTTTAAAATTAGAATCAACTTGTAGTTTCATTTTTTACTCGTTTGAGCCTGTAAACAACTTGTTGCTTCATTATTGGATAGATTGAAGTTGGAAACAATTTGTAGCTTCATTCTAGACTCGTTTGAAGTGTGATATGGGTCAGAAATAATATTTAATTATTATTAGATATTAAAGGACCAAAAATATGAAAGCCCAGTTAATTAGGCCCTGAGACACTTAAATATTAATTAATTTCGTAATTAATTAATAAGGCCCACAAGCAGGTCCACGATTGAGCTACTTGGACTGTCAAAGTTCAAGAATTGAGCTTCCAGCCCACTCGAGGCTGGAATCCAGTAACTAGCCCTGTCAAGGCCCGAATACACGACTCCTACTCCGTGTAGGAGACTTGATAGAAGGCTCTAGAGCCTCGGTGTTCTACGAGTATTCTAACTCCTCAACGATAAACATCTAGTGTCTTAGATAAACATCGACTCTACAAGATAAGAGTCTTATCTTATCTCAAGATAAGAAGCCTACTTCTATGAGGTTTCTAATAAGTAGAATCATACTTCTACCTTGTCTCTGGCACCGAGACTACTATATAAAGGGCTCTACCCCTTCAAACTAGAACTACGTTCAGACTTGATTCTTTACACAGCTAAAGATACGTAGGCATCTCGAATCCCGAGAACAGTCTTAAAAGCACGACGCTTCACCTTCGTTTTTCGATCCATAACATTTGGCGCCGTCTGTGGGAAGAAGACAACAACCATGGTCAGACCCGCGAGATTACGCTCGGAAGTCCATCCTCCGTCAACCGGAGACAACACCGCAACCCAAGATCCACCCTCCACTCATGTCACCGCTGGAACCTCCACTCAGCCAATTCCGCTCTCCACCCACACGGCTGGAACCTCGAATCCAACCATCACTGCTCCCCAAAGCACAGCTCCGTTGATATTCGGCACGTTGCCCCCTATAACTAGCCTTGTGGCAACAACCACCGCTGGTGGAACTCACTACTCAACAGTCATGACGACCACAAGAGGACAAACGGATGAGTATGAAGTTTACACAGACAACGACTCATCTGAAGAGTCGGAGAGGGATTATGATATTCCCCCACGTAGAAGGAGAGACGGAAACCAGGGCCGAGATTCCCAACACCATACTAGACAAAACAATCCTGAGTCCCGAGGACCTACGCATCAGGAATATGAAGCCAGAATTCGAGCCTTCGAACAGCAGATTGATCAATTAAGGAGGGACATGGCCGCCCACCAGGCAAGGCAGCAACCTCCCGAACCGAGGGTTGAAACCCCTCAGAACACAGGTATGACCCGAATCCATCTATTGCCTCCCGGTGACCCTGACAATCCTGTCCCGCCATTCACTGAGGAGATCATGGCAGCAAGAATTTCTCGGAAGTTTAAGTTGCCCACTATCAAGGCGTATGACGGAACGGGTGATCCCGCTAATCATGTACGGACCTTCATGAATGCATTGTTGTTGCAGCCAGTCACAGAGGCTATCAAGTGTCGAGCTTTTCCCCAAACCTTGAGCGGGATGGCACAACACTGGTATAGTCGTCTACCCCCTAACTCGATATCTTCGTTTGCTGATTTGAGTCGAGCTTTCATAGGTCAATTCATTGGAAGTAAGACCCACGCCAAAAGTTCAGCATCCTTGATGAACCTTCACCAGGGCAGGAATGAGTCCCTTCGAGATTACATGAACCGCTTCACCAAGGAGGCGCTCAAGGTCCCGGACTTGGACCAGAAAGTAGCAATGATTGCCCTGCAGCAAGGAACAACGGATGACAATTTCCGTCGATCACTAGCCAAGAGGGCCCCGGACAATATGAATGAGCTCCAGGAAAGAGCCGGGAAGTATATCAAAGCGGAAGAAAGTTTGAAGAAATCTCAGGTTGTCCAAGGACAAGCCTCCAACCCTAAGAAACGTGGAAACGACACCGAGTACAATGCAAATAGCAAGTATTCAAAGACCGGAGATGATGACAAGTCATCCACGAAGAAGAAATCAGGACCGAGGTTCACCGAATATGCGAGGCTGAATGCCCCTAGGAGTCAAATCCTGATGGAAATTGAGAAGGAAGGAGGAGTTCGGTGGCCAAAGCCTATCAGAACTGATCCCGAGAAGAGAAACAAGGATCTATACTGCAGGTTCCACAAAGATACAGGACACAAGACCGATGATTGTCGTCAGTTGAAGGACGAGATTGAATTCCTGATCCGAAAAGGCAAGTTGTCCAGATACACCAAGGAGGGGGATAAGAATGCCCGAGGCAATGATGATCGAGGGAGAGACAATGACGATCGGAGGAATCAGCCTCGAGGACCTGTAGTTAATGTGATTTCTGGAGGACCAACCGCTGCTGGCACATCTAGTAACTCGAGGAAGGCATATGCCCGGGAAGTGATGAGTATTGTTGGAGAACCCCCGAAGAGGGCGAGAATTGAGCTTCCTCTGACTTTTAATGATTCAGAACTTGAAGGGGTGAAGTTCCCCCATGACGATCCATTAGTAATCACACCCGTGATCGGGAATTCATCTGTGAAGAGAGTCCTTGTGGACAATGGGGCATCTGTTGATATACTCTTCCACGACGCTTATGAGAAGATGGGATATGCTGATTCACAGTTAACACCTTCAGATATGCCTATATACGGTTTTAATAACGCGGAGACGAAAATTGAAGGAATGATCCAACTACCGGTAACAATGGGAGCCGAGCCTAGACAGGCCACATGTATGTTGAACTTTTTGGTCGTTAAAGCCTCGTCAACCTACAATGCTATCATTGGAAGAACAGGGATACACGCTTTTAAAGCAATTCCATCCACTTACCATTTGAAGATCAAATTCCCGACTAGGAACGGAGTGGGAGAAGAAATAGGAGATCAAAAGATGGCTAGAAGTTGTTATGTGGGGGCTTTGAAATCCGGAGGAGTCGGGGGGCAAGTTATGCCTATTGAAGATCTAGATGTCAGGGGAGAGGAGGAACGAAAAGGCAAGCCTGCCGAGGACTTGGTCCCTATCACCCTATATCCTGATGAGCCTGAGAAGGTTACCTTCGTTGGGGTTTCACTCCCCGAGGACTTGAAGGTTGAGTTTGTTAAGTTCCTGAGGAACAACCGTGATGTCTTTGCTTGGACGGCTGCTGATATGCCCGGTATTGACCCCTCCTACATGACACATAAGTTGAATGTTAATCCTGATAGGAAGCCGATACAACAGAAGAAGAGAAACTTTGCACCTGAGAGGCAAGAAGCCATTAGACAGGAGGTTGAGAAATTGTTGGAAGCTGGGTTCATAGAGGAGATTCAGTTCCCAGAATGGTTGGCAAACCCGGTTATGGTCAAGAAAGCTAATGGGAAGTGGAGGATGTGTGTAGACTTCACGGACCTCAACGATGCTTGTCCAAAGGATTGCTTTCCTCTTCCGAGGATTGACACATTGATAGATGCCACTGCCGGCCACGAGATGTTGAGTTTCATGGATGGTTTCAGTGGATACAACCAGATCCGGATGGACAAAAACGACGTTCCTAAGGTATCATTCGTCACTGACTTTGGTGTGTTCTGTTACTTAGTTATGGCATTTGGTCTTAAGAATGCAGGAGCCACGTATCAACGTTTGGCAAACAAGATGTTTAAGCATCTGATTGGGAAGACCATGGAGGTCTATGTTGATGACATGTTAGTTAAGAGTTTGAATAAGGCTGACCACCTCAAACACCTCAGTGAGGCCTTTGAAGTCCTGAGGACTCATAAGATGATGTTAAATCCAGCCAAGTGTGCTTTCGGAGTTGGATCAGGTAAGTTTCTGGGGTTGATGGTCTCCAAACGTGGAATCGAGGCCAACCCCGACAAGATTAAGGCTATCCTCGACATGGAACCACCTAAGACCATAAGGGACGTTCAGAAGTTAACCGGAAGGATTGCAGCTTTGGGGCGATTCGTATCAAAGTCCGGAGACAAGTGTTTGCCTTTCTTCAAAGCACTCAAGAAGGTCAAGAACTTTGAGTGGACAGAGGAGAGCCAAGTGGCCTTTGAGGAGTTGAAGAAATACATGACAGAGCCACCTCTTCTCTCGAAGCCGGTGGATGGTGAAGTTCTATATGTGTACTTAGCTGTTTCAGAACAAGCGCTAAGTGCTGTCTTAGTTCGTGAGGACGGGAAAGTCCAGAAACCCGTCTACTATGTTAGCAAGGTTTTACATGGAGCGGAGCTCAACTACTCCGTGATTGAGAAGTTTGCGTTGGCTATGATTACAGCCTCGAGGAAGTTGAGACCTTACTTCCAATCTCATAAGATTGAAGTCTTGACTGACCAGCCCCTTCGTAACATAATGCATAGCCCGAAGGCTAGTGGAAGATTGATAAAGTGGGCAGTTGAACTTGGAGAATTCGATATTCGATATAAGCCACGGGTGGCAATCAAGGCTCAAGCTCTAGCTGACTTCATAGTTGAATGTACCATTGACAACCAAGAAGTCGGGGGGCAGGAGAATAAGGACGAGATGGCTGAGTCCAAGGAAGTAGAGGAGAAACCTAAAGAATACTGGCTATTGTTTTTTGACGGAGCTTCAAAAACGAAAACTAGTGGTGCAGGGCTTGTGCTCCAAAGCCCTGACGGGTTCATAGTGGAATACGCAATCAAGTTGGATTTTCCAACCACCAACAACGAGGCTGAGTATGAAGCCTTAATAGCTGGATTGGGACTAGCTAGAACTCTGAGGGTCAAGAACCTTAAGGTCTGTGGAGACTCAAGACTTGTAGTCTCTCAGGTTAATGGAGAATTTGAGGCACGAGAGGAGACGATGCTGAAATATTTAAGAATCGTGAAAGCTCAGATGACATTATTCGAAAAGTGTCAGATTGAATACATACCAAGGGAGGAGAATGCGAAGGCTGATGCCTTGTCTCAGTTTGCATCCTCCGACAATGAAGTCTGTTCGGGGAGTGTCTATTATCAGGTTCTGAGAACCCCGAGCATCAATGCTAAGCTGATAGCCCCGATTGATACAGGAGCCACTTGGATGGACGAGATTAAGATGTATCTCGAGTCAGGACATCTTCCACCCAATGCCGAGGAGGCACGAAAGTTAAAGGTAAGAGCGTTAAAGTATGTGCTCATTGAAGGGATTCTATATAGAAAGTCGTATGTGATTCCTTACTTGAGATGTTTGAGGCCGGAAGAGGCTCGAGAAGCCTTGAGAGAGGTTCACGAAGGAGTGTGTGGACAACACCTCGGTGGAAGGGCATTAGCACACAAGGTCACCCGCCTCGGGTTTTATTGGCCTGACATGTTGAAACAAGCTCAGGACTATGTCAAACGGTGTGATAGGTGTCAGAGGTTTGCACCCATTGTACGCCAGCCCCCTGAGATGTTAACATCCATCAATTCCCCGATTCCTTTTGCTATGTGGGGGATGGATATCCTAGGGCCGTTCCCACTCGCTAGTGCACAGAGGAAGTTTTTGATAGTTGCAATCGACTACTTCACCAAGTGGATTGAGGCTAAACCCCTGGCCAAGATAACCACAAAGCAGGTTGCTCAATTCTTCTGGGAGAATGTCATATGCAGGTACGGCATACCTCGAGTCTTGGTTACTGACAATGGAACACAATTCAACAATGCTGAGTTCCAAGGATATTGCAAGGACTACGACATTGAGTTACGATTCACCTCGGTGGCACATCCACAAGCCAATGGACAGGCGGAAGTTGCAAACCGGATCATCCTCGATGGACTGAAGAAAAGAGTTGAGAAAGCTCAAGGCACTTGGGCAGACGATATCCTTCCGATCCTATGGGCATATCGAACAACTTGTAGGGTCACTACTGGAGCTACTCCCTTTCAGCTAGCTTATGGAACTGAGGCAGTGGTGCCCCTCGAGATCACTCATACTTCCCCAAGGATCGAGCAATTTGATCCACCAACCAACGAAGAAGGAATGAGGTTGGCTCTTGACATGATTGATGAGGTCCGAGACCAAGCTCATGCGAAGATAGTGGAAAACCAGAAACGAGCTTCGTACTACTACAACCTTCGAGTTAAGGAACGTTTCTTCCGAGAAGGAGATTTAGTGTTGAGAAAGGCTGAGGCCTCTGGTGTTGGTCCTAAGGGCAAGATGGCCCCGAATTGGGAAGGACCATACCAGGTGAAGAATGTCACAGGTCATGGGTCGTATAAGCTTCAGACCTTAGATGGAGTTGAAGTCCCAAGAAGTTGGCATGCAACCAACTTGAAGATTTATTATGTTTGAGTATTCTAAGTATTAGGAGTTCATATGAATAAGGTCATATAGACCACTGTCGTTCAGTAGCATGAAGTATAACTCGTTCATTACTTGCGAAGTTTTAATAAGATCTCGAAGATTACCTAGTATCCTTTATATTTGTTTAAATTCCGTTTGCGTGAATGTTTTCCTTATAGATATTGCGTTGTGAATCCTAAGGTCTGGACAGTAAATGCATGGCATGAAAACTCGAAACATACAACACAAAAGCTAGAAGCTCAAATCCGAAATAGTTAGATTAATAACTTAAGAGTTGTGGTACAACCCTTATAAAAGATACGATAAGTCGAGTACATAAAAGCCATGCAAGGCTACAAGATAAGTTAAAGTCATATTACATTCCCAAATAGAAGTCAAGCAAGCACAAAGCTTTAGCCACGCAGGGCCCGAATAAACAAGTCCTAGATAGATAATAAAATACGCATAGATAAAGTCTCGTAAGACTAGTAAGAGGAGCTGGAACTACTCCCAGCTAGGCCACGCACTGTGAGGAGTCTGATCTCCAACTGCGACCCCTGCTCCTTCCACCTCCTCAACATCAACAACGGCGGGAACATGGGAGGAAGATGCAGTGGCCAAAGACTGAGCTGGTAGATAAGGGCTAGGATACCGAGAAGGATCAAACATTCCCGGGTGATCAGCAACAACGGTCTCGAGGGCCTTGTCCCAGCCAGAAGTGAAAACCGAGGGACGCACCCTATCATCATGGTCGTCCATGAACTGGAGGAAGGGGTCAGAGTCCATGTACTCGTCGATAATCATCCCCTTGTTCTTCTCCAAACCTTCCTCGAGAGTCTTCATCCTGTTTTGAAGAGATGTGACCATGTCCTCAGCCGAATGAGCACGGCTCTCCCAATCGTTCATCGCTCTAGTCAAGCTAACCTTTTCTTTCTGAAGAGCCCTCTCAGACTCCTTGAAGGCATTAGCTTGATAAATAGCCGCCTGGAAGTAGGAGTTGAGCTAAAAGGAAAGGAGGAAAACTGTGAGAAGCCATATCTCATATGCTAAGACAAAAGAAACAAGTATATATATATAAAAAAAGTAAAGTTAACTCACATTATAGGCCGCACTAGCACCAAGCTGCTCCGCCTCGTCAAGGCTCGTTCTCTCCACAATGTTGGTCCGATCAGGAGGAGTTATGCACTCCCTAGACCAGTCCTTAGCTAGGAGAGAACTCCCAGACACCGAATGCTGATCACAAATACCCCAAGCCGGCATGAAAGCAGTCTGCATGTGACCATCGGCATCTCTAAACCTCTTCCCAGCTTGCTGACTGTGCTGGAGGAAAGCAGGAGTGGTAGGCTCAGGAGGGTTGGCTCTCTCAGCAAGCTTCTTCATCATCCTCTTCGTGACTTTATCGCCACGACCCTGGTCATCATCGATAATCTCAACAGCTGAAACAAAACAAATAATATGGATGTTAGCAAACAAGTATCGAACAAATTGACGAAATCCAAATCAACTGTAAGAAATTACCACTATCAGAAACAAAGCTAAGACCAGCTGACCGGAGAGCATTTTCATTAATGATGGCACGGTAATGAGTTCTACCCTTATCACTTATAAGCTCATCTCTTTGTTGATGCTCGGCTCTAGTAAGAAGGCGATCGAACCGTCCGGGATCGTTCACAGTTGCAAACCTAGGTCTGAAGATCTCTCCCCAATTACCTCCTCTCCAACGAAGGATCACAAATCCCCACTTCCATACATGATTAGAATCAGGAAGGGACTCGGTAAAGAACGTATGAGGAACACCGGGACGATGACCGATATGTATCCATCCTTTCCTACACTCAGGACTATTCTTAAACACGAAGATACTCCTAAATAAGTTTATACTAAGCGGGAATCCTTTTTGAACACACAAAGCCATAAAAACGTGGATTATTCTCCAAGCGTTGGGAACCAACTGACACGGATTTATCCTAGCTTCAGCTAAAAGTCTAGGTATAAAATCGTTAAGAGGGAAGCGAAGACCCGACTTAAAAGCATCCTCATAAATAAATAAATCCTCCGGATCCCAGTTACAAGTTCTATCACCCGGAGAGGGACAAACTACTTCATACTGAGGAGGAACGTTATATAACTCAGCTATTCTAACAACATCTTCATCATTAAGTCTACTAGGATAATCATTAGCATCTAACTCAGCATTATTAGGAAAGGCATCTCCCATTTCATTCAGCAATTCGAATAAAGAAGTAACTGGATGATCAAGAACGATAGGGGGACGGAAATCCTTACCTCTTTTTGAAGCTCGAGCAGCCAACCTTTTTGCCCTCTCCTCAGCAATAGAGTGATTTTCGGCCATTGACAAACACCAAAATCTTGAAGATCAAACACCAAAAGATGCCTCCGAAAGCTTGAAATCTTGATGAAACTTTGGAGAACAAACACCAAATCTTGAAGATCAAACACCAAAATAGGCCTCCAAAACCTTGAAATTTTGATGAATCTTTGAAGGTGTGAAGAACAAACACGAAATCCTGAAGATCAAACACCAAAATAGGCCTCCAAAACCTTGAGATTTTGATGAATCTTTGAAGGTGCGAAGAACAAACACCAAATCTTGAGGATCGAACACCAAAATAGGCTTCAAAAGACTTGAAAAAATGAAGAACCACTAAGATTTTTTGAAATCCATGAAGAAACTACTAAAATTCTAGAGAGAAAAAGTTGAGATGAAAGGAAGTTATGAAGTGTGGGGAGTGAAACTACACTCACTTATATAAGCCACGGTTGGTCGCAAAAAAAAAACAAAAAACAAAAAAAGGGCTATATAGCCGTTGTATAGCTCCTAGGGAGCAATAAAAGAACAAAATAACGGTAGAGCAAAAACCAACGTTTGGTAGAGAAGAAATTGGGCAGGCCCCACCCTTTTTTTATTATTCATTTTCCTTTTTCTAAAAAGGAAAAAGTAAATAGTAAAAGAAAAAACAGAAAGCAGAGTCGCGGATTCAAAACCAAAGTTTGGCTGAAAATAAAATGGGCTGGGCCCCGCTACCTTTTTAATTTATTTTTTCTTTTTCTATAAAAGAAAACGAGAAAAAGAATAAAAAAATATATATTATTAGCAGAGTAGAAAATGTCGGGTAAAAGCCTTGTTTTGGCGGAATAAAAATTGGGCTGGGCCCCACAGTTTTTATTTAACTTTTTTCTTAAAAGAAAAAAGGAAAATAAAAACATATAAAAAATTCAAATACTCGCCGAGAAGGGACATCCGAGCAGGCGAGCAGATTTGGCCAAGTAGCAAATGGGCTGGGTCCCATTGTTTTTCTTATTTATTTATTTTTTCTGAAAATGAAAAAAAGAAATAAAATTTAAAAAAAAAAAAAAAAGCAAAAAAATCAAGCCGAGCAAGCTCCGCCGAGCAAGATGCAGTTATGGCCGAGCAGGAAAAGAAGGGTGGACCCCAGAGCAGTTTTTTTTAATTTATTTTTTGGCAAAAAAAGTAAAAAAAAAAAAAAAAAAAAAATGGAAAACTGAAAAAATCAGAAAAAGCGGCCGAGTAAAACTATACGAGTAACAGGCCTGTTGTGGCCGAGTAGAAAAGGTCATGCGGGCCCACCCAGCTTTATATTAAAAAAATACTAACAAAATAAAAAAGGATTGAGTAAATCCCCGAGCAAGTGCAGCCGAGCAAGTCACTGGTTTTGGCCGACTAAGTCCTTACGTGGGCCCTGTAGGTTTTCTTTTCCTGCTTAAAAAAAAAAAAAAGAGTAAATATTTAATTTACTTCGCAAATAATTATGAAAAAATAATATAAAAATCCCTGAAAATTCTAAAAATTAAGGGACTAAATAAAATATTTTTCTCGGTCGAGAAATAATATTTTAAAAATATTTTGAGTATATATTCAGTACTCAAATAAATACCTGAAAGGTGCGGAAATTCTTAAAAATAGGGAGGAATTCCCGAAAATTCTCAAAAATACCCGGAGGTAAATGAAAAATTGTAGAAAAATATAAAAGACTCGATAAGTCATGAAAACGACTCGATAAGTCTTAGGCTTGATAAGTCGCATAAAAACCTCTATAACTTTTGAAAAGTTTCTACAAAACTTATCGAAAGTTGGGGGGCAAATGATATGGGTCAGAAATAATATTTAATTATTATTAGATATTAAAGGACCAAAAATATGAAAGCCCAGTTAATTAGGCCCTGAGACACTTAAATATTAATTAATTTCGTAATTAATTAATAAGGCCCACAAGCAGGTCCACGATTGAGCTACTTGGACTGTCAAAGTTCAAGAATTGAGCTTCCAGCCCACTCGAGGCTGGAATCCAGTAACTAGCCCTGTCAAGGCCCGAATACACGACTCCTACTCCGTGTAGGAGACTTGATAGAAGGCTCTAGAGCCTCGGTGTTCTACGAGTATTCTAACTCCTCAACGATAAACATCTAGTGTCTTAGATAAACATCGACTCTACAAGATAAGAGTCTTATCTTATCTCAAGATAAGAAGCCTACTTCTATGAGGTTTCTAATAAGTAGAATCATACTTCTACCTTGTCTCTGGCACCGAGACTACTATATAAAGGGCTCTACCCCTTCAAACTAGAACTACGTTCAGACTTGATTCTTTACACAGCTAAAGATACGTAGGCATCTCGAATCCCGAGAACAGTCTTAAAAGCACGACGCTTCACCTTCGTTTTTCGATCCATAACAAAGTGGAAAACAATTTGTAACTTCATTTTGGGTTGTTTAAAATTAGAGTCAACTTGTAGTTTCATTTTTGAATCGTTTGAGCCTGGAAACAACTTTTTGCTTCATTATTGGCTGGATTGAAGTTGGAAACAACATTTAGCTTCATTGCAAACTCGTTTGAAGTTGAAAACAACTTTTAGCTTCATTTTCAGTTGTTTAAAATTAGAATCAACTTGTAGTTTCATTCTTGACTCGTTTGAGCCTGTAAACAACTTGTTGCTTCATTAGTGGCTAGATTAAAGTTGTAAACAACTTGTAGCTTCATTCTAGACTCGTGGGAAGTGGAAAACAAATTGTAGCTTCATTTTTGGTTGTTTAAAATTAGAATCAACTTGTAGTTTCATTCTTGACTGGTTTGAGCCCGGAAACAACTTGTTGCTTCATTATTGGCTGGATTGAAGTTGGAAACGACATGTAGCTTCATTCCAGACTCGTTTGAAGTTGAAAACAACTTGTAGTTTTCAGTTGTTTAAAATTAGAATCAACTTGTAGTTTCATTCTTGAGTCGTTTGAGCTTGTAAACAACTTGTTGCTTCATTACTGACTGGATCGAAGTTGGAAACAACTTGTAGCTTCTTTCTAGACTCGTTTGAAGTGGAAAACAATTTGTAGTTTCATTCTTGACTCGTTTGAGCCCGGAAACAACTTGTTGCTTCATTATTGGCTGGATTGAAGTTGGAAACGACTTGTAGCTTCATTCCAGACTCGTTTGAAGTTGAACACAACTTGTAGCTTCATTTTCGGTTGTTTAAAATTAGAATCAACTTGTAGTTTCATTTTTGACTCGTTTGAGCCTGTAAACAACTTGTTGCTTCATTATTGGTTAGATTGAAGTTGGAAACAACTTGTAGCTTCATTCGAGACTCGTTTGAAGTGGAAAACAATTTGTAACTTCATTTTCGATTGTTCAAAATTAGAATCAACTTGTAGTTTCATTTTTGACTCGTTTGAGCCTGTAAACAACTTGTTGCTTCATTATTGGTTAGATTGAAGTTGGAAACAGCTTGTAGCTTCATTCTAGACTCGTTTGAAGTGGAAAACAATTTGTAACTTCATTTTCGGTTGTTTAAAATTAGAGTCAACTTGTAGTTTCATTTTTGAATCGTTTGAGCCCAGAAACAACTTTTTGCTTCATTATTGCTGGATTGAAGTTGGAAACAACATTTAGCTTCATTGCAAACTCGTTTGAAGTTGAAAACAACTTTTAGCTTCATTTTTAGTTGTTTAAAATTAGAATCAACTTGTAGTTTCATTCTTGACTCGTTTGAGCCTGTAAACAACTTGTTGCTTCATTATTGGCTTGATTGAAGTTGTAAACAACTTGTAGCTTCATTCTAGACTCGTGGGAAGTGGAAAACAAATTGTAGCTTCATTTTTGGTTGTTTAAAATTAGAATCAACTTGTAGTTTCATTCTTGACTTGTTTGAGCCCGGAAACAACTTGTTGCTTCATTATTGGCTGGATTGAAGTTGGAAACGACATGTAGCTTTATTCCAGACTCGTTTGAAGTTGAAAACAACTTGTAGTTTTCAGTTGTTTAAAATTAGAATCAACTTGTAGTTTCATTCTTGAGTCGTTTGAGCTTGTAAACAACTTGTTGCTTCATTACTGACTGGATCGAAGTTGGAAACAACTTGTAGCTTCTTTCTAGACTCGTTTGAAGTGGAAAACAATTTGTAGTTTCATTCTTGACTCGTTTGAGCCCGGAAACAACTTGTTGCTTCATTATTGGCTGGATTGAAGTTGGAAACGACTTGTAGCTTCATTCCAGACTCGTTTGAAGTTGAACACAACTTGTAGCTTCATTTTCGGTTGTTTAAAATTAGAATCAACTTGTAGTTTCATTTTTGACTCGTTTGAGCCTGTAAACAACTTGTTGCTTCATTATTGGTTAGATTGAAGTTGGAAACAACTTGTAGCTTCATTCTAGACTCGTTTGAAGTGGAAAACAATTTGTAACTTCATTTTCGGTTGTTTAAAATTAGAGTCAACTTGTAGTTTCATTTTTGAATCGTTTGAGCCCAGAAACAACTTTTTGCTTCATTATTGCTGGATTGAAGTTGGAAACAACATTTAGCTTCATTGCAAACTCGTTTGAAGTTGAAAACAACTTTTAGCTTCATTTTCAGTTGTTTAAAATTAGAATCAACTTGTAGTTTCATTCTTGACTCGTTTGAGCCTGTAAACAACTTGTTGCTTCATTATTGGCTTGATTGAAGTTGTAAACAACTTGTAACTTCATTCTAGACTCGTGGGAAGTGGAAAACAAATTGTAGCTTCATTTTTGGTTGTTTAAAATTAGAATCAACTTGTAGTTTCATTCTTGACTCGTTTGAGCCAGGAAACAACTTGTTGCTTCATTATTGGCTGGATTGAAGTTGGAAACAACATGTAGCTTTATTCCAGACTCGTTTGAAGTTGAAAACAACTTGTAGCTTCATTTTCAGTTGTTTAAAATTAGAATCAACTTGTAGTTTCATTCTTGAGTCGTTTGAGCCTGTAAACAACTTGTTGCTTCATTACTGGCTGGATCGAAGTTGGAAACAACTTGTAGTTTCATTCTAGACTCGTTTGAAGTGGAAAACAATTTGTAGTTTCATTCTTGACTCGTTTGAGCCCGGAAACAACTTGTTGCTTCATTATTGGCTGGATTGAAGTTGGAAACGACTTGTAGCTTCATTCCAGACTCGTTTGAAGTTGAACACAACTTGTAGCTTCATTTTCGGTTGTTTAAAATTAGAATCAACTTGTAGTTTCATTTTTGACTCGTTTGAGCCTGTAAACAACTTGTTGCTTCATTATTGGTTAGATTGAAGTTGGAAACAACTTGTAGCTTCATTCTAGACTCGTTTGAAGTGGAAAACAATTTGTAACTTCATTTTCGGTTGTTTAAAATTAGAGTCAACTTGTAGTTTCATTTTTGAATCGTTTGAGCCCAGAAACAACTTTTTGCTTCATTATTGCTGGATTGAAGTTGGAAACAACATTTAGCTTCATTGCAAACTCGTTTGAAGTTGAAAACAACTTTTAGCTTCATTTTCAGTTGTTTAAAATTAGAATCAACTTGTAGTTTCATTCTTGACTCGTTTGAGCCTGTAAACAACTTGTTGCTTCATTATTGGCTTGATTGAAGTTGTAAACAACTTGTAGCTTCATTCTAGACTCGTGGGAAGTGGAAAACAAATTGTAGCTTCATTTTTGGTTGTTTAAAATTAGAATCAACTTGTAGTTTCATTCTTGACTCGTTTGAGCCAGGAAACAACTTGTTGCTTCATTATTGGCTGGATTGAAGTTGGAAACAACATGTAGCTTTATTCCAGACTCGTTTGAAGTTGAAAACAATTTGTAGCTTCATTTTCAGTTGTTTAAAATTAGAATCAACTTGTAGTTTCATTCTTGAGTCGTTTGAGCCTGTAAACAACTTGTTGCTTCATTACTGGCTGGATCGAAGTTGGAAACAACTTGTAGTTTCATTCTAGACTCGTTTGAAGTGGAAAACAATTTGTAGTTTCATTCTTGACTCGTTTGAGCCCGGAAACAACTTGTTGCTTCATTATTGGCTGGATTGGAGTTGGAAACGACTTGTAGCTTCATTCCAGACTCGTTTGAAGTTGAACACAACTTGTAGCTTCATTTTCGGTTGTTTAAAATTAGAATCAACTTGTAGTTTCATTTTTGACTCGTTTGAGCCTGTAAACAACTTGTTGCTTCATTATTGGTTAGATTGAAGTTGGAAACAACTTGTAGCTTCATTCTAGACTCGTTTGAAGTGGAAAACAATTTGTAACTTCATTTTCGGTTGTTTAAAATTAGAGTCAACTTGTAGTTTCATTTTTGAATCGTTTGAGCCCAGAAACAACTTTTTGCTTCATTATTGCTGGATTGAAGTTGGAAACAACATTTAGCTTCATTGCAAACTCGTTTGAAGTTGAAAACAACTTTTAGCTTCATTTTCAGTTGTTTAAAATTAGAATCAACTTGTAGTTTCATTCTTGACTCGTTTGAGCCTGTAAACAACTTGTTGCTTCATTATTGGCTTGATTGAAGTTGTAAACAACTTGTAGCTTCATTCTAGACTCGTGGGAAGTGGAAAACAAATTGTAGCTTCATTTTTGGTTGTTTAAAATTAGAATCAACTTGTAGTTTCATTCTTGACTCGTTTGAGCCAGGAAACAACTTGTTGCTTCATTATTGGCTGGATTGAAGTTGGAAACAACATGTAGCTTTATTCCAGACTCGTTTGAAGTTGAAAACAACTTGTAGCTTCATTTTCAGTTGTTTAAAATTAGTTACAACTTGTAGTTTCATTCTTGAGTCGTTTGAGCCTGTATACAACTTGTTGCTTCATTACTGGCTGGATCGAAGTTGGAAACAACTTGTAGTTTCATTCTAGACTCGTTTGAAGTGGAAAACAATTTGTAGTTTCATTCTTGACTCGTTTGAGCCCGGAAACAACTTGTTGCTTCATTGTTGGCTGGATTGAAGTTGGAAACGACTTGTAGCTTCATTCCAGACTCGTTTGAAGTTGAACACAACTTGTAGCTTCATTTTCGATTGTTTAAAATTAGAATCAACTTGTAGTTTCATTTTTGACTCGTTTGAGCCTGTAAACAACTTGTTGCTTCATTATTGGTTAGATTGAAGTTGGAAACAATTTGTAGCTTCATTCTAGACTCGTTTGAAGTGGAAAACAATTTGTAACTTCATTTTCGGTTGTTTAAAATTAGAGTCAACTTGTAGTTTCATTTTTGAATCGTTTGAGCCTGGAAACAACTTTTTGCTTCATTATTGGCTGGATTGAAGTTGGAAACAACATTTAGCTTCATTGCAAACTCGTTTGAAGTTGAAAACAACTTTTAGCTTCATTTCCAGTTGTTTAAAATTAGAATCAACTTGTAGTTTCATTCTTGACTCGTTTGAGCCTGTAAACAACTTGTTGCTTCATTAGTGGCTAGATTAAAGTTGTAAACAACTTGTAGCTTCACTCTAGACTCGTGGAAGTGGAAAACAAATTGTAGCCTCATTTTTGGTTGTTTAAAATTAGAATCAACTTGTAGTTTCATTCTTGACTTGTTTGAGCCCGGAAACAACTTGTTGCTTCATTATTGGCTGGATTGAAGTTGGAAACAACATGTAGCTTCATTCCAGACTCGTTTGAAGTTGAAAACAAATTGTAGCTTCATTTTCAGTTGTTTAAAATTAGAATCAACTTGTAGTTTCATTCTTGAGTCGTTCGAGCCTGTAAACAACTTGTTGCTTCAATACTGGCTGAATCGAAGTTGGATACAACTTGTAGCTTCATTCTAGACTCGTTTGAAGTGGAAAACAATTTGTAATTTCATTCTTGACTCGTTTGAGCCCGGAAACAACTTGTTGCTTCATTATTGGCTGGATTGAAGTTGGAAACGACTTGTAGCTTCATTCCAGACTCGTTTGAAGTTAAACACAACTTGTAGCTTCATTTTCGGTTGTTTAAAATTAGAATCAACTTGTAGTTTCATTTTTGACTCGTTTGAGCCTGTAAACAACTTGTTGCTTCATTATTGGTTAGATTGAAGTTGGAAACAACTTGTAGCTACATTCTAGACTCGTTTGAAGTGGAAAACAATTTGTAACTTCATTTTCGGTTGTTTAAAATTAGAGTCAACTTGTAGTTTCATTTTTGAATCGTTTGAGCCCGGAAACAACTTTTTGCTTCATTATTGGCTGGATTGAAGTTGGAAACAACATTTAGCTTCATTGCAAACTCGTTTGAATTTGAAAACAACTTTTAGCTTCATTTTCAGTTGTTTAGAATTAGAATCAACTTGTAGTTTCATTCTTGACTCGTTGTAGCCTGTAAACAACTTGTTGCTTCATTATTGGCTAGATTGAAGTTGTAAACAACTTGTAGCTTCATTCTAGACTCGTGGGAAGTGGAAAACAAATTGTAGCTTCATTTTTGGTTGTTTAAAATTAGAATCAACTTGTAGTTTCATTCTTGACTCGTTTGAGCCAGGAAACAACTTGTTGCTTCATTATTGGCTGGATTGAAGTTGGAAACAACATGTAGCTTTATTCCAGACTCGTTTGAAGTTGAAAACAACTTGTAGCTTCATTTTCAGTTGTTTAAAATTAGAATCAACTTGTAGTTTCATTCTTGAGTCGTTTGAGCCTGTAAACAACTTGTTGCTTCATTACTGGCTGGATCGAAGTTGGAAACAACTTGTAGTTTCATTCTAGACTCGTTTGAAGTGGAAAACAATTTGTAGTTTCATTCTTGACTCGTTTGAGCCCGGAAACAACTTGTTGCTTCATTATTGGCTGGATTGAAGTTGGAAACGACTTGTAGCTTCATTCCAGACTCGTTTGAAGTTGAACACAACTTGTAGCTTCATTTTCGGTTGTTTAAAATTAGAATCAACTTGTAGTTTCATTTTTGACTCGTTTGAGCCTGTAAACAACTTGTTGCTTCATTATTGGTTAGATTGAAGTTGGAAACAACTTGTAGCTACATTCTAGACTCGTTTGAAGTGGAAAACAATTTGTAACTTCATTTTCGGTTGTTTAAAATTAGAGTCAACTTGTAGTTTCATTTTTGAATCGTTTGAGCCCGGAAACAACTTGTTGCTTCATTATTGGCTCGATTGAAGTTGGAAACAACTTGTAGCTTCATTCTAGACTCGTTCGAAGTGGAAAACAATTTGTATCTTCATTTTCAGTTGTTTAAAATTAGAATCACCTTATAGTTTCATTCTTGAATCGTTTGAACCCGGAAACAACTTGTTGCTTCATTATTGGCTGGATTGAAGTTGGAAACAACATGTAGCTTCATTCCAGACTCGTTTGAAGTTGAAAACAACTTGTAGCTTCATTTTCAGTTGTTTAAAATTAGAGTCAACTTGTAGTTTCATTTTTGAATCGTTTGAGCCCAGAAACAACTTTTTGCTTCATTATTGCTGGATTGAAGTTGGAAACAACATTTAGCTTCATTGCAAACTCGTTTGAAGTTGAAAACAACTTTTAGCTTCATTTTCAGTTGTTTAAAATTAGAATCAACTTGTAGTTTCATTCTTGACTCGTTTGAGCCTGTAAACAACTTGTTGCTTCATTATTGGCTTGATTGAAGTTGTAAACAACTTGTAGCTTCATTCTAGACTCGTGGGAAGTGGAAAACAAATTGTAGCTTCATTTTTGGTTGTTTAAAATTAGAATCAACTTGTAGTTTCATTCTTGACTCGTTTGAGCCAGGAAACAACTTGTTGCTTCATTATTGGCTGGATTGAAGTTGGAAACAACATGTAGCTTTATTCCAGACTCGTTTGAAGTTGAAAACAACTTGTAGCTTCATTTTCAGTTGTTTAAAATTAGTTACAACTTGTAGTTTCATTCTTGAGTCGTTTGAGCCTGTATACAACTTGTTGCTTCATTACTGGCTGGATCGAAGTTGGAAACAACTTGTAGTTTCATTCTAGACTCGTTTGAAGTGGAAAACAATTTGTAGTTTCATTCTTGACTCGTTTGAGCCCGGAAACAACTTGTTGCTTCATTGTTGGCTGGATTGAAGTTGGAAACGACTTGTAGCTTCATTCCAGACTCGTTTGAAGTTGAACACAACTTGTAGCTTCATTTTCGATTGTTTAAAATTAGAATCAACTTGTAGTTTCATTTTTGACTCGTTTGAGCCTGTAAACAACTTGTTGCTTCATTATTGGTTAGATTGAAGTTGGAAACAATTTGTAGCTTCATTCTAGACTCGTTTGAAGTGGAAAACAATTTGTAACTTCATTTTCGGTTGTTTAAAATTAGAGTCAACTTGTAGTTTCATTTTTGAATCGTTTGAGCCTGGAAACAACTTTTTGCTTCATTATTGGCTGGATTGAAGTTGGAAACAACATTTAGCTTCATTGCAAACTCGTTTGAAGTTGAAAACAACTTTTAGCTTCATTTCCAGTTGTTTAAAATTAGAATCAACTTGTAGTTTCATTCTTGACTCGTTTGAGCCTGTAAACAACTTGTTGCTTCATTAGTGGCTAGATTAAAGTTGTAAACAACTTGTAGCTTCACTCTAGACTCGTGGAAGTGGAAAACAAATTGTAGCCTCATTTTTGGTTGTTTAAAATTAGAATCAACTTGTAGTTTCATTCTTGACTTGTTTGAGCCCGGAAACAACTTGTTGCTTCATTATTGGCTGGATTGAAGTTGGAAACAACATGTAGCTTCATTCCAGACTCGTTTGAAGTTGAAAACAAATTGTAGCTTCATTTTCAGTTGTTTAAAATTAGAATCAACTTGTAGTTTCATTCTTGAGTCGTTCGAGCCTGTAAACAACTTGTTGCTTCAATACTGGCTGAATCGAAGTTGGATACAACTTGTAGCTTCATTCTAGACTCGTTTGAAGTGGAAAACAATTTGTAATTTCATTCTTGACTCGTTTGAGCCCGGAAACAACTTGTTGCTTCATTATTGGCTGGATTGAAGTTGGAAACGACTTGTAGCTTCATTCCAGACTCGTTTGAAGTTAAACACAACTTGTAGCTTCATTTTCGGTTGTTTAAAATTAGAATCAACTTGTAGTTTCATTTTTGACTCGTTTGAGCCTGTAAACAACTTGTTGCTTCATTATTGGTTAGATTGAAGTTGGAAACAACTTGTAGCTACATTCTAGACTCGTTTGAAGTGGAAAACAATTTGTAACTTCATTTTCGGTTGTTTAAAATTAGAGTCAACTTGTAGTTTCATTTTTGAATCGTTTGAGCCCGGAAACAACTTTTTGCTTCATTATTGGCTGGATTGAAGTTGGAAACAACATTTAGCTTCATTGCAAACTCGTTTGAATTTGAAAACAACTTTTAGCTTCATTTTCAGTTGTTTAGAATTAGAATCAACTTGTAGTTTCATTCTTGACTCGTTGTAGCCTGTAAACAACTTGTTGCTTCATTATTGGCTAGATTGAAGTTGTAAACAACTTGTAGCTTCATTCTAGACTCGTGGGAAGTGGAAAACAAATTGTAGCTTCATTTTTGGTTGTTTAAAATTAGAATCAACTTGTAGTTTCATTCTTGACTCGTTTGAGCCAGGAAACAACTTGTTGCTTCATTATTGGCTGGATTGAAGTTGGAAACAACATGTAGCTTTATTCCAGACTCGTTTGAAGTTGAAAACAACTTGTAGCTTCATTTTCAGTTGTTTAAAATTAGAATCAACTTGTAGTTTCATTCTTGAGTCGTTTGAGCCTGTAAACAACTTGTTGCTTCATTACTGGCTGGATCGAAGTTGGAAACAACTTGTAGTTTCATTCTAGACTCGTTTGAAGTGGAAAACAATTTGTAGTTTCATTCTTGACTCGTTTGAGCCCGGAAACAACTTGTTGCTTCATTATTGGCTGGATTGAAGTTGGAAACGACTTGTAGCTTCATTCCAGACTCGTTTGAAGTTGAACACAACTTGTAGCTTCATTTTCGGTTGTTTAAAATTAGAATCAACTTGTAGTTTCATTTTTGACTCGTTTGAGCCTGTAAACAACTTGTTGCTTCATTATTGGTTAGATTGAAGTTGGAAACAACTTGTAGCTACATTCTAGACTCGTTTGAAGTGGAAAACAATTTGTAACTTCATTTTCGGTTGTTTAAAATTAGAGTCAACTTGTAGTTTCATTTTTGAATCGTTTGAGCCCGGAAACAACTTGTTGCTTCATTATTGGCTCGATTGAAGTTGGAAACAACTTGTAGCTTCATTCTAGACTCGTTCGAAGTGGAAAACAATTTGTATCTTCATTTTCAGTTGTTTAAAATTAGAATCACCTTATAGTTTCATTCTTGAATCGTTTGAACCCGGAAACAACTTGTTGCTTCATTATTGGCTGGATTGAAGTTGGAAACAACATGTAGCTTCATTCCAGACTCGTTTGAAGTTGAAAACAACTTGTAGCTTCATTTTCAGTTGTTTAAAATTAGAAGCAACTTGTAGTTTCATTCTTGAGTCGTTTGAGCCATAAACAACTTGTTGCTTCATTACTGGCTGGATCGAAGTTGGAAACAACTTGTAGCTTCATTCTAGACTCGTTTGAAGTGGAAAACAATTTGTAGTTTCATTCTTGACTCGTTTGAGCCCGGAAACAACTTGTTGCTTCATTTATTGGCTGGATTGAAGTTGGAAACGACTTGTAGCTTCATTCCAGACTCGTTTGAAGTTGAACACAACTTGTAGCTTCATTTTCGGTTGTTTAAAATTAGAATCAACTTGTAGTTTCATTTTTGACTCGTTTGAGCCTGTAAACAACTTGTTGCTTCATTATTGGTTAGATTGAAGTTGGAAACTGTCACACCCCAAACCAACACACACACACAATAATTGATATAATATGAACAAGTGACATAATATTAAATCCGGAATTTAAGATTACATAATATAAATCCCCAAAAGATAATGCTAAGTCAAAATACAAGTCCGAAGAGTAATTACAAATCCCAAAAGAGTGAAATACAGTCCCAAAAGATCTTAAAAGTTCAGAGTGTGGATCAGCCCATCTAACTAGTTCAATATAATAGCGAAAGCCGCTTATATCATATATACTACCTTCGCCCTTAAACAATTCTCTGCATAGCCAGTGGTCGATTTACGTGTTGTTTGCTTTGTGCGTACCATATTTGCTAGCTGTAAAAGGGGTTAAATACGAGAACATGAGCAAAGACGCTCAGCAAGTACAAACAGTCCTAAACACATGGCATCATAATAATATCAAAGGTGTCCGAAACAAATTCAAGAATAAATGATAAAGCATTCATTAAGGTTCATGATAATATGATGAATGGACATGGCAAAACACATGGATAATCATGGTATAGAAGTCATGGCATCATGGCAATATGGCAACATGTTATAATCATATCATCATCAAAATTTCATTTTAGGACGCTACGGATTACAGCCGGTGATCAGCCGCGAAGTAATCCCGAACCGCGCTGGGTTCTCAAATATAATGGGATCCCTAGGCTATCTGTGAGCCTTATAATATGTGAAAAGGACTTGCGTCTAGTCCAAATCACTAAAGAAAACATTTTATAATTCATTTTGATTTATAACATGGATGCCGGAAAAAGGTTTATATCATCTTTTATTGAAATATGGCAAAAGGGTTCAAGTTCACTAATAATGTGTCAACGCATATTGGACTTAAGGGGATAAGTTCCAAAGTCAAAAGAAAGTCAATTCTATCAAGTGTTATTCGGTATTTATGAAAGTATACGTGTCATGGTGTTATTGGAAGTTTTACTAGGAAATCTATCGTTTAGTGGTTTAAGTATAAGGCAATATGTGAAAAGAAAGGTACTAATATGATCGGGAATTTATATCAAGGTATTTACAAATATATTAGGCATGGTGATCATCGCAACTAAATATTCATAAGGATTTACGAGTTCACGGGTGCACATATATTTGCAACAATTGTAAAGTTAAGGATGTAGTAACTTGCCTTTGCAAGATTGTGAGATTATTCAATCTTGATAGTACGAGCTTTTCCTTTCGCCTCGGAACCTACACATTATATTAACCTCGTCACTAAATGGCACTTTAAGTCTAATTTACATTACACGCGCCTATTCTCTAGTTACGTATCTTAATACTCTATTATTAGCTAATTATCGCTTTAAGAGTCATTACACGTACTTAATTATAGGTATACATGCTCATTTATACATATGAAAGACAATTAACATAATCATGTATTCACATACTCCACATAGTCACATAATTCACATAGTCACATAATGGCATGGCATGATTTATTAACTATATATATATATATATATATTACATACTTAAACTCCTAAACACATGAGCAAGTAACACATAAAGTCTTATTTCTAAGCTTCTAAACTCCCCATACTGACCTTATCTTAATCCTAATAGTGCTTGCAAAAACTCAGCCCTTATACCCTTGACAATCATGCAAGAGTTGCACTTACAACTCTCCAATGGCTCTCTAAGGTTGCTCTCGGTTTCTTAGTGAGAATAAGATGCTCTAACTAGGGCCTTCACTCTAATTTACTTCTAATAGGTTTCTAAGACTCTAAACTTACTTGTGCAATTGATACAATAGAAAGGCCTCACACAAATTGGTTTAAAATGTTAAAAGGGCACAGTGAGGTTCTCTGTTGTAACCTCTCTGCACTACCTGCATCCTAACTGAGATAATTTAATGTGTACTATGTGCATTCCTACCAAATCAATTCCCATGGATTCCCAACTCTTAAGGCTATCTCTCAGACTTGGTTTCACTCCAAGGCCCCATCTGAAACTTCCCAAGTTATTACTCAAAGTTGACACTTCTGAAAACTACCCTGTTTCCCAACTGCCTTGTGTTTACTGATTTAAAACTCTGTTTTCTCACTAGGTTTTGGGTTCTAATGGTTTGTTAGGCTTCGTAAGGGTTCACTAAGCTCAGTTAAGCCAAGGCCCCATGAAGGCCTCACTCATGACAAGGTGAAAACCTCACAAGAACACAGGTTGCTCAATTCTGCCCTGTTTTGGGGTATCTACTGTTTTGAGTGTGTATACCTACCTAAATGCAGGGGCTTTGGTGATTTAAGGCTACTGGAATCATGACAAAGCTCACTCCCAGCTCCTGGACACTTGGGACCAGCAAAACCCAACCAAATCAACACCAAAACTCCTAGTTTCTATGTGCAAGAATTCTGTCCAGTGCTAGTGTGTGCCTCCTTCCACCTTATCACCCATCTTAACACCATTCAACAACAACCAAGCCAACAACTCTAATCTATAATCTATATACCACTACTGTATAGCCTTATACAAGAAATTACAACACAAATCAAGCCTCAAAAATCACATTACCGAAGCCAAAAATCACAGCAGAGCAGAGCAGATTGGTTTTTAGCATTTCTAAGCATGATTTCGATCTAATACTCCATATAAAATCACATAATACATCAAAACTGAACATGACTAATCATGGCACATATTATACTAGCATTTTATGGCAAAAACCGAGGCATGCAATGATCAAAAACCAGTTTAAAAGTGACAAAATCAGCATACACTTTATACTATGAAAATCATGACATGCACTTATAAACTCTAACTTTTCTTGGCAAGATCTTGACATGCAATGTTTAAAACTTTGTAAGACAATCTTGTAGAGACTAAAACTCAAAGAACCCAGCAAGAAACATCTCATTACATCCACAAAATCATCCAAATCGATGGACTCCCTTCGGCTCCTTGGGAGTCATTGCCGAGGGCTTGAACCAAGGTTATGGCTTGACAAATGGGGGTGATATACTCCCTCAAGACCACTCCTTGTCCAAGTATTTAAGCCACAATGAGTTCAACTCTAGGTCCATGAGAACCAAAGTCGAAAACTCTTGGCTTGATGACATGCAAGTACTCAAACTAACCTTAAATGGAAGCTTGTGACTAGGAGATGATTTTTCTCTCTTGGATGAGTTGCAAAATATGTGTGTATATGAGGTTATGAAGAGAAAATTTTAAGGGTTTGGGAGGGAGGTAGTATTCGGCTGAAATGAGAGAGAGAGGGAGGAGAGTTTTGGTGGTTTTTGATCTTGTGAAGTGGAGAAAGTTGAGTGCTCTCTTGTTTTTATCATCATGACTTGACCAAAAGTGTTAGTGGATTTAAGAAGTTACCAATCTAACCCTCTAGCAAACTTGAGTGGAATTGCATGTGGGGTTTTTGATGTAATTACAAGAGTCAAATGGTGTGAATAGTCGGTCATGCCCTTGGACTCTATTCTCTACCAAAATACATGCAAGGGTACTAGTGTAATCTTATAATTATTAAAAGTATGAATAAAATGAATGGATTTTAATAAATAAACTACAATTCCATAAATCATCAAATTAATACTATAAATACTATGAGATTTTACAAGTTTAACAAAATCATGATCAAAAATTTTGGACAAAGATATATTTTTAAAAGCATTTTCAAGTATTACACTCTAATATATAATCTATGTAATAAAAGAATGTACACACAATAATACACGTAATAATTCACAACGAATCGACTTTGCACTACAATTATATACGTATATCATATCACATAATTGCTCACATTACAATTTACCACTATTTACGATTATCTCTACTATTATTAAATCGCGTAGCCGCAACTATTAAATTAACACCGAAACGTGCAAGATAAATAATCGCGTAGCGAAATCTCTCTCATACGACTATTTATACACGAAATAGAATCTAATTATGCCATCAAGTCATGTATCAATCTCGATTATCACTAAATCGCGTAACAAGAAATCTTACTCGCGTATAAAATATATCGCATAAAAGTTATATTAGTGATACTTGCAATACCACATTACAAGAGAATATATATATACACTCTTATATCACGATTCCACATATCGACATAGTAAAATAGATTATAAGTGTCGTGTTTATGAAAAGTTCAAAATTACCGGTTGTTGTAACGCCTGTAATATTTGACTTATATATATTACAGTATTTGATTTTGGTGATATATAAAATTTCGTGTTTTAATTGCCAAACTACGTAAATTTGACTCGTTATCGTTACATGACTTTTGTATGTCGTTAGAATGTACTTATATGTTATTTGACGAGTAATTCTCGCTACGCGATTAAATAATATTACTAGTTGCGACGGTTTTGACTTTTTATTTATAAATGTGATCGTTGCCGTTACCCGATTAAATAATAGTAAAGATATATGCGATTTAGTGATATTTGATAAATTGCGAGTAGCCGATAAGCTTTAACTTGTAAAATAGCGTTTGGTGTATATATTTTTCTCGAGATTTTACGTGTATTATATTCGTGTTTTATATTTATGTGAAATGTGACTATTAGAGCTCTACTTGTAATATTTCTTTTAAAATTCATTCCTTGTCCAAAATTTGTGAAAACTATTTTATTAAACTTCTAAAATCCCATACTATTTGTGATATTAATTTCATGATTTATAGATTTGTACTTTATTTATTAAAACTCATTCTTTTAATACTCTTTTAATCACACTTTTATTAATTATCAAAAGTCTAGTCTACCCTTGCATGCATTTTACACTAACACTAGCTAGAAGGATTGATTGGTCATTTCTACATTCCACTACCACATCTTGGTCAAGTCAAATGGTCAAGAATGCTTGAACACTCCACCACACTCCACTCATTCTCACACACCAACCAAATCAAAACCCTCTTCTCTCATCTCTCTCTTCTCTCTCCCTCACATCTTTCTCTCTCTCGGCCGAACCATATACACCAGCATTCTCCACCATTTTTATTCATTTTCTTTAACATTTCAAGCTTGTCAAGTCAAGAACTCCACCATTCAAGCTTGCATCTTCATTTTGAGGTTAGACCTTTGGTTGCATGTTGAGTTTGGAGCCGAAATAGGGCCTTGGTTCTTATGAGCTTAGGGTCTCTATTTTGGTGGCTCCTAAAGATGAACTTGAGATGATCTTGGATGGGTTTATACCTCTATTTGACCAAGGCATCCTCTTGATTCATCACATTTGGCAATGACTCTCAAGAGGAGCCGAATGTATATATGTATGTGATGATCTTGAAACTTCATGATTTTGAGTTGGTTTCTTGTATATTCGAAAGGTATAATGATTTGCTGAGTTTTTGGTGTGATTTCAGCCCTTGCATGTTAGTATTTTGATGTTATATGATGAGATAAAGCTATGTATAAGAAACTCTAGTGATGCATGTTGAGTTATGTAAAAACCGAGTGTTAAGCTTTGAATTTGAGTTTTGTATGTGATTTTTGAGTAATGCATGCCATGTTCTATGTGTTAAAATGATAGTTTATGGTGTGTATGATGATATCTAGTAATAATCAGTAGCTATTATGTGAACGCCATGTTGATATACTCGAAATTTGCTCATATATGCTCCCTGAAAATTCTGCTCTGTTTTTGGTTCATTGTTTCACTTCGGCATTGAATTTTTCATGGTTATAAATTGTGGTATCTTGCTTGGTGAGGATAGACAGTAGATATATGTATCATATGGAGTAGGTTTGTGGCTTGGTTGTTTGATTTATGGTGTTTGGAAGGGAGTTAAGGTGGAAGGAGACACACACACACTTAGGCAGATTTTTGCACCTTAGAAACCATGAGAATTAGATGTGTCATGCTTAGGCCCTCATAGGCCCAAGTCTCCTGGAGTTGGGACTTGATGTATACAAGTCTCCAGTAGCTTTAAAAGTCATAAAAACCATCATTTACATAGATGCACACACACATCTTTGAGTATAGGGCAGAACAGGGCACTTTAGGATTATTTGTATCCTTGAGTGGTTAACACCTTGTCAATGATGAGGCCCTCATGGGGCCTTGATTTAGATGAACTTAGGGAAGTCTTAGGAAGCTATTTGAGTCATTAGTTTGGTGTAGTAAGTGAGTTTAGTGAGTCTCAAGTTGTTAAGTTCATGGAAGTCCCCACAGCAGGGCAGGGTGCTCTGTGCCAACTTTGTTTAGAGGCCCAAGGAGGCCTGAGCAAGGCCTTAGTGTCATTCCAAGTGCACAACTTAGATTTAAGTCTTAAGAACCCATTAGAGTCACAATTTCACCAAGGCACATAGTGGAAACACTTGTTTTTGCCAAAACCCCAAGAGGTGCCAAACTGCCAAGGCAGAATGGTCATTTTAGTACACTAGTTTTTAAGGACGCATATAGGCCAGGCCTTTGAGTCACACCACTTCATAATATTAGTTTAAGATTGTGTCAACCTTTAGAAATTGGTTTGGAGTCAATACCCTAAGTGGAGATGCCTCATTTCCACTAAAGAACACAAGTGTCACACATGGAGTCACATTCTAGTACCAACTTAGGGTGCATTGCATTTTAGTGTGTCTTCAGTGAGGCCATGACCTCATATTGAGTCCATGAGTTAGTTTTAAGTCATATTAGATAGTGCAAGTTAGTTTAAGTCAATTCACTTAGTGTAGATGCATTATTTTTACCAAGGCACCCAAGTGTCGCCAAGGTAAGCATACTAGTGAGTCACTTAGGTTGCACTTCACTTATAAGTCTTGGGAGGTGGGGCACAAGTGTGCCTCACTATTAATTGATTAAGTTGAGGTCAGTAGAGTATAATTAGGAGGTATTGGTCTTAGACCTTATGTGCTACTTGATTAAATGCTTAATTGACTTAGGAATAATTAGAGATTATTAAGTGATATAAGTTAAGTAACTAAGTGCCATGCTTTACTTGTTATGTGCATTACTTGATGATTGTGTTACTTGTTTTAACTAAGTTTAAGGGTATATTATATATGTATATATATTTATTTATTTATATATGTATATACATTTATACGCGAAAGGGTAGTTAGTGACGAGGATACTATTAATTATAGGTGCAAGTAGGAGGCCAGGCAAGGAACCCCTAGAAGCATCTATACAGGAGTTAAGTAAGCTTTATCCAGGCAAGTGAAACTCTTCCTCTATACTTGCTTTGTAACTGTATACCCTGTGAACGTTAAATTACTGTTTATTTGCGACTGAATTACCTTATCACCCCTTGTGATCATGACTTTGGATTCCAATAATACCCTTAATACTTGAATTACCTTTTTCATATGTTATTACCCTACACCCACATGATTATACTCCAATAGTCCCTTGATGAATAATGAGAACTTGATACCCCACATTAACCTGAATTATCTCATTTGGAACCCTGATCTTAATAACATCCTTTACTTTTGAAAGATCACTTGTATTTTGAAAACATCCTTGCTTATAACTTGTCTTTGATCAAGACCCCTTTTTGAAAATGATTTGATTTGAAATGACCTTAAAAGGAATTGGATAATAATTTTATATTAAGACTGAGGCGCCAGTCTATTATTGCAGCATCAGTAGCGGGGAGCCTGATGTCTGTTTATGGCCAATGTGTGCCGAGGATCCTCCCTGGTTGAATCACTTTATGTGGTTCGGAGCTTGGTGTGGGCTGATCACCCCTCAATGCTCGTAGCGCTGTGTGTTTCCAATTCCAATAAATTGATATCCCACATTGCACCTTTACTTGTGTTTATACCTTGTGATATCTATTGTTGCTTTTGCACTTGATTATATTGCATATTGTGAACTGTTTTATTACTGCTTTCACTTGCTGAGCTTTATGCTCATATATATTGTTGTTGTTATAACCCTTCAGTGAAACCCGAGAATGGCCCGTTTCAAGCAGACCGCACGTAAATCCACCTCAGGCAACGGGATTGCTTACCGCCGTATGATGGAGCAGGTTGGGAACTCGTAGTTCCCGAGTTGTTATCTTTTAATCTTTTGGGATTTAAAAACTGTATTATGACTTAGACTTAATTTGGATTTCTATTTGGGTTGTAATAACTTTAGTTGTTGTTCATACTCATTCCTGGTGATCCGGGGATTGTGGATTTAGATTTTAGTTCTAATATCTCATAACTCTATAATTCTAGTTTATTTATCGTTTATGCATGCTTTAGTCGGTTATTTAAGTTGGGTCCGTCACAGTTGGTATCAGAGCGACAGGTTTGAGTCACTGAACAACATAGGATAAATGAATATAAGATAGGATTTAGAGGTTAAGATGAACTTAGATCATGTGGGACTTGGGGCGTTAGAATCTTTTAAGTTTTCTCACCCTTTTGACTATAACCACGTATATATATATATAACTGTTGGCAGGCATCGTCATCTTCTAGTCCCGGATTCCCGACTACTGTTCCGTTCCCGCTTTACGAGCAGATGGTGAGGCTTACTGACCGACTCGAGGGCCAGAACACGATTCTTCAGCATCGGATTGACCAGCTGTACCGTGAGGACTTTGATGATGAGGGCAACCGTCCCCGTTTGATTGCTAGGGTCGAGGAGATCATCCGCATGGCCGAGGACCGTTTGGCAGCTATTCCACCCTACCGCGAGCGTGAGAGCCGTATCACTTTGACCGCCATTACTGACGAGCTCCGCCGTGTGATTAGTAGTCTCCGTGAGCCAGTTGCCAGTCCATCAGCTTCACCAGCATCATCACCATCCCCCTAGACTATTCCTTAGTCTATTTATCTTTATGATCATGTTATCCGTACTTTGACTTTCATTCGTACTTTGTACCCCCGGATTGTTTCGGGAAGACTTTATTCGCACTTTATTTCCGTTCGTACTGTTCCGTACCTATCATTTGAACTAATGTTTAATCTCGCACTTTGACTATTTATCTCATTTTGTCATTTCATATATACCATGCTTAGACAGAAATTACCATGTTAAACCTTTAGAACTTGATCATGCTTAAACCATGCCAATATACCATGAATATGACTTTGACCGAATGATTGTACCTTTGCAATATGATACCTTAGACTCTAATAATACACACATACCATGATGCCATAATAACCAGAATAAACCGTTACCATGTGAATAACTCTTGAATAATACCTTTGTACCCAATATTCCCTTTGATATAACTTGTATGCATATATTGAACTGTGAATAAGCTTTTCTTGTCTACATTCAGAATCATGCCTCCTCGAAGAGCCCGCAACACCACCAATGAAAATACCGAAGAACCACCACCAACCTTGGCTCAACTTATGCAACTTCTTCACCAACAATCTGTTACCCTTGCTCAACAACAACAATTACTTCAACAACAACTCCAGCAACAACAACAAGCACCACCACCACCTACTACTTTCAAATCTTTCCAAGCTGTGAAACCACCCGAGTTCCGAGGAACTCAAGACCCTGTTGAAGCTCAATCCTGGCTAAAGGAGATGGAGAAGGCTTTCACCTTGGCTGTTGTAACCGATGATAAGAAAGTTGAATATGCGTCATATTTTCTGAAAGACGAAGCAAACTACTGGTGGGAGTCAGCCCGTGCTTTAGAAGAAGGAGATGTTATTGCTTGGGATAGATTTAAGAAGATCTTTCTAGACAAGTACTTTCCAAGGTATATGCAAACTCAGATGGAGTTGAAGTTCTTTGAATTGAAGCAAGAGGGAATGACTGTTGGGGAATATGAAAAGAAGTTTACAGAATTAGCAAGGTTCGTGGGAGATTATGTGGACACGGACGAGAAAAGAGCGAAGAGATTTCAACAAGGATTGAAGCCTTGGCTACGAAGCAGAGTGGCTGCTTTTGAATTGGCCACATATGCTGAAGTGGTCCAGAAGGCAATGGTAATTGAAGGAGAAAGTGATCAGAACCAGAAGGAGAAGGATAACAAGAAGAGAAAGTTTGTGAGTAAAGGTGAAGGTTCGGCTCAAGGGAGCCAAAGTGGAAAGAATTTCAAGAAGTTTGGAGTTCAGAATCAAGGAGGTCCCCGAGGATTCAAGAAAGGTGATAATAGGAATGTGAGGAAGATTCAAGGACCGAGTGGTCAAAGGAGTCAACAAGCAAATTTAGAATGCAAGTTCTGCAACAAGAAGCACACGGGAAATTGTAATAAGGCTGATATTGTCTGTTTCAAGTGCAACTCGAAGGGTCATTATGCAAACGAGTGCCAGAATTCGAAGCCTTCTGTTACCTGTTTCAAGTGTGGAAAGACCGGTCATATGTCAAGAGATTGTAAAGCTCCTGGAACCAACAAGTTGATGCAATTGGCAGCTACCCCTTACAATCAAGGAATGACATCTTCTGCTCCGATTCTGCAACTACCTTCTACTCAAGTTTTTGAGTCTGCAACTCCTGTTTTCCATCCCTCTTATCCGGCTCAAGCAAGGACATTCAACATGAATATCAAAGATGCTGTCCAGAGTTCTGAGGTTGTGGCAGGTACGCTTTCTGTCAACAACAACCATGCTAAAGTGCTATTTGATTCTGGAGCTACTAGATCTTTCATATCTGAATCTTTTGTTGGCAAGTTGAATTGTGAAACTGAACCTTTAGCTGAACCCTTATCTATCATTGTTGCTAATCAAGAACAAGTATCTGTTAGAAGTATTTGCCCCCGATGTACTATAGAGATTTCCGGCTTTAGTTTTCCTGCTTCCCTTATACCTTTTCGATTAGGAGAGTTTGATGTTATATTAGGTATGGATTGGTTAGCAGAAAATGGTGCTCAAATAGATTGTAAGAAGAAGAAGATAATCCTTAAGTCTCCTCAAGGCAAGAAAGTAGAATTCAAAGGGCATAAACAAGCTAAGACATTTTTGACGATAATTGAAGCTAAGAAGTTGTTAAGACAAGGTTGTGAAGGTTATTTGGCTCATGTGATTGATAGATCTAAAGAGACGCCGAACATAGAAAGTATCCCGATAGTTAATGAATTTCTTGATGTATTTCCTGACGATCTTCCTGGTTTGCCTCCCGACCGTCAAATTGAGTTTTCTATCGACTTAGCACCCGGCACGGAACCAGTTTCGAAGCAACCGTATCGAATGGCACCGGCAGAAATGAAGGAGTTGGCCAAGCAATTGCAAGAACTGTTAGACAAAGGAGTTATAAGGCCGAGTGTATCCCCGTGGGGAGCTCCAGTTCTTTTTGTGAAGAAAAAGGACGGAAGCATGAGATTGTGCATCGACTATAGAGAATTGAACAAGTTGACAATCAAGAATAGGTATCCTTTACCCCGAATCGACGACTTATTTGATCAACTCAAAGGAGCAACTTACTTTTCGAAGATTGACTTGTGTTCGGGATATCATCAATTGAAGATTAAGCCGGAAGACATTCCAAAGACAGCTTTTAGAACTCGGTATGGGCATTACGAGTTTCTAGTTATGGCATTCGGATTGACAAACGCACCAGCCGCCTTCATGGATTTGATGAACCGTGTATTCAAGAAGTATTTAGACAAGTTCGTCATTGTATTCATCGACGATATTCTCATATACTCGAAATCTGAAGAAGAACATGCTGAACACCTGAGGATAGCTTTGGAAACATTAAGAAAGGAGAAGTTATATGCAAAGTTCTCAAAATGTGAATTTTGGCTACGAGAAGTGCAGTTCTTAGGGCATATTGTTGGAAGTGAAGGAATTAGAGTGGATCCAGCAAAGATAGAAGCTGTGATGAATTGGGAAAGGCCGAAGACCCCAACTGAAGTTAGAAGTTTCATGGGATTGGCCGGATATTATCGAAGGTTTGTGAAGGATTTCTCGAAGATTGCAGTACCGTTGACAAGATTGACTCGGAAGAATGAAAAGTTTGAATGGACGGACAAATGTGAAAAGAGCTTTCAAGAGTTGAAACAGAAGTTAGTCACCGCTCCAATACTAGCTTTGCCAGATGATCAAGGAGATTTTGTTATCTACAGTGATGCGTCGTACAAAGGATTAGGTTGTGTTTTAATGCAACACGGGAAAGTGATAGCCTACTGATAAGTGGTATTTATACACACTTATAGGCCTTCATTTCCACTTAAATTGGTTGGTTGTACTTAAGTGTTTAGTGTCTTTTGATGTGTTTTTATTGTTTTTCTGTGCAGGTCACGAGTTGAGATGATGAAGTGATTTTCTATCAATTTAGGGTGTTTTTGGGCATTAATTGCAAGAATGGAGAATTATGGATTCATCACGGCTTGGGATTTTGTGGGTACATCTTCTACAAACCCTCACGAGAACACACTCGTCCACTAGAGCTATCTAGGGGTTTAAAGGGCTTGTTGCATATGCTAAATGCAACCGTGATCACCTACGGAAGTGGTACTAGGAGCGAGGAAGGACATGCACGCGAGAACGAGCTGAACACGAAGAAACAGGGCTGCCATCACAGTCAGTAGCGCGCCCGCGCTATCCTCGGGCCAACTAGCGCGCCCGCGCTAGTCTAGCGCGGTGGCGCCCAGCAGAACTTCCCCGGGCCGATTTTTGAAGCTTTTCTGATGGATTTTCGCAGCGGTCGAGGCCCGGTTGACTTAGTCAATGCATTTTAATTTCTCGTGTGTAAAAACCCTAGCCTCATAGAAGTAGTTAGAGAATAGAGAACAATATCGTAGTTTTCAGATTATTAATTCAAGCACATTATCAGTTGTATTAGATCGTTCTTCGCGAGGAAGTGACAGTTTCAAGCGAGATCGTGAACAGCAATCTGTAACGTGTGATCTTTATTATTAATTCAAGCATTTTTATTCTATTTAATTCTCGTCTTTTCTTTATAATGTTTTCATTAGAACCCATGATGTCGATTAGTTCGATTATGAACTAACCACCTTCATGGGATTCTAATGGATTTATCGATGTAGTCTAGTAACGAATATTAATTACTCGATTTTGTGACATACGTTGATTTCTTTGCATGAGCCGTGCTTATTCTTCTTAGGAGCGTAGCTAACTTCTAAGTTGTTTGTTAATTCTTTCTGAAGCGAGAGTGGATGATTGAATTTAGAACTATGCCATGTAAACATAGGATTATGTGAATGAAACATAATTTGTGGTAGACTTGAACTATTTTTATCACCCTATGTAATCACGATAGACGACTTGTTATTAAACCTCTCTGCTTACACTACCGCTATAGAGATATAGGGTCTGAGCTTTGTTGGTGTCCATGAGATTTCTATCTTGATTGTGGATTTTGATTGGTATGATATGTGTGCAACGAGAGTTGGCATGTATTACTTTCGTGTTGTCTGATTAGGATCAACAGTCACATGTTAATCAGTAATTTCAATTCTAGATGAATTCGATAATGAAATTAGAATCCCATGTGTTTTCCTATTCTGAAATTGATTAGTAATTTTAATTATTAGTATAAAAGAAACCAATCCTTGTTAATTGTCTTGGCAGTGATAATTGATCATACATTGTTGCATAGGTGCGTATTCTTAATTCACCAGTCTCTGTGGGATCGAACTTAATATATTACTTGTGATCACGTGCGCTTGCGTGTAGATTTTTGCGAACAAGTTTTTGGCGCCGCTGCCGGGGACTCGGTGTTAATTAATTAGTTTATGTACTTGTCATCAGTGTGCATTAAGATTCACTGACTAGGATTCTATTCTCTTCTCACTTTTCTTCTTTTCTTTATTTCAGGTACTTGGATCGCGTTTATGCAAACACATTCTAAAGCTCATAAGGAAGCAATGGATTCATCTTCTTCTTCTGATTCTGGAACAAGAGATTATGCGAGGACAGCAGTTGGTGAGGCGACACGTGGATTTTCTCGATTGAAAATCAATGATAATCGGGCTGACACAATTGAGCCAGCGATATCAGCCAGCGGTATTCGAATCAAGCCATCAATCATTCTCAAGCTGCAGGATACTATTCAATTTGGGGGATCTGTTCTTGAGGACCCAAACCTGCATCTAAGGAATTTCGAGAAATTCATTACTGCATTGGATTTCAATCTCGGACCTAAAGATCTAGTGAAGCTGAGACTCTTTCCTTTCACGCTACGTGATGTAGCACGATCGTGGTTTATCTCTCTCTCGGCAAGCACTACTAATAGCTGGAACAAGTTGGAGAAAATATTCTGTACACGATTCTATCCTCTGATCAAAGTATCAGCTATCAAAAACACTGAAGGTAAATTCTCTCAATTCTCGGGAGAATATCTTTGTCTAGCTTGGGACCGATTCAAGAAGATTCTCGAAAACCTCAACGAAGATGACATGCCTCCTGGAATGGCAATTCATTATTTCTACAGAGGTCTTAATGGTCAATGTAGAGCAGTGTTAGACGTTGCAGCTGGAGGAAATCTTTGGAGCAAGAGCTTTGATGATGCTTACGAGCTAATAGAGAACCTAGCCGCTGCTGAGCACAGAGACCTAAAGTGGAAAATTCCAAAAGAGGAAGAATCAGAGGAGGATGAAGCGATCGAAGTCACTCAAGAAATCCAGATGAATAATTGGCACAGAATTAGAGCTCACTCAAACTCAAATTCTAATGCATGTGGAGACACTTGTCCTCTATTCTCTGCCAGTGCAAGTAACCAATCTGTAATTCAATCACCTGCTGTTTCGACATTGAATGAAGCACAGTACCGAAGAATAATCAGGCGTATTGACGCGTTGGAAGAACGAATTGGTCGCTTTGCTGATATACTAACGGATTCTCTTGCTGAAGCATTCTTGGCACTAAACGTCAATGTTACGTGGGATTCGTTTGGTTATGGAACGAGGTATCCTCCACAGGATACTTCATCGGAAACGGATTAATTCTGGATTTCACGTCGAGCTAACGACGTTAAACAAGCGCTTCGTGGGAGGCAACCCACGCATTGGAACCACATTGTACCATTGTAAACCTCAAAAACACAAAAATCGAGAAAAATCAACCCCCGGTGTCAGACACTAGCGCGCCCGCGCTAGTGTCAGCGCGCCCGCGCTAAGTTTCACAGCGCGCCCGCGCTATACTTAGCGCGGCCGCGCTACTGACTGCCGTGGCTGGCGAATTTTCTCCCTAAATTATTTTCTTTTCGTTTTAAAAAAGCCCACAATCCTAATTTTGCATGCCTAGCCCGAAATACATCCTATTAAACCCTAACTCAGCTCTCCAACCCTTATACAAACACAAAACACATCTCCAAATCCCATTATAATTCTCTAAACCCTAATTATATATACACATCCATACACAACCTTCATCCAAATCTCTCAAACCCATTACACACAAACCTCTTGCAACTCTAAATCTCTATCAATGGCACCCAAAAGAGCCCGAAGATCACAAGGACCAAGCACCCAAGCCCCTACATCTAGCGATTCTTCATCTATGGGTGAGGTTGAGTTTACCTCTGATGGTGCACGAACCGAGTTTCAACGGCTTATGAATAAGTCGATAGTTAAGGAGAGGGGATTCTTACCCACGGCGGAAGATGGTGAGCTCTTGAACATGATTCAAGAACGAGGTTGGGAATCTTTTTGCGAGGCTCCGGAGGCGGTTCCCTTGGCTATTATTCGAGAGTTTTATGCTAATGCCAAGGAGAATCGAGATGGATTCACGGTGGTACGGGGAATCCGTGTGGATTATAGTGCGGATGCGATCCGTAGAGTTATTGGGGGGCGTGCCAGGCGCCGTAATGAAGAAGATTGGGTGGTTGAGAGGATTGGGCGTGCTAAACGCCGGTTTGATGATGATCCAGTTGATCTTGATCGATTGGTGTATGATATGTGTGTGCCGGATACAGCTTGGAAGATGACGCAACCTCCTTTGCCGGCACATGTCTCTTTCCCAGCAGCCGGGTTGAACCGGTATGCGAAGGCGTGGAACGCCTTCATATGTGCTAACATCATGCCATCTTCACATGGGCATGAGGTGACAGTGGAAAGAGCTATTCTACTCTTTGGGATTGTCTCGGGAAAGTATATTGATCTGGGACATGTTATCCATCAGGGGATTCTGAGGTTCTTACAGGGAGGAACCACTGGTGCCATTCCATATGGCACAATTGTGACGAAGCTTTGTCGATCGAGCGGTGTTCGTTGGCCATCCAACGAGCAATTACAGTTGCCAGGAGCACCGATTGATCATTCGGCGATCAGCCGGATGACGGAGTGGGAAGGAGGAGTTCCCCACCCTCGAGGCCTTGGGTACATATATGATGAGATGCCAGGGGGACGTCCAGAGTTCGTTAGGAGACGAAGCAAACTACTGGTGGGAGTCAGCCCGTGCTTTAGAAGAAGGAGATGTTATTGCTTGGGATAGATTTAAGAAGATCTTTCTAGACAAGTACTTTCCAAGGTATATGCAAACTCAGATGGAGTTGAAGTTCTTTGAATTGAAGCAAGAGGGAATGACTGTTGGGGAATATGAAAAGAAGTTTACAGAATTAGCAAGGTTCGTGGGAGATTATGTGGACATGGACGAGAAAAGAGCGAAGAGATTTCAACAAGGATTGAAGCCTTGGCTACGAAGCAGAGTGGCTGCTTTTGAATTGGCCACATATGCTGAAGTGGTCCAGAAGGCAATGGTAATTGAAGGAGAAAGTGATCAGAACCAGAAGGAGAAGGATAACAAGAAGAGAAAGTTTGTGAGTAAAGGTGAAGGTTCGGCTCAAGGGAGCCAAAGTGGAAAGAATTTCAAGAAGTTTGGAGTTCAGAATCAAGGAGGTCCCCGAGGATTCAAGAAAGGTGATAATAGGAATGTGAGGAAGATTCAAGGACCGAGTGGTCAAAGGAGTCAACAAGCAAATTTAGAATGCAAGTTCTGCAACAAGAAGCACACGGGAAATTGTAATAAGGCTGATATTGTCTGTTTCAAGTGCAACTCGAAGGGTCATTATGCAAACGAGTGCCAGAATTCGAAGCCTTCTGTTACCTGTTTCAAGTGTGGAAAGACCAGTCATATGTCAAGAGATTGTAAAGCTCCTGGAACCAACAAGTTGATGCAATTGGCAGCTACCCCTTACAATCAAGGAATGACATCTTCTGCTCCGATTCTGCAACTACCTTCTACTCAAGTTTTTGAGTCTGCAACTCCTGTTTTCCATCCCTCTTATCCGGCTCAAGCAAGGACATTCAACATGAATATCAAAGATGCTGTCCAGAGTTCTGAGGTTGTGGCAGGTACGCTTTCTGTCAACAACAACCATGCTAAAGTGCTATTTGATTCTGGAGCTACTAGATCTTTCATATCTGAATCTTTTGTTGGCAAGTTGAATTGTGAAACTGAACCTTTAGCTGAACCCTTATCTATCATTGTTGCTAATCAAGAACAAGTATCTGTTAGAAGTATTTGCCCCCGATGTACTATAGAGATTTCTGGCTTTAGTTTTCCTGCTTCCCTTATACCTTTTCGATTAGGAGAGTTTGATGTTATATTAGGTATGGATTGGTTAGCAGAAAATGGTGCTCAAATAGATTGTAAGAAGAAGAAGATAATCCTTAAGTCTCCTCAAGGCAAGAAAGTAGAATTCAAAGGGCATAAACAAGCTAAGACATTTTTGACGATAATTGAAGCTAAGAAGTTGTTAAGACAAGGTTGTGAAGGTTATTTGGCTCATGTGATTGATAGATCTAAAGAGACGCCGAACATAGAAAGTATCCCGATAGTTAATGAATTTCTTGATGTATTTCCTGACGATCTTCCTGGTTTGCCTCCCGACCGTCAAATTGAGTTTTCTATCGACTTAGCACCCGGCACGGACCCAGTTTCGAAGCAACCGTATCGAATGGCACCGGCAGAAATGAAGGAGTTGGCCAAGCAATTGCAAGAACTGTTAGACAAAGGAGTTATAAGGCCGAGTGTATCCCCGTGGGGAGCTCCAGTTCTTTTTGTGAAGAAAAAGGACGGAAGCATGAGATTGTGCATCGACTATAGAGAATTGAACAAGTTGACAATCAAGAATAGGTATCCTTTACCCCGAATCGACGACTTATTTGATCAACTCAAAGGAGCAACTTACTTTTCGAAGATTGACTTGCGTTCGGGATATCATCAATTGAAGATTAAGCCGGAAGACATTCCAAAGACAGCTTTTAGAACTCGGTATGGGCATTACGAGTTTCTAGTTATGGCATTCGGATTGACAAACGCACCAGCCGCCTTCATGGATTTGATGAACCGTGTATTCAAGAAGTATTTAGACAAGTTCGTCATTGTATTCATCGACGATATTCTCATATACTCGAAATCTGAAGAAGAACATGCTGAACACCTGAGGATAGCTTTGGAAACATTAAGAAAGGAGAAGTTATATGCAAAGTTCTCAAAATGTGAATTTTGGCTACGAGAAGTGCAGTTCTTAGGGCATATTGTTGGAAGTGAAGGAATTAGAGTGGATCCAGCAAAGATAGAAGCTGTGATGAATTGGGAAAGGCCGAAGACCCCAACTGAAGTTAGAAGTTTCATGGGATTGGCCGGATATTATCGAAGGTTTGTGAAGGATTTCTCGAAGATTGCAGTACCGTTGACAAGATTGACTCGGAAGAATGAAAAGTTTGAATGGACCGACAGATGTGAAAAGAGCTTTCAAGAGTTGAAACAGAAGTTAGTCACCGCTCCAATACTAGCTTTGCCAGATGATCAAGGAGATTTTGTTATCTACAGTGATGCGTCGTACAAAGGATTAGGTTGTGTTTTAATGCAACACGGGAAAGTGATAGCCTACGCGTCAAGACAACTCAAGCCACACGAACAAAGATATCCGACTCATGACTTGGAATTGGCAGCGATTGTGTTTGCTTTAAAGCTTTGGAGACACTATCTTTATGGCGAGAAGTGTGAAATATTCACGAATCACAAAAGCTTAAAGTACATTTTCACACAAAAAGAGTTGAACATGAGGCAGCGAAGATGGTTGGAATTGATTAAAGACTACGACTGCACGATTAACTATCATCCCGGAAAGGCGAACGTAGTAGCAGATGCGTTAAGTCGCAAAGAAAGGTTGAATATGTTGACCATGGCTCAAGAACTACCACAGGAATTTGAGAAGATGGGAATTGAAATTCGAGCTCCTAGTGCACCTACAGAAATGATTCATACCATGACCTTTCAGCCTGAATTGATGGAAAAGATAAGGAAGTGATGAATGAGAAGATGAATGAGTTGACCGGAGAAGAGATTTGTACTCAGAAAGATAACCAAGGAATCTTGAGGTTTTCATCAAGAATTTGGATACCAAACGTGGAGGAATTGAAGAATGAAATTTTGAAGTATGCTCACAATTCAGAATTTTCTATTCACCCCGGAAGCACAAAAATGTACCAAGACTTGAAGCAAAACTTTTGGTGGCCAGACATGAAGAAGGAAATTGCTCAATGGATTAGTAAATGCTACACTTGTCAAAGAGTAAAAGCTGAACATCAGAAGCCAAGTGGATTGATACAGCCGTTAGAGATACCAGAATGGAAGTGGGAGCACATTGCAATGGACTTTATAGTTGGATTGCCAAGGACGAAATCTAATCATGATGCTATTTGGGTAATCATTGATCGATTGACCAAGTCGGCTCATTTTCTGCCAATCAACGAGAGATTTTCAATGGACAAACTGATTCACATGTATTTGAAAGAGATCGTTACTCGTCATGGAGTTCTAGTATCTATTGTGTCGGATCGAGACCCTCGTTTTAACTCGAGATTTTGGAAGCAATTTCAAGAACATTTGGGAACCCGACTCAAGATGAGTACTGCCTATCATCCACAAACGGACGGACAAAGCGAGCGTACAATTCAAACTATCGAAGACATGTTGAGGTCTTGTGCTTTGGACTTCAAAGGAAATTGGGACGAGCATTTGCCTTTGGTTGAGTTTTCGTATAATAACAGTTATCATGCTAGCATTGGAATGCCCCCGTACGAAGCTCTTTATGGAAGGAAGTGTAGATCTCCGATATATTGGGATGAAGTTGGAGAAAGAAAAGTAATTGGTCTAGAATTGATCCAGCAAACAAAAGAAGCAGTAGATGTGATTCGAAGTAGATTGATTGCAGCTCAAGATAGACAACGAAAGTATGCTGACCCGCACAGAAAAGATGTTGAGTTTGAAGTTGGAGAAGCCGTTTTGCTAAAAGTGTCACCTTGGAAAGGAATAGCCAGATTCGGAAAGAAAGGGAAATTGAGTCCAAGATTTATTGGTCCTTTTGAAATTCTAAGCAGAATTGGGAAAGTGGCGTACGAATTAGCTTTACCGCCTCAAATGCAACACGTTCACAACGTTTTCCATGTCTCATTGCTTAAGAAGTTCAACCCCGACACCAAGTGCATCATAGAGAATGAACCAGTTGAAATAGAGCCCGATTTGTCTTATATCGAGCAACCGGTTAGCATTCTAGATAGAAAAGATAAGGTGTTAAGGAATAAGACAGTTCCTTTAGTTAAAGTTTTGTGGAGGTTTCCCAAAGTTGAAGAATCAACGTGGGAATTAGAAAGTGATATGTTAGATAAGTATCCTCATTTGTTTACTTAGATTCTGGGGTCAGAATCCTTTTAAGGGGGGAAGGATGTAACGCCTGTAATATTTGACTTATATATATTACAGTATTTGATTTTGGTGATATATAAAATTTCGTGTTTTAATTGCCAAACTACGTAAATTTGACTCGTTATCGTTACATGACTTTTGTATGTCGTTAGAATGTACTTATATGTTATTTGACGAGTAATTCTCGCTACGCGATTAAATAATATTACTAGTTGCGACGGTTTTGACTTTTTATTTATAAATGTGATCGTTGCCGTTACCCGATTAAATAATAGTAAAGATATATGCGATTTAGTGATATTTGATAAATTGCGAGTAGCCGATAAGCTTTAACTTGTAAAATAGCGTTTGGTGTATATATTTTTCTCGAGATTTTACGTGTATTATATTCGTGTTTTATATTTATGTGAAATGTGACTATTAGAGCTCTACTTGTAATATTTCTTTTACAATTCATTCCTTGTCCAAAATTTGTGAAAACTATTTTATTAAACTTCTAAAATCCCATACTATTTGTGATATTAATTTCATGATTTATAGATTTGTACTTTATTTATTAAAACTCATTCTTTTAATACTCTTTTAATCACACTTTTATTAATTATCAAAAGTCTAGTCTACCCTTGCATGCATTTTACACTAACACTAGCTAGAAGGATTGATTGGTCATTTCTACATTCCACTACCACATCTTGGTCAAGTCAAATGGTCAAGAATGCTTGAACACTCCACCACACTCCACTCATTCTCACACACCAACCAAATCAAAACCCTCTTCTCTCATCTCTCTCTTCTCTCTCCCTCACCTCTTTCTCTCTCTCGGCCGAACCATATACACCAGCATTCTCCACCATTTTTATTCATTTTCTTTAACATTTCAAGCTTGTCAAGTCAAGAACTCCACCATTCAAGCTTGCATCTTCATTTTGAGGTTAGACCTTTGGTTGCATGTTGAGTTTGGAGCCGAAATAGGGCCTTGGTTCTTATGAGCTTAGGGTCTCTATTTTGGTGGCTCCTAAAGATGAACTTGAGATGATCTTGGATGGGTTTATACCTCTATTTGACCAAGGCATCCTCTTGATTCATCACATTTGGCAATGACTCTCAAGAGGAGCCGAATGTATATATGTATGTGATGATCTTGAAACTTCATGATTTTGAGTTGGTTTCTTGTATATTCGAAAGGTATAATGATTTGCTGAGTTTTTGGTGTGATTTCAGCCCTTGCATGTTAGTATTTTGATGTTATATGATGAGATAAAGCTATGTATAAGAAACTCTAGTGATGCATGTTGAGTTATGTGAAAACCGAGTGTTAAGCTTTGAATTTGAGTTTTGTATGTGATTTTTGAGTAATGCATGCCATGTTCTAAGTGTTAAAATGATAGTTTATGGTGTGTATGATGATATCTAGTAATAATCAGTAGCTATTATGTGAACGCCATGTTGATATACTCGAAATTTGCTCATATATGCTCCCTGAAAATTCTGCTCTGTTTTTGGTTCATTGTTTCACTTCGGCATTGAATTTTTCATGGTTATAAATTGTGGTATCTTGCTTGGTGAGGATAGACAGTAGATATATGTATCATATGGAGTAGGTTTGTGGCTTGGTTGTTTGATTTATGGTGTTTGGAAGGGAGTTAAGGTGGAAGGAGACACACACACACTTAGGCAGATTTTTGCACCTTAGAAACCATGAGAATTAGATGTGTCATGCTTAGGCCCTCATAGGCCCAAGTCTCCTGGAGTTGGGACTTGATGTATACAAGTCTCCAGTAGCTTTAAAAGTCATAAAAACCATCATTTACATAGATGCACACACACATCTTTGAGTATAGGGCAGAACAGGGCACTTTAGGATTATTTGTATCCTTGAGTGGTTAACACCTTGTCAATGATGAGGCCCTCATGGGGCCTTGATTTAGATGAACTTAGGGAAGTCTTAGGAAGCTATTTGAGTCATTAGTTTGGTGTAGTAAGTGAGTTTAGTGAGTCTCAAGTTGTTAAGTTCATGGCAGTCCCCATAGCAGGGCAGGGTGCTCTGTGCCAACTTTGTTTAGAGGCCCAAGGAGTCCTGAGCAAGGCCTTAGTGTCATTCCAAGTGCACAACTTAGATTTAAGTCTTAAGAACCCATTAGAGTCACAATTTCACCAAGGCACATAGTGGAAACACTTGTTTTTGCCAAAACCCCAAGAGGTGCCAAACTGCCAAGGCAGAATGGTCACTTTAGTACACTAGTTTTTAAGGACCCATATAGGCCAGGCCTTTGAGTCACACCACTTCATAATATTAGTTTAAGATTGTGTCAACCTTTAGAAATTGGTTTGGAGTCAATACCCTAAGTGGAGATGCCTCATTTCCACTAAAGAACACAAGTGTCACACATGGAGTCACATTCTAGTACCAACTTAGGGTGCATTGCATTTTAGTGTGTCTTCAGTGAGGCCATGACCTCATATTGAGTCCATGAGTTAGTTTTAAGTCATATTAGATAGTGCAAGTTAGTTTAAGTCAATTCACTTAGTGTAGATGCATTATTTTTACCAAGGCACCCAAGTGTCGCCAAGGTAAGCATACTAGTGAGTCACTTAGGTTGCACTTCACTTATAAGTCTTGGGAGGTGGGGCACAAGTGTGCCTCACTATTAATTGATTAAGTTGAGGTCAGTAGAGTATAATTAGGAGGTATTGGTCTTAGACCTTATGTGCTACTTGATTAAATGCTTAATTGACTTAGGAATAATTAGAGATTATTAAGTGATATAAGTTAAGTAACTAAGTGCCATGCTTTACTTGTTATGTGCATTACTTGATGATTGTGTTACTTGTTTTAATTAAGTTTAAGGGTATATTTATTATATATGTATATATGTATATACATTTATACGCGAAAGGGTAGTTAGTGACGAGGATACTATTAATTATAGGTGCAAGTAGGAGGCCAGGCAAGGAACCCCTAGAAGCATCTATACAGGAGTTTAGTAAGCTTTATCCAGGCAAGTGAAAATCTTCCTCTATACTTGCTTTGTAACTGTATACCCTGTGAACGTTAAATTACTGTTTATTTAGGACTGAATTACCTTATCACCCCTTGTGATCATGACTTTGGATTCCAATAATACCCTTAATACTGGAATTACCTTTTTCATATGTTATTACCCTACACCCACATGATTATACTCCAATAGTCCCTTGATGAATAATGAGAACTTGATACCCCACATTAACCTGAATTATCTCATTTGGAACCCTGATCTTAATAACATCCTTTACTTTTGAAAGATCACTTGTATTTTGAAAACATCCTTGCTTATAACTTGTCTTTGATCAAGACCCCTTTTTGAAAATGATTTGATTTGAAATGACCTTAAAAGGAATTGGATAATAATTTTATATTAAGACTGAGGCGCCAGTCTATTATTGCAGCATCAGTAGCGGGGAGCCTGATGTCTGTTTGTGGCCAATGTGTGCCGAGGATCCTCCCTGGTTGAATCACTTTATGTGGTTCGGAGCTTGGTGTGGGCTGATCACCCCTCAATGCTCGTAGCGCTGTGTGTTTCCAATTCCAATAAATTGATATCCCACATTGCACCTTTACTTGTGTTTATACCTTGTGATATCTATTGTTGCTTTTGCACTTGATTATATTGCATATTGTGAACTGTTTTATTACTGCTTTCACTTGCTGAGCTTTATGCTCATATATATTGTTGTTGTTATAACCCTTCAGTGAAACCCGAGAATGGCCCGTTTCAAGCAGACCGCACGTAAATCCACCTCAGGCAACGGGATTGCTTACCGCCGTATGATGGAGCAGGTTGGGAACTCGTAGTTCCCGAGTTGTTATCTTTTAATCTTTTGGGATTTAAAAACTGTATTATGACTTAGACTTAATTTGGATTTCTATTTGGGTTGTAATAACTTTAGATGTTGTTCATACTCATTCCTGGTGATCCGGGGATTGTGGATTTAGATTTTAGTTCTAATATCTCATAACTCTATAATTCTAGTTTATTTATCGTTTATGCATGCTTTAGTCGGTTATTTAAGTTGGGTCCGTCACAGTTGTTATATCCTCTCCCCCTTCAAAATTTTCGGTTGTTTAAAATTAGAGTCAACTTGTAGTTTCATTTTTGAATCGTTTGAGCCCGGAAACAACTTTTTGCTTCATTATTAGCTGGATTGAAGTTGGAAACAACATTTAGCTTCATTGCAAGCTCGTTTGAAGTTGAAAACAACTTTTAGCTTCATTTTCAGTTGTTTAAAATTAGAATCAACTTGTAGTTTCATTCTTGACTCGTTTCAGCCTGTAAACAACTTGTTGCTTCATTATTGGCTAGATTGAAGTTGTAAACAACTTGTAGCTTCATTCGAGACTCGTGGGAAGTGGAAAACAAATTGTAGCTTCATTTTTGGTTGTTTAAAATTAGAATCAACTTGTAGTTTCATTCTTGACTCGTTTGAGCCCGGAAACAACTTGTTGCTTCATTATTGGCTGCATTGAAGTTGGAAACGACTTGTAGCTTCATTCCAGACTCGTTTGAAGTTGAACACAACTTGTAGCTTCAATTTCGGTTGTTTAAAATTAGAATCAACTTGTAGTTTAATTTTTGACTCGTTTGAGCCTGTAAACAACTTGTTGCTTCATTATTGGTTAGATTGAAGTTGGAAACAACTTGTAGCTTCATTCTAGACTCGTTTGAAGTGGAAAACAATTTGTAACTTCATTTTCGGTTGTTTAAAATTAGAGTCAACTTGTAGTTTCATTTTTGAATCGTTTGAGCCCGGAAACAACTTTTTGCTTCATTATTGGCTGGATTGAAGTTGGAAACTACATTTAGCTTCATTGCAAACTCGTTTGAAGTCGAAAACAACTTTTAGCTTCATTTTCAGTTGTTTAAAATTAGAATCAACTTGTAGTTTCATTCTTGACTCGTTTCAGCCTGTAAACAACTTGTTGCTTCATTATTGGCTAGATTGAAGTTGTAAACAACTTGCAGCTTCATTCTAAACTCGTGGGAAGTGGAAAACAAATTGTAGCTTCATTTTTGGTTGTTTATAATTAGAATCAACTTGTAGTTTCATTCTTGACTCGTTTGAGCCCGGAAACAACTTGTTGCTTCATTATTGGCTGGATTGAAGTTGGAAACGACTTGTAGCTTCATTCCAGACTCGTTTGAAGTTGAACACAACTTGTAGCTTCATTTTCGGTTGTTTAAAATTAGAATCAACTTGTAGTTTCATTTTTGACTCGTTTGAGCCTGTAAACAACTTGTTGCTTCATTATTGGCTAGATTGAAGTTGTAAACAACTTGTAGCTTCATTCTAGACTCGTGGGAAGTGAAAAACAAATTGTAGCTTCATTTTTGGTTGTTTAAAAATAGAATCAACTTGTAGTTTCATTCTTGACTCGTTTGAGCCCGGAAACAACTTGTTGCTTCATTATTGGCAGGATTGAAGTTGGAAACAACATGTAGCTTCATTCCAGACTCATTTGAAGTTGAAAACAACTTGTAGCTTCATTTTCAGTTGCTTAAAATTAGAATCAACTTGTAGATTCATTCTTGAGTCGTTTGAGCCTGTAAATAACTTGTTGCTTCAGTACTGGCTGGATCGAAGTTGGAAACAACTTGTAGCTTCATTCTAGACTCGTTTGAAGTGGAAAACAATTTTTAGTTTCATTCTTGACTCGTTTGAGCCCGGAAACAACTTGTTGCTTCATTATTGGCTGGATTGAAGTTGGAAACGACTTGTAGCTTCATTCTAGACTCGTTTGAAGTTGAACACAACTTGTAGCTTCATTTTCGGTTGTTTAAAATTAGAATCAACTTGTAGTTTCATTTTTGACTCGTTTGAGCCTGTAAACAACTTGTTGCTTCATTATTGGTTAGATTGAAGTTGGAAACAACTTGTAGCTTCATTCTGGACTCGTTTGAAGTGGAAAACAATTTGTAACTTCATTTTCGGTTGTTTAAAATTAGAGTCAACTTGTAGTTTCATTTTTGAATCGTTTGAGCCCGGAAACAACTTTTTGCTTCATTATTGGCTGGATTGAAGTTGGAAACAACATTTAGCTTCATTGCAAACTCGTTTGAAGTTGAAAACAACTTTTAGCTTCATTTTCAGTTGTTTAAAATTAGAATCAACTTGTAGTTTCATTCTTGACTCGTTTGAGCCTGTAAACAACTTGTTGCTTCATTATTGGCTAGATTGAAGTTGTAAACAACTTGTAGCTTCATTCTAGACTCGTGGGAAGTGGAAAACAAATTGTAGCTTCATTTTTGGTTGATTAAAATTAGAATCAACTTGTAGTTTCATTCTTGACTCGTTTGAGCCCGGAAACAACTTGTTGCTTCATTATTAGCTGGATTTAAGTTCGAAACAACATGTAGCTTCATTCCAGACTCGTTTGAAGTTGAAAACAACTTGTAGCTTTATTTTCAGTTGTTTAAAATTAGAATCAACTTGTAGTTTCATTCTTGAGTCGTTTGAGCCTGTAAATAACTTGTTGCTTCAGTACTGGCTGGATCGAAGTTGGAAACAACTTGTAGCTTCATTCTAGACTCGTTTGAAGTGGAAAACAATTTGTAGTTTCATTCTTGACTCGTTTGACCCCGGAAACAACTTGTTGCTTCATTATTGGCTGGATTGAAGTTGGAAACGACTTGTAGCTTCATTCTAGACTCGTTTGAAGTTGAACACAACTTGTAGCTTCATTTTCGGTTGTTTAAAATTAGAATCAACTTGTAGTTTCATTTTTGACTCGTTTGAGCCTGTAAACAACTTGTTGCTTCATTATTGGTTAGATTGAAGTTGGAAACAACTTGTAGCTTCATTCTAGACTCGTGGGAAGTGGAAAACAAATTGTAGCTTCATTTTTGGTTGTTTAAAATTAGAATCAACCTGTAGTTTCATTCTTGACTCGTTTGAGCCCGGAAACAACTTGTTGCTTCATTATTGGCTGGATTGAAGTTGGAAACAACATGTAGCTTCATTCCAGACTCGTTTGAAGTTGAAAACAACTTGTAGCTTCATTTTCAGTTGTTTAAAATTAGAATCAACTTGTAGTTTCATTCTTGAGTCGTTTGAGCCTGTAAACAACTTGTTGCTTCATTACTGGCTGGATCGAAGTTGGAAACAACTTGTAGCTTCATTCTAGACTCGTTTGAAGTGGAAAACAATTTGTAGTTTCATCTCGTTTGAGCCCGGAAACAACTTGTTGCTTCATTATTGGCTGGATTGAAGTTGGAAACGACTTGTAGCTTCATTCCAGACTCGTTTGAGGTTGAACACAACTTGTAGCTTCATTTTCGGTTGTTTAAAATTAGAATCAACTTGTAGTTTCATTTTTGACTCGTTGGAGCCTGTAAACAACTTGTTGCTTCATTATTGGTTAGATTGAAGTTGGAAACAACTTGTAGCTTCATTCTAGACTCGTTTGAAGTGGAAAACAATTTGTAACTACATTTTCGGTTGTTTAAAATTAGAGTCAACTTGTAGTTTCATTTTTGAATCGTTTGAGCCCGGAAACAACTTTTTGCTTCATTATTGGCTGGATTGAAGTTGGAAACAACATTTAGCTTCATTGCAAACTCGTTTGAAGTTGAAAACAACTTTTAGCTTCATTTTCAGTTGTTTAAAATTAGAATCAACTTGTAGTTTCATTCTTGACTCGTTTGAGCCTGTAAACAACTTGTTGCTTCATTATTGGCTAGATTGAAGTTGTAAACAACTTGTAGCTTCATTCTAGACTCGTGAGAAGTGGAAAACAAATTGTAGCTTCATTTTTGGTTGATTAAAATTAGAATCAACTTGTAGTTTCATTCTTGACTCGATTGAGCCCGGAAACAACTTGTTGCTTCATTATTGGCTGGATTTAAGTTCGAAACAACATGTAGCTTCATTCCAGACTCATTTGAAGTTGAAAACAACTTGTAGCTTTATTTTCAGTTGTTTAAAATTATAATCAACTTGTAGTTTCATTCTTGAGTCGTTTGAGCCTGTAAATAACTTGTTGCTTCAGTACTGGCTGGATCGAAGTTGGAAACAACTTGTAGTTTCATTCTAGACTCGTTTGAAGTGGAAAACAATTTGTAGTTTCATTCTTAACTCGTTTGAGCCCGGAAACAACTTGTTGTTTCATTATTGGCTGGATTGAAGTTGGAAACGACTTGTAGCTTCATTCTAGACTCGTTTGAAGTTGAACACAACTTGTAGCTTCATTTTGGGTTGTTTAAAATTAGAATCAACTTGTAGTTTCATTTTCGACTCGTTTGAGCCTGTAAACAACTTGTTGCTTCATTATTGGTTAGATTGAAGTTGGAAACAACTTGTAGCTTCATTCTAGACTCGTTTGAAGTGGAAAACAATTTGTAACTTCATTTTCGGTTGTTTAAAATTAGAGTCAACTTGTAGTTTCATTTTTGAATCGTTTGAGCCCGGAAACAACTTTTTGCTTCATTATTGGCTGGATTGAAGTTGGAAACAACATTTAGCTTCATTGCAAACTCGTTTGAAGTTGAAAACAACTTTTAGCTTCATTTTCAGTTGTTTAAAATTGGAATCAACTTGTAGTTTCATCCTTGACTCGTTTGAGCCTGTAAACAACTTGTTGCTTCATTATTGGCTAGATTGAAGTTGTAAACAACTTGTAGCTTCATTCTATACTCGTGGGAAGTGGAAAACCAATTGTAGCTTCATTTTTGGTTGTTTAAAATTAGAATCAACTTGCAGTTTCATTCTTGACTCGTTTGAGCCCGGAAACAACTTGTTGCTTCATTTTTGGCTGGATTGAAGTTGGAAACAACATGTAGCTTCATTCCAAACTCGTTTGAAGTTGAAAACAACTTGTAGCTTCATTTTCAGTTGTTTAAAATTAGAATCAACTTGTAGTTTCATTCTTGAGTCGTTTGAGCCTGTAAACAACTTGTTGCTTCATTACTGGCTGGATCGAAGTTGGAAACAACTTGTAGCTTCATTCTAGACTCGTTTGAAGTGGAAAACAATTTGTAGTTTCATCTCGTTTGAGCCCGGAAACAACTTGTTGCTTCATTATTGGCTGGATTGAAGTTGGAAACGACTTGTAGCTTCATTCCAGACTCGTTTGAAGTTGAACACAACTTGTAGCTTCATTTTCGGTTGTTTAAAATTAGAATCAACTTGTAGTTTCATTTTTGACTCGTTTGAGCCTGTAAACAACTTGTTGCTTCATTATTGGTTAGATTGAAGTTGGAAACAACTTGTAGCTTCATTCGAGGCTCGTTTGAAGTGGAAAACAATTTGTAACTTCATTTTCGGTTGTTTAAAATTAGAGTCAACTTGTAGTTTCATTTTTGAATCGTTTGAGCCCGGAAACAACTTTTTGCTTCATTATTGGCTGGATTGAAGTTGGAAACAACATTTAGCTTCATTGCAAACTCGTTTGAAGTTGAAAACAACTTTTAGCTTCATTTTCAGTTGTTTAAAATTAGAATCAACTTGTAGTTTCATTTTTGACTCGTTTGAGCCTGTAAACAACTTGTTGCTTCATTATTGGCTAGATTGAAGTTGTAAACAACTTGTAGCTTCATTCTAGACTCGCGGGAAGTGGAAAACAAATTGTAGCTTCATTTTTGGTTGATTAAAATTAGAATCAACTTGTAGTTTCATTCTTGACTCGTTTGAGCCCGGAAACAACTTGTTGCTTCATTATTCGCTGGATTGAAGTTGGAAACAACATGTAGCTTCATTCCAGACTCGTTTGAAGTTGAAAACAACTTGTAGCTTCATTTTCAGTTGTTTAAAATTAGAATCAACTTGTAGTTTCAATCTTGACTCGTTTGAGCCTGTAAACAACTTGTTGCTTCATTACTGGCTAGATTGAAGTTGGAAACAACTTGTAGCTTCATTCTAGACTCGTTCGAAGTGGAAAACAATTTGTATCTTCATTTTCAGTTGTTTAAAATTAGAATCACCTTATAGTTTCATTCTTGAATCGTTTGAGCCCGGAAACAACTTGTTGCTTCATTATTGGCTGGATTGAAGTTGGAAACAACATGTAGCTTCATTCCAGACTCGTTTGAAGTTGAAAACAACTTGTAGCTTCATTTTCAGTTGTTTAAAAATAGAATCAACTTGTAGTTTCATTCTTGAGTCGTTTGAGCCATAAACAACTTGTTGCTTCATTACTAGCTGGATCGAAGTTGGAAACAACTTGTAGCTTCATTCTAGACTCGTTTGAAGTGGAAAACAATTTGTAGTTTCATTCTTGACTCGTTTGAGCCCGGAAACAACTTGTTGCTTCATTATTGGCTGGATTGAAGTTGGAAACGACTTGTAGCTTCATTCCAGACTCGTTTGAAGTTGAACACAACTTGTAGCTTCATTTTCGGTTGTTTAAAATTAGAATCAACTTGTAGTTTCATTTTTGAATCGTTTGAGCCCGGAAACAACTTTTTGCTTCATTATTGGCTGGATTGAAGTTGGAAACAACATGTAGCTTCATTCCAGACTCGTTTGAAGTTGAAAACAACTTGTAGCTTCATTTTCAGTTGTTTAAAATTAGAATCAACTTGTAGTTTCATTCTTGACTCGTTTGAGCCTGTAAACAACTTGTTGCTTCATTATTGGCTAGATTGAAGTTGGAAACAACTTGTAGCTTCATTCTAGACTCGTTCGAAGTGGAAAACAATTTGTATCTTCATTTTCAGTTGTTTAAAATTAGAATCACCTTATAGTTTCATTCTTGAATCGTTTGAGCCCGGAAACAACTTGTTGCTTCATTATTGGCTGGATTGTAGTTGGAAACAACATGTAGCTTCATTCCAGACTCGTTTGAAGTTGAAAACAACCTGTAGCTTCATTTTCAGTTGTTTAAAATTAGAGTTTCATTCTTGAGTCGTTTGAGCCATAAACAACTTGTTGCTTCATTACTGGCTGGATCGAAGTTGGAAACAACTTGTAGCTTCATTCTAGACTCGTTTGAAGTGGAAAACAATTTGTAGTTTCATTCCTGACTCGTTTGAGCCCGGAAACAACTTGTTGCTTCATTATTGGCTGGATTGAAGTTGGAAACGACTTGTAGCTTCATTCCAGACTCGTTTGAAGTTGAACACAACTTGTAACTTCATTTTCGGTTGTTTAAAATTGGAGTCAACTTGTAGTTTCATTCCTGACTCGTTTGAGCCCGGAAACAACTTGTTGCTTCATTATTGGCTGGATTGAAGTTGGAAACGACTTGTAGCTTCATTCCAGCCTCGTTTGAACTTGAACACAACTTGTAACTTCATTTTCGGTTGTTTAAAATTGGAGTCAACTTGTATTTTCATTTTTGAATCGTTTGAGCCCGGAAACAACTTGTTGCTTCATTATTGGCTGGATTGAAGTTGGAAACAACATGTAGCTTCATTCCAGACTCGTTTGAAGTTGAAAACAACTTGTAGCTTCATTTTCAGTTGTTTAAAATTAGAATCAACTTGTAGTTTCATTCTTGAGTCGTTTGAGCCTGTAAACAACTTGTTGCTTCATTACTGGCTGGATCGAAGTTGGAAACAACTTGTAGCTTCATTCTAGACTCGTTTGAAGTGGAAAACAATTTGTAACTCTCGTTTGAGCCCGGAAACAACTTGTTGCTTCATTATTGGCTGGATTGAAGTTGGAAACGACTTGTAGCTTCATTCCAGACTCGTTTGAAGTTGAACACAACTTGTAGCTTCATTTTCGGTTGTTTAAAATTAGAATCAACTTGTAGTTTCATTTTTGACTCGTTTGAGCCTGTAAACAACTTGTTGCTTCATTATTGGTTAGATTGAAGTTGGAAACAACTTGTAGCTTCATTCTAGACTCGTTTGAAGTGGAAAACAATTTGTAACTTCATTTTCGGTTGTTTAAAATTAGAGTCAACTTGTAGTTTCATTTTTGAATCGTTTGAGCCCGGAAACAACTTTTTGCTTCATTATTGGCTGGATTGAAGTTGGAAACAACATTTAGCTTCATTGCAAACTCGTTTGAAGTTGAAAACAACTTTTAGCTTCATTTTCAGTTTTTTAAAATTAGAATCAACTTGTAGTTTCATTCTTGACTCGTTTGAGCCTGTAAACAACTTGTTGCTTCATTATTGGCTAGATTGAAGTTGTAAACAACTTGTAGCTTCATTCTAGACTCGTGGGAAGTGGAAAACAAATTGTAGCTTCATTTTTGGTTGATTAAAATTAGAATCAACTTGTAGTTTCATTCTTGACTCGTTTGAGCCCGGAAACAACTTGTTGCTTCATTATTGGCTGGATTGAAATTGGAAACAACATGTAGCTTCATTCCAGACTCGTTTGAAGTTGAAAACAACTTGTAGCTTCATTTTCAGTTGTTTAAAATTAGAATCAACTTGTAGTTTCATTCTTGACTCGTTTGAGCCTGTAAACAACTTGTTGCTTCATTACTGGCTAGATTGAAGTTGGAAACAACTTGTAGCTTCATTCTAGACTCGTTCGAAGTGGAAAACAATTTGTATCTTCATTTTCAGTTGTTTAAAATTAGAATCACCTTATAGTTTCATTCTTGAATCGTTTGAGCCCGGAAACAACTTGTTGCTTCATTATTGGCTGGATTGAAGTTGGAAACAACATGTAGCTTCATTCCAGACTCGTTTGAAGTTGAAAACAACTTGTAGCTTCATTTTCAGTTGTTTAAAAATAGAATCAACTTGTAGTTTCATTCTTGAGTCGGTTGAGCCATAAACAACTTGTTGCTTCATTACTGGCTGGATCGAAGTTGGAAACAACTTGTAACTTCATTCTAGACTCGTTTGAAGTGGAAAACAATTTGTAGTTTCATTCTTGACTCGTTTGAGCCCGGAAACAACTTGTTGCTTCATTATTGGCTGGATTGAAGTTGGAAACGACTTGTAGCTTCATTCCAGACTCGTTTGAAGTTGAACACAACCTGTAGCTTCATTTTCGGTTGTTTAAAATTAGAATCAACTTGTAGTTTCATTTTTGAATCGTTTGAGCCCGAAAACAACTTTTTGCTTCATTATTGGCTGGATTGAAGTTGGAAACAACTTGTAGCTTCATTCTAGACTCGTTCGAAGTGGAAAACAATTTGTATCTTCATTTTCAGTTGTTTAAAATTAGAATCACCTTATAGTTTCATTCTTGAATCGTTTGAGCCCGGAAACAACTTGTTGCTTCATTATTGGCTAGATTGAAGTTGTAAACAACTTGTAGCTTCATTCTAGACTCGTGGGAAGTGGAAAACAAATTGTAGCTTCATTTTTGGTTGATTAAAATTAGAATCAACTTGTAGTTTCATTCTTGACTCGTTTGAGCCCGGAAACAACTTGTTGCTTCATTATTGGCTGGATTGAAGTTGGAAACAACATGTAGCTTCATTCCAGACTCGTTTGAAGTTGAAAACAACTTGTAGCTTCATTTTCAGTTGTTTAAAATTAGAATCAACTTGTAGTTTCATTCTTGACTCGTTTGAGCCTGTAAACAACTTGTTGCTTCATTACTAGCTAGATTGAAGTTGGAAACAACTTGTAGCTTCATTCTAGACTCGTTCGAAGTGGAAAACAATTTGTATCTTCATTTTCAGTTGTTTAAAATTAGAATCACCTTATAGTTTCATTCTTGAATCGTTTGAGCCCGGAAACAACTTGTTGCTTCATTATTGGCTGGATTGAAGTTGGAAACAACATGTAGCTTCATTCCAGACTCGTTTGAAGTTGAAAACAACTTGTAGCTTCATTTTCAGTTGTTTAAAAATAGAATCAACTTGTAGTTTCATTCTTGAGTCGGTTGAGCCATAAACAACTTGTTGCTTCATTACTGGCTGGATCGAAGTTGGAAACAACTTGTAACTTCATTCTAGACTCGTTTGAAGTGGAAAACAATTTGTAGTTTCATTCTTGACTCGTTTGAGCCCGGAAACAACTTGTTGCTTCATTATTGGCTGGATTGAAGTTGGAAACGACTTGTAGCTTCATTCCAGACTCGTTTGAAGTTGAACACAACCTGTAGCTTCATTTTCGGTTGTTTAAAATTAGAATCAACTTGTAGTTTCATTTTTGAATCGTTTGAGCCCGAAAACAACTTTTTGCTTCATTATTGGCTGGATTGAAGTTGGAAACAACATGTAGCTTCATTCTAGACTCGTTTGAAGTTGAAAACAACTTGTAGCTTCATTTTCAGTTGTTTAAAATTAGAATCAACTTGTAGTTTCATTCTTGACTCGTTTGAGCCTGTAAACAACTTGTTGCTTCATTATTGGCTAGATTGAAGTTGGAAACAACTTGTAGCTTCATTCTAGACTCGTTCGAAGTGGAAAACAATTTGTATCTTCATTTTCAGTTGTTTAAAATTAGAATCACCTTATAGTTTCATTCTTGAATCGTTTGAGCCCGGAAACAACTTGTTGCTTCATTATTGGCTGGATTGAAGTTGGAAACAACATGTAGCTTCTTTCCAGACTCGTTTGAAGTTGAAAACAACTTGTAGCTTCATTTTCAGTTGTTTAAAATTAGAATCAACTTGTAGTTTCATTCTTGAGTCGTTTGAGCCATAAACAACTTGTTGCTTCATTACTGGCTGGATCGAAGTTGGAAACAACTTGTAGCTTCATTCTAGACTCGTTTGAAGTGGAAAACAATTTGTAGTTTCATTCTTGACTCGTTTGAGCCCGGAAACAACTTGTTGCTTCATTATTGGCTGGATTGAAGTTGGAAACGACTTGTAGCTTCATTCCAGACTCGTTTGAAGTTGAACACAACTTGTAGCTTCATTTTCGGTTGTTTAAAATTAGAATCAACTTGTAGTTTCATTTTTGAATCGTTTGAGCCCGGAAACAACTTTTTGCTTCATTATTGGCTGGATTGAAGTTGGAAACAACATTTAGCTTCATTGCAAACTCGTTTGAAGTTGAAAACAACTTTTAGCTTCATTTTCAGTTGTTTAAAATTGGAATCAACTTGTAGTTTCATCCTTGACTCGTTTGAGCCTGTAAACAACTTGTTGCTTCATTATTGGCTAGATTGAAGTTGTAAACAACTTGTAGCTTCATTCTATACTCGTGGGAAGTGGAAAACCAATTGTAGCTTCATTTTTGGTTGTTTAAAATTAGAATCAACTTGTAGTTTCATTCTTGACTCGTTTGAGCCCGGAAACAACTTGTTGCTTCATTTTTGGCTGGATTGAAGTTGGAAACAACATGTAGCTTCATTCCAAACTCGTTTGAAGTTGAAAACAACTTGTAGCTTCATTTTCAGTTGTTTAAAATTAGAATCAACTTGTAGTTTCATTCTTGAGTCGTTTGAGCCTGTAAACAACTTGTTGCTTCATTACTGGCTGGATCGAAGTTGGAAACAACTTGTAGCTTCATTCTAGACTCGTTTGAAGTGGAAAACAATTTGTAGTTTCATCTCGTTTGAGCCCGGAAACAACTTGTTGCTTCATTATTGGCTGGATTGAAGTTGGAAACGACTTGTAGCTTCATTCCAGACTCGTTTGAAGTTGAACACAACTTGTAGCTTCATTTTCGGTTGTTTAAAATTAGAATCAACTTGTAGTTTCATTTTTGACTCGTTTGAGCCTGTAAACAACTTGTTGCTTCATTATTGGTTAGATTGAAGTTGGAAACAACTTGTAGCTTCATTCGAGGCTCGTTTGAAGTGGAAAACAATTTGTAACTTCATTTCGGTTGTTTAAAATTAGAGTCAACTTGTAGTTTCATTTTGAATCGTTTGAGCCCGGAAACAACTTTTTGCTTCATTATTGGCTGGATTGAAGTTGGAAACAACATTTAGCTTCATTGCAAACTCGTTTGAAGTTGAAAACAACTTTTAGCTTCATTTTCAGTTGTTTAAAATTAGAATCAACTTGTAGTTTCATTTTTGACTCGTTTGAGCCTGTAAACAACTTGTTGCTTCATTATTGGCTAGATTGAAGTTGTAAACAACTTGTAGCTTCATTCTAGACTCGCGGGAAGTGGAAAACAAATTGTAGCTTCATTTTTGGTTGATTAAAATTAGAATCAACTTGTAGTTTCATTCTTGACTCGTTTGAGCCCGGAAACAACTTGTTGCTTCATTATTCGCTGGATTGAAGTTGGAAACAACATGTAGCTTCATTCCAGACTCGTTTGAAGTTGAAAACAACTTGTAGCTTCATTTTCAGTTGTTTAAAATTAGAATCAACTTGTAGTTTCAATCTTGACTCGTTTGAGCCTGTAAACAACTTGTTGCTTCATTACTGGCTAGATTGAAGTTGGAAACAACTTGTAGCTTCATTCTAGACTCGTTCGAAGTGGAAAACAATTTGTATCTTCATTTTCAGTTGTTTAAAATTAGAATCACCTTATAGCTTCATTCTTGAATCGTTTGAGCCCGGAAACAACTTGTTGCTTCATTATTGGCTGGATTGAAGTTGGAAACAACATGTAGCTTCATTCCAGACTCGTTTGAAGTTGAAAACAACTTGTAGCTTCATTTTCAGTTGTTTAAAAATAGAATCAACTTGTAGTTTCATTCTTGAGTCGTTTGAGCCATAAACAACTTGTTGCTTCATTACTAGCTGGATCGAAGTTGGAAACAACTTGTAGCTTCATTCTAGACTCGTTTGAAGTGGAAAACAATTTGTAGTTTCATTCTTGACTCGTTTGAGCCCGGAAACAACTTGTTGCTTCATTATTGGCTGGATTGAAGTTGGAAACGACTTGTAGCTTCATTCCAGACTCGTTTGAAGTTGAACACAACTTGTAGCTTCATTTTCGGTTGTTTAAAATTAGAATCAACTTGTAGTTTCATTTTTGAATCGTTTGAGCCCGGAAACAACTTTTTGCTTCATTATTGGCTGGATTGAAGTTGGAAACAACATGTAGCTTCATTCCAGACTCGTTTGAAGTTGAAAACAACTTGTAGCTTCATTTTCAGTTGTTTAAAATTAGAATCAACTTGTAGTTTCATTCTTGACTCGTTTGAGCCTGTAAACAACTTGTTGCTCATTATTGGCTAGATTGAAGTTGGAAACAACTTGTAGCTTCATTCTAGACTCGTTCGAAGTGGAAAACAATTTGTATCTTCATTTTCAGTTGTTTAAAATTAGAATCACCTTATAGTTTCATTCTTGAATCGTTTGAGCCCGGAAACAACTTGTTTGCTTCATTATTGGCTGGATTGTAGTTGGAAACAACATGTAGCTTCATTCCAGACTCATTTGAAGTTGAAAACAACTTGTAGCTTCATTTTCAGTTGTTTAAAATTAGAGTTTCATTCTTGAGTCGTTTGAGCCATAAACAACTTGTTGCTTCATTACTGGCTGGATCGAAGTTGGAAACAACTTGTAGCTTCATTCTAGACTCGTTTGAAGTGGAAAACAATTTGTAGTTTCATTCCTGACTCGTTTGAGCCCGGAAACAACTTGTTGCTTCATTATTGGCTGGATTGAAGTTGGAAACGACTTGTAGCTTCATTCCAGACTCGTTTGAGTTGAACACAACTTGTAACTTCATTTTCGGTTGTTTAAAATTGGAGTCAACTTGTAGTTTTCATTCCTGACTCGTTTGAGCCCGGAAACAACTTGTTGCTTCATTATTTGGCTGGATTGAAGTTGGAAACAACTTGTAGCTTCATTCCAGACTCGTTTGAAGTTGAAAACAACTTGTAACTTCATTTTCAGTTGTTTAAAATTAGAATCAACTTGTAGTTTCATTCTTGAATCGTTTGAGCCCGGAAACAACTTGTTGCTTCATTATTGGCTGGATTGAAGTTGGAAACAACATGTAGCTTCATTCCAGACTCGTTTGAAGTTGAAAACAACTTGTAGCTTCATTTTCAGTTGTTTAAAATTAGAATCAACTTGTAGTTTCATTCTTGACTCGTTGAGCCTGGAAACAACTTGTTGCTTCATTATTGGCTGGATTGAAGTTGGAAACAACTTGTAGCTTCATTCTAGACTCGTTTGAAGTGGAAAACAAACAATTATGTAACTCGGCGTTTGAGCCCGGAAACACTTGTTGCTTCATTATTGGCTGGATTGAAAAAAAAAGTTGGAAACGACTTGTAGCTATCATTCCCAACTCGATTTTGAAGTTTGAACACAAACTTGTAGCTTCATTTTCGGGTTGTTTAAAATTAGAATCAACTTGTAGTTTCAATTTTTTGACTCGTTGAGCCTGTAAACAACGTGTTGCGGCAGTAGTGTTAAGATGGTAGTTGGAAACAACTTGTAGCTTCATTCGAGACGCGGTTTTGAAAGTGGAAAACAATGGGAACTTCAAGTGTACCGGTTTGGGGGAAAAGTAGAGTCACTTGTAAGTTTCATTTTTTTGAAATCGTATGAGCCCGGAAACAACTTTTTTGCGTCATTATTGGCTGGATTGAAAGTTGGAAAACAACAATTTAAGCTATCAATAAAAAATTGCAAACTCTTTGAAGTTGAAAACACTTTGAGCTTCATTTCATCAGTTTTTTAAAATTAGAATCAACTTGTAGGTTCAGTTTGACTGTTTGAAGCCTGTAAACAACGTTGTTGCTTTTCATTAGGTTGGCTGATTGAAGTTTGTAAACACTTGTGCTTCAAAGTCTAGACTACGTGGAAGTTGGAAAACAAAATTGTAGCTTCATTTTTTTGGTTAAAGATTAAAATTAGAATCAACTTGTAAGTTCATTCTTGACTTCGGTTGAGCCCGGAACAACTTGTTTGCTTTCAATTATTGGCCTGGAATTGAATTGGAACAACAGGTAGCTTCATTCCGACTCGTTTGAAGTTGAAAACAAACTTGTAGCTTAATTTTCAGTTGTGTAAAATTAGAATCAACTTGTAGTTTTCAGTCTGAACTCGTGTTTGAGCCGGTAAACAACTTGTGCTCATTACTGGCTAGATTGAAGTTGGGAAACAACTTGTAGCTTCATTCTAGCTCTCGTTCGAAGTGGAAAACAATGTATCTTCATTTGAAGTTGTTTTAAAATGTAGAATCACCTAGAGTTTCATTCTTGAAGCGTTTGAGCCTGCCGGAAACAACTTGTTGCTTCATTATGGGCTGGTTGAAGTTGGAAACAACATGTAAAGCTTCATTCCAGACTCGTTTGAAGTGTGAAAACAACTTGTAGCTTTCATTCCAGTTGTTTAAAAATAGAATCAACTTGTAGTTTCATTCTTTGGAGTCGGTTGAGCCATTAAAAACGTTGTGGCTTTCGACTGGGCTGGATCGAAGGTTTGAAACAACTTGTAACTTCAAGTCTGTATCTAGACTCGTTTTGAAGTGGAAAACAAGTTGTAGTTTCAGTCTGACTCGTTTTGCCCGGAAACAACTTGTTGCCTTCATTAGTGGCTGGATTGAAGTTGGAAACGACTTTGTAGCTCATTCCAGAACTCTTTGAAGTTGAAACACACCTGTAGCTTTTCATTTTCCGTGGTTGTTTAAATTAGAATCAAACTGTAGTTCATTTTTGAATCCGTGTTAGCCCGAAACAACTTTTTGCTCAATTATTGCCTGGATTGAAGTTGGAAAACAACTTGTAGCTGTCAATTCTAGACGCGTTCGAAAGTGGAAAACAATTTGTATTTCAATTTTCAGTTGTTTAAAATTAGAATCACCTTAAGTTTCATTTCTTGATCGGTTGACCCCGAAACAACTACTTTGTTGCTTCTTATTGGCTAGATTGAGTTTTGTAAACAACTTGTACTTCATTCTAGACTCTCGTGGGAAATTGGAAAGCAGAATTGTAGCTCTTCATTTTTGGGTTGATTAAAAATTAGAATCAACTTGTAGTTTTCAGTCTTGACCGTCCGTTTGAGCCCGGAAACAACTTTGTTGGCTTCATTATTTGCTTGGGATTGAAGTTGGAAACAACATGTAGCTTCATTCCAGACTCGTTTTTGAAGTTGAAAAAACGTGTAGCTTCATTTTTCAGTTGTGTTAAAATTAGAATCAACTTGTAGTTTCACATCTTGAACCTCGTTTGAGCCTGTAACACTGGTTGCTTCATTACGAGCTAGATTGAAGTTGGAAACAAACTTGTAGCTTCAATTCTAGACTCCGTTCGAAGTTGGAAAACAATTTGTATCTTCATTTTCAGTGGGGTTTAAAATTAAGAATCAATCCATTATAGTTGCATGCATTCTTGAATCGTGTTGAGCCCGGAAACAACCTTGTTGCTCAATATTGCTGGATTGAAGTTGGAAACAACCATGTAGCTTAGTAGCTTCATCCAGAACGTCGTTTGAAGGTGAAAACAACTTGTTAGCTTCATTTTCAGTTGGTTAAAATAGGAATAAACTTGTATTTTATTCTTGAGGTCGGTTGAGCCATAAAAACACTGTGTTGCTTCATTTACGGCTTGGATCGAAGTTTGGAAACAACTTGTAACTTCATCGAGACCGTTTGAAGTGGAAAAACAATTTGTAGTTTCATCATTCTTGACTCGTTTGAGCCCGGAACAACTTGTTGCTTCATTAATTGGCGTGGATTGAAGTTGGACACCGACTTGTTAGCTTCCATCCAGACGCGTTTTGAAGTTGAACACAACCGGTAGCTTCATTTTCGGTTGTTTAAAATTAGAATCAGACGTGTAGTTTCATTTTTGAATCGTGTTTGAGCCCGAAACAACTGTTGCTTCATTATTGGCTGGATTGAAGTGGGAAACAACATGTAGCTTCATATCTAGACTCGTTTTGAAGTTGAAAACAAAATTGTACTTCAATGGTCAGTTGTTTAAAATTAGAATTCAAACTTGTTAGTGGCATTCTTGACTCGTTTGAGCCCTGTAACAACTTGTGTGTCTAATCAATTATTGGCTATAAAAGATTGAAGTTGAAACCAACGTTGGTAGCTTCATTCTAGCCTCGTTTCGCGAGTGGAAAACAATGTGTTCTCATTTTTCAGTGTTTTACAATGACGAATTTCAACCCTTATAGTTGCATTCTTGAATGTTTGAGCCCCGGAAACAACTTGTTGCTTTCATTATTGGCTGGATGGAAGTTGGAAAACACATGTACTTCTTTCCAGACTCGTTTGAAGTTGAAAACAACTTGTAGCTTCTTGTCAGTTGTTTAAAATTAGAATCAACTTGTAGTTTCACATTCTTGAGTCGGTTGAGCCCATAAACAACTTGTTGCTTCATTAATGGCTGGAATCGAAGTTGGAAACAACTTGTAGCTCATTCGAGACTCGTTTGAAGTGGAAAACAATTTGTAGTTATCATTCTTGACTCGTTTTGAGCCCGGAAACAACTTTGCTTCATTAGTGGCTGGATTGAAGTTGGAAACGACGTGTAGCTTCATATCCAACTAGTTGTGAAGTTGAACACAACTTGTACTAAAGCTTCATTTTTCGGTTGTAAAAGTTAGAATCAACTTTTGTAGTTTCATTTTTTGAATCGTATTGAGCCCGGAAACAACTTTTTGCTTTCATTAATAGGCGGGATTTGAAGGTTGGAAACAAAACATTTAGCTCATTGCAAACTCCGTTTTGAAGTTAAAACAACGTTTACCTTCATTTTCAGTTGTTTTAAAATGAATCAACTTGTAGTTTCAAAGTCCAATCCTTGACTCGTTTGAGCCTGTAAACAACTTGTGGCCTTCTTATTGGCTAGATTGAAGTTGTAAAAACTTGTAGCTTCTATTCTACTCGTTGGGGAAGTGGAAAACCATTGTAGCTTGCATTTTTGGTTGTTTTTAAAATTAGAATCAACTTGTAGTTTCAGTTCTTGACTCGTTTTGAGCCCGGAAACAACTTGTTGCTTTCATTTTGGCTGGATTGAAGTTGGAAACAACATGTAAGGCTTCATTCCCACTCGTGTGAAGTGTGAAAACAACTTGTAGCGTCATTTTTCAGTTGTTTTTAAAATAATAAATCAACTTGTAAAGTTTCATTCTTGAGTCCGGTTTGAGGCCGGTAAACAACTTGTTTGCTTTCAAGTTACTGCTGGATAGAAGTTTGGAAACAACTTGTAGCTTCATGCTAGCTCGTTTGGAAGTGAAAAACAATTGGTAGTTTTTCATCTTCGTTTGAGCCCGGAAACAACTTGTTCTTTTCAATTATTGGCTGGAATGTGAAGTTGGAAACGACTTGTGCTTCATTTCCAGACTCGTTGAGGGGTTGAACAAAACGTTGTACTCATTTTCCGGTTGTTTTAAAATTAGAATCACTTGTAGTTTCAGTTTTGACTCGTTTGAGCCTGTTAACAACGGTTGCTTCATTATTGGGTTAGATTGAAGTTGGAAACAACGCTTGTAGGCTTCATTCGAGGCTCGGTTGAAGTGGAAAACAATTTTGTAACTCAATTGTCGGGTGTTTAAAATTAGAGGCAAACTTGTAGTTGTCATTTTTGAATCGTTTGAGCCCCGGAAACAACTTTTTGCTTCATTTTGGCTGGTTGAAGTTGGAAACAAACATTTAGCTTCATTCAAACGCGTTTTTGAAGTTAAAACAATTGTTAGCTTCATTTTCCCAGTTGTGTTTAAATTAGAATCAACGTGTAGTGTTTTTTCATTTTTTGACGTCGTTTGAGCCTGTAAACACTTTGTTGCTTGCGTCATTATTGGCCTAGATTGAAGTTGTAACAACTTGGTAGCTTCATTCTAGACCTCATCGCCGCGGGAAGTGGAACAAATTGTAGCTTCAATTTTTGGTTGATTAAAATTAGAATCAACGTGTAGTTTTCATTCGTGACTTTCGTTGGAGCCCGGAAACAACTTGTTGCTTCAATTAGTTCGCTGGATGAAGTTGGAAACAACAATTACTTTCATTCCAGACTCGTTTGAAGTTGAAAACAACTTTAGCCCTCATTTTCAGTTGTTTTAAAATTAGAATCAACTTGTAGTTTCAATCTTGACTCGTTTGAGCATGTAAACAACTTGTTGGCTTTCATTACGGGCTATTGAAGTTTGGGAAACAACTTGTAGCTTCTTCGACTTCCGTTCCGAATGGAAAACAATTTGGATCTCATTTTTCAGTTGTTTAAATTAGAAATCACCTTATAGCTTCATTCTTGAATCTTTGAGCCCGCCCGGAAACAACGTTGTTGCGTCATTATGGGCTGGATTGAAGTTGGAAACAACATTGTAGCTTCATTCCAGACCTCGTGTTGAAGTTGAAAACAACTTGTAGCTTCATTGTCAATGTGTTTTAAAAATAAAAAGAATCAATGGAGTTTCCATTCTTGAGGTCGTTTGAAGCCATACACAACTTGTTGCTTCATTACGAGCTGGAATCCGAAGTGGAAACAACTTTTTAGCTTCATCTAGACTAGACGGTTGAAGTGGAAACAATTTGTAGTTTCATTCTTGACTCGTTTGAGCCCGGAAACAACAGTGTTGCTTCAAATTAGTTGGCCTTGGATTGAAGTTGGAAAACGACGTTGTAGCGTCCATTCCAGACTCGTTTGGAAGTTGAAACACAACTTGTAGCTGTCATTTGCGGTTTGGTTAAAATTAGAATCAACTTGTAGTTTCATTTTTGAATCGTGGTTGAGCCCGGAAACAACTTTTGCTTCATTAATTGGCTGGATTTGAAAGTTGGAAACAACATGTAGTTCATTCAGACTCGTTTGAAGTTGAAAACCAAATTGGGTAGCTCTTCATTTTCAGTTGTTTAAAATTAGAATCAACACGTGTGTTTTTCATTCTTGACTCGTTGTGAGCCGGTTAAAAAAAACAACTTGTTGCCTCATTAAGTGGCTCGGATTGAAGTTTGAAACAACTTGTAGCTTCATGTCTAGACTCGTTCGAAGTGGAAAACAATTGTAAATCTTCATTTTCAGTTGTATTAAATTAGAATCACCTAAATAGTTTCATTCTTGAATCGTGTTGGCCCGGAAACAACTTGTTTGCTTTTGCTTCATTTATTGGCTGGATTGTAGTTTGGAACAACATGTAGCTTCATTCCAGACTCATTGGAAGTTGAAAAACAACTTTGTTAGCTTCATTTCAGTTGTTTAAAATTAGAGTTTTCATTCTTGTCGTTTGAGCCATAACAACTTGATTGCTTCATTACTTACTGGCGGATCGAAGTTGGAAACAAATTTGTAGCTATCAGTCGAGACTCCGGTTGAAGTGGAAAACAATTTTGTAGTTTCATGCCTGAAGCGTTTGAGCCCGGAAAACAACTTGTTGCTTCATTATTGGCTGGATTGAAGTTTGGAAACGACTTGTAGCTTCATTCCAGACTCTTTGAAGTTGAACACACTTGTAACTTCATTTTCGTTGTTTGAAAATTTGGAGTCAAACTTGTTAGTTGTTCAGTCCTGACTCGGTTTGAGCCCGGAAACAACTTGTTGTTTCATTATTTTGGCTGGATTGAAGTTGGAAACGACTTGGAGCTTCATTCCAGCCTCGTTTGAACGTGAACAGAGACACAACTTGTAACTTCTTTTTCGGTTGTTTAAAATTGGATGTCAACTTGTATTTTTCATTTTTTGAATCGTTTGAGCCCCGGAAACAACTTGTGCTTCATAGTGGCTGGATTGAAGTTGGAAAAACAACATGTAGCTTCATCCAGACTCCGGTGAAAGTTGAAAACAACTTGTAAAGCTTCATTTTCAGTTGTTTAAAAATTAGAATCAACTTGTAAGTTTTTCATTCTTGAGGCGTTTGAGCCCTGTAAACAACTTGGTAGCTTCATTACTGCTGGAATCGAAGTGTGGAAAACAACTTGTATCTTCATTCTAGACTCGTTTGAAGTGGAAACAATTTTGTAACTCTCGTTTGAGCCCGGAAAACAACTTGTTGCTTCATTATTGGCTGATTGAGTGGAAAAAGACTGTGTCTTCATTCCGACCTCGTTTGGAAGTTTGTAACACAACTTAATAGCGTCATTTCGGTTGTTTGAAAAATTAGAAAATCAACTTGTAGTTTTTCATTTTTGACTCGTTTGAGCCTGAACAACCTTGTTGCTATCATTAGTGGTTAGATTGAAGGTTGGAAACAACTTGTAGCTCTTTCATTCTAGACCTCGTTTGAAGGGGAAAACAATTTTTAACTTCATGTTCGGTTGTTTAAAATTAGAGTCAACTTGTATTTTCATTTTTGAATCGTTTGAGCCCGGAAAAACTTTTTGCTCATTATTGGCTGGATTGAAGTTGGAAACAACATTTAGGTGTCATGGAAACGCGTTTGAAGTTAACAACTTTTAGCTTCATTTTCATTGTTAAAAAATTAAGAAATCAACTTGGTAGGTTCATTCTTTGACTTCGTTGAGCCTGTAAACAACTTGTTGCTGTCATTAGTTGGCTAGATTGAAGTTTTAAACACTGGTAAGCTTCATTCGAGACTCGTGGGCAGTGGAAACAAATTGT